>NW_006921706.1:4777477-4778092 GCF_000298275.1 Orycteropus afer afer
TGTTGGAGTTTTCTACAAATTTTAGATATAAGTCCTTTGTCTGATATATCATTACTGAATATTTTTTCCCATTCTGTGGGTTCTCTTTTTACACTTTTGGAGAAGTCTTTTGATGCACAAAATAATTTAGTTTTGAGAAGTTCACAATCATCTAGTTTATCTTCTGTTGTTTGTGCATCTTGTGTTATTCTTGATAGTCTAATTATGCTATAAATTGCCCCTCTATAGTTCCTCCTATTTTTTCTTTGATGAGCTTTATAGTTTTAGGTTCCACATTTAAATCTTTGATCCATCTGGAGTTTGTCTTTGTATATGGTGTGAGGAATGAATCTTGTTTCAGTGTTATGCAAATGAATATCCAGTTTTGCCAGCACCATTTGTGAAAGAGAGTATCTCTTCCCCATTAAATGGATTTGGGTCCTTTGTCAAAGATCAACTGATCATTGATCTATTTCTGGGTTCTCAATTCTGTTACACTGGTCAATATGTCTGTTGTTATGCCAATACCAACCTGTTTTGACAACTGAGGCTGTACAGCAGGTTTTGAAATCTGGGAGTGTGAAACCTCCTACTTTATTCTTCTTCAGTAGTGCTTTTCTTATCTGAGGTCTCTTT
>NW_006921706.1:4780450-4781048 GCF_000298275.1 Orycteropus afer afer
TTGTGATTTTCTTTTGGGGTCTACCCTGGTTGGGGTTCATTAAACTTCTGGAATGGATATAGTCTCATTTTTCATCATATTTGGGAAATTCTCTTCCACCAAATCTTTGACAGTTTCCTCTGTGTTTTTATCTGTCTTTTCCTGTTCAGGAATTCCTATTACATGTAGGTTATTCCTCTTGAGGGCATCCCACATGAATCTTAGGCTTTCTACATTCTGTTTTGATCTTTTGTCTGATTGATCCCTTAACAAAGTAGTATTGAGGTATTTATCTTCAATTTTGTTAGTTCTGTCATCCATTGATTCAATTCTTCTCTTTTGCCCCTTCAATGTGTCATCTGTTTATGAAATCTTAGTATTAATCTTCTGTTGTTTTTGTGCCATTTCTAACTTTTGTTTATTTTGTCAATTTGTTCTTGTATCATTTTCCTAAATTGTTGTAGAGTTTTATCTGTGTTTTCATTAATTTTGTTGGTGTTTTCCTTGATCTCTCTCTCAATCCATTAAAGGTACCCAAATATAATTCTTTTAAATTCCTTATCAGGGAGTTCCAATGTTGCTTCTTCCTTAGAAATGTACAACAGAATGAAACACTACC
>NW_006921706.1:4784033-4792147 GCF_000298275.1 Orycteropus afer afer
CCTGGAGGAAGTGCAGCCAGAATGCTCCTTGGAAGCAAGAATGGCCAGACTTCGTCTCACCTATTTTGGTCATGTTGTAAGAAGGGACCATTCCCTGGAGAAGGATGTCATGCTTGGTAGGGTGGAGGGTCGACGAAAGAGGGGGAGGCCTTCAATGAGATGGATTGACAAGGTGGCTGCGATGATGGGCTCAAGTATAGCAGGGATTGTGGGAGTGGCGTGGGATCGGGCAGTGTTTCGTTTTGCTGTGCATGAGGTCACTATGAGTCGGAAATGACTCAACGGCACTTAATATCAACGACAACAATAACAAGTGTGACTACTCTCACATGTTTGTATCTGTATTGGCAATCTACTTCCATAGTGATATCCCCTCAGAAACCTAAGGATTGGTCATTATGTGTCGGACCCTACTCCATAGCAGTGCGTTTGTTGTGGTTTATACTTTAAATGCATATATGTATACACAACAAACTATTAGCTATTTTTATTTCATGGTGTTAGAGATTGAATTCTGCCCACAAAACAACTAAACCCTTACTGCTATAGATACAATCCCATTTGGGAGTAGTATTTTCTCTGTTGTTAATAAACCATATTGGTTTAGGGAATGTCTTAAATCAATCATTTTTAAGGTTAAAAAAAAGAAGAAGATTGGGCACAGAGAAGGAAACACAAAGAGAGGTGAAGATAAGAGCCAAATGAAGACCACCAAGGCACCAAGGAACAGAAGATGAGAAGAGACAGAGATGTCCCCCCAAAGCCGACAGAGAAAGCCTTACCCTAGAGTCGGCACCCCAAATTCCAACTTTAGCCTACTAAACTGTGAGAAAATAAATTTCTGTTTTTTAAAGCTACCCAAATGTGGTATTCGGTTTTAGCAACACCAGAAAACTAAGACTCGGGAAGAAGAATGGAAAGAAAACAAGTACACACAATGTTTACTCCTTATGTTTAAATATTCTGTGTTTCATAGATAGTAAAAAAATATTCACACCAAACACAAATGGAGAAAATAGGAGGTGAAGGAGAAGAGAAGAGATTAGGGTACATTCATGCAGCTTTGCCATGTGAAAAGGTAGACAGAAATGGTTGTGTTGCAATTGTGAATTAATGGCTAGTGTCTATTTTGCCAAGGTTGCCTGGGTGGCATAAATGGTTAAGCATTTGACTAGTAGCTGAAAGGTTGGAGGATCAAATTCATCCATAAGCTTCTTGGAAGGCAGGCTTGGTGTGATGCTTCTAAACTGTCACAACCTTGAAAACACTGTGGAGCATTTTTACTCTGCACACACGGTGTTACAATGCGTTGGAGTGTACTCAATGGCTCCCAACAACAACAGCCTGTCTTGCAAATACTGTTCAGGTGCTATTCATGGGGAACTACAGGATACATTTAGCTTGAGCTAATTAGCCACTTCTCCCAGAAAATTCCAAATTTTATTTCACAGAGAAAATAGTGAAGCTGTCCAGTAAAAGTGTACTTCTTTGCCCTTTCATAATATAAGCAGGAAAGTAAATATCATGTTTGTCTTTGTTTAACATTTTTCTATTATAATTTAGTACCTCTCCTAGACCTTCTAAATCTGCATCGTGTGCCCCTAAATTAGAAAATCCTACAATTGTGCAGGCTTTTTCCTCTGACCATTTTGTGTTTCTGATTGTAAACCATTAGCATAAGGCCTGCAAATGTAAAATGAAATGTTGCTTTGTTAATAATCACAATACGTAACACCTTCTTTTTGCTTGAAGATTAAAACTAAATACAAAGCAAAACATCTTATAGATATTAGCTCTGGGAAACTTGCTTTGTTAGTAGTTGGGGAGGAATTTAAATTGTGAAATTAATCTATAAAAAATTACAGAGGAGAAAAATTCTAATTATCACTACTTTTTTCCAAGGTTCATTCAGGGTAGAGAACAGAAATCATTGAATTTGAACTTCAGTGAACTTAACGATTCTCACCATTTATTTTAAGGTTCTGAAAACTACAGTCCACAGGCCAAATATGGATGACTCCTTGTATTTGTATAACCTGGGAGTTAAGGGTTGTTGCAAAAACTAAAGGAATAGTACTGTTTTTACTGTGTAAAAAATTATATGAGGTTCAATCATCAGTGTCCATAAATAAAGTTTTATTGAGACATAACCATGCTCATGCATTTATATAGTGTCTATGGCTTATTTCATTCAACCACAGAAGTATTAAATAGTTGAGACAGAAACCATATGACACACAAAGCCTAAAATATTTACCATCTGATACTTTAAAGAAAAAAGTTTGTGATCCTTGATTTATTTTGTAAGTTTCCCAGAGTACTTGAAAAATTGTATATTCCTCATTTTCTTACTTCACCCATCTCTAAATGGAAAGAATAAAAGAGATTGACTTTGTCTTCAACATTCAGAAGGTCTCCACTTGAACAATTATCACAAAATCCCTAGGTAACAGTGATTCTCTTCAAATGGGCATTGCCTGACACATACAGTTATAGAAAGACTGACCCTTCACCTACTTATTTGTAGGGATTTTTCTTTCAAACATATTTTCCCTCTAATACTAATAATTTTTTCGGTGAACTATTTCATTTCCAGCTTACATTTAACATTAACAGCAAATACTATTATCTATCATCATCAAAGGGAGTATATAGGAATGAATGTAATTACATGTTGGACAGGAGTGCTAATTACCCACTCTTCCTGTCTACAGACATTTTGCTCTACTCCCACTAGAGAAAAGCCTTTGAAGTATGCTTCCAGCTTCTTTCTGATGCTTCTTTTTCTTTTCCCCAACATCCTTTCACATCTCACTAACAGGATTAAGCTTCTGCTTGGTGAACATAGTGGAGAAATTGACTGGGCCTGGGTCAGCCTCACCTGCCCACAGAGCAGGTAGAGTTTTATCGTGTAATTCATTTGAGCGATACCTTTAGCTCTTGTGAAAAGTAGATGGAGTTGCCTAGGGTAGGGTCTTTAAGGGGCTTCATTAAGCACTGTGGTGGTTAAGCCTGTGTGTCAACTTGTCTGGGCCTGGTTGAGTGGCTGGGTAGATGAATGTAGATATTCCCCATGGTGAGACTGGTAATTAACTCCATGGTGGAATCTAGTGGAGCAACTGAGTAGCTGCTTTGGGTATGTGTTCTGCTTCTTGTATATAAGAAAGAGCTTTGGAAATGCTCTCTAGCTTATGGCACACTTGGATCCTGCATGTAGCCGTGTCACTGTTCAGCAGCCTGCCATGCTCTGCCGACCTTGGGACCTTTAATGGACTTGAATTAATGGTCTGACAGGTGGTTTGGTAACATTGGGACTGTGCCATTTTTTTTGTCAACCTCAAGCTTGTTAGCCTTAGCAGCCAGTAGCTGCTTGAGTGAAGAGACACCTCTAGCTTCAGTGGCCCAGATGCAAGAGACAAAGCTAAAGCCAAGGTCAAGGGACTTTCACCCAGCCCCTAGAGCCTGGCACTTTGAACTTGGACTTAAAACCTCCAAACTGTAAGAATTAACTCCTGTTTTTTAAGGCCATCCCATTTGTGGTGTATTCCTGTCAGCAGCACTAGGTAACTAAAACAATCATGGAAGTGACAATGTTGAATTTTGCCTGAATCCTGAGATACTGGAAAACATCAATGACTTACAAAATTCTTCCGCTCTGTGTCCAGGAAAACAATTTATTACAGATAACCATCTTTCCTGTATGATTTAGATAAGACTCACAGATGTCACTTGATTACTTATGAAAAGGCCAGACACAGACTTTCCAAATACCCATTCCTTGCCTCATAGATGAGTAACTGAATTACTTGTTCCCACTGACTACTTAGAACCAAAATGTTTATTAACCAAACTTTGGTTCAACTTCTCTCCTTCTACCAAGTCCATGAACTTTGATCCACACTCAGCCTGAGCCAACATACAACCTCTCTTGAATGGTGCCTCTCAGAGAATAGGCTGGCCTAAATGGAAAACATTCTGACATATTATTTAATGATGTCACTTTTTCATCCCACTTCCCCACAATTTTTTTTTCCCCCTAGTCTTGTTTACTTTCAGTCTATAGAAGAAAACATTAACTCTCTGGCTCTTGGAGACACTTGCAGCTTTTATAGTCAGTGTTCTCTCTATTGCAGTAGTCCTCCCACCCTATAACTATAATAGTCCCTTTTATTTTCCTCCTTCTCTTTCTGAATAAAGCTTCTCCCTATTAAAGTCTGGATTTGTTGTTTATTTGATGGTTAATGGTACCTTGCCTTGCAAAGAGTGCCGCTTGGCTCTAAGACCCTGCTGTCTTCAACCAGGTATTCATTCTGGCTTCTGGAAACTTTTATATGTTTCCTGGCTGAAGAAATAATCAGGTTTTACAGTGGCGAGTCACAACTCCTAATCTAGTGCTCCAGGGGTTGGTCTGCAGTAGCAAGATAGGGATTTCTTTAACTGTATTGAATGGGAGTGTTTCCTGATCATTTCTGTCTGAGCAAGTCTATTCCAGATTCTTTTTTGTTTGAGCAGGACTTTTCCTGGTTCTTATCTGGTGAGGCCTCATGGTCTTCCCTAACTCCTTGTCCAGGGCTTGTGTAGAGTGAATCCTTTGGCTCCTCTAGGAAGATTATGCAAGGGAGCCTGTTATAGATTGAATTGTTTCCCCTAAAATATGTGTTGCAAATCCTAACCTTATGCATGTGAAAGGGAGCCTGGTATCACAACTTAAGCACTTGCTTGCTAACCAAAAAGTTGGCAGTTCACTAATAAACATGTAAACATCTGAGAAGATCAGATGGGGGTCAGTGAACAGTATTATAATCCAAACCAAGGATAGATTCAGCTGAGGCTAATCTCACACAGATACCAGTGATACAAAATACCTGCAATCCTTACAGAAACAACAGAAGACAGACGTAAAGTAGTCCCTTACAGATAGCCAGAAAGTGTGGGAGAGAGATTCAATGGATCTACTGACTCAGGACCATATTACGGGGGACACTGGACACAATTTGCACAACAAAATACATACAAATCTTGTTCTTCGTCCTACATTGGTGAGTAGTGACTGGGGTCTTAAAAACTTCCAAGTGGCCATCTAAGATGCAGCAAATGGTCTCCTATCATCAGAAGCGAAAGAAGAAGGCAAAAAAAAAAAAAACAAGGGCATTTGGAAGCAATCAGCCCTAGGACATGATGAACCTCAAGACCAGAAGAACTAGATGGTGCCCAGCTACCAATGCCAACCACTCAGGAAAGGATCAAAACTGGAGATCCAGGATAGAGTGGGAGGAAAAGTATGGAACAAAATCCAAAAACACAATAATGACCAGAATTAATGGTTGGATGCAGTCTGGTGAAAACCCTAATACTATGGCCTTGGGATACATTTTGGGCCTGGAATAAAACTCACTACCAGAGGCTGGCTCTCAGCCCAATGGTAAATAATATGTACATTCAAACCACTCAACTCAGGGTGATGCACCCACATACTCTATGCAAATGCATCTCTTGGAGTAATCCACCACAGGGCACCAAAGGGGCAATATTCACACAGTATTTGAATAAAAATAAAAAGATGGCAGTTCAACCCCCCCAGTGACTTCACAGGAGAAAGACATGGTGATCTGCTTCCATAAAGATTACAGCATAGAAAACCCTATGGGGCAGTTCTACTGGTACTTGGGGTCTATGAGTTGGAACAGACTAGAAGGCACCCAACAGCAACAATACACATGGAGATATAATCCATCTGGGAATCAAGATTTCTTAGTTATGTTAATGAGCCTATATCAGTGTAAGATATACCTGATACAAACACTTTTGCGATAAAAAAAGGAGCAGATTAGGCACACACAAGAAGGAATGCCTGAAAAATAGAAGCCACATGTAGAGAGCTCCATGGAACACCAAAAAGTATGTTAGAGAAGCTGGGACAAGGGTATTCCTCCAAAGTAGACAGAGAGAGCCTTCCCTATAGCCAGCACCATGAATTCAGATTCCTAGCCTTCTAAACTGTGAGAAAATAAGTTTCTCTTTGTTAAAGCCACTGATTTGTGACATTTCTGTCACAGCATTAGTAAGAAACTAAGACAGATCCTTATGGCTTTCAGATGGGAACTGTGCTTTTCCTATATGGTCCAATTTGGCTCCTTTCTCTACTTAATTCTTCTTACTCATGGCTAACTTTCAATCTACTGGACGTCCTTCTTCTTCATCCTCCCTTAGGGTATGATATATACTCTTCTGCCTTGACATGCATTCTGTTCATTGTCTCCCAAAATAACAACATTTTACTCAAGTCAATAAGAACTTTGATGGCCTGTTTGGTAAATTTGAAATCTTCCCAAACTAGTTCACTTAACAGCTCTCTCTTCCCATTGCCCTCTCTTACTTCTTCCTTTTTCCCAAAGGGGGAAAAAAAATTCTGTCATCCTGGACTCAATTCAGACTCAAAATGATTCCATGTGTTACACTGTAGAACTGCTCCTTCAGGTTTTCTTGACTGTAAACTTTAGAGAAGCTAATCACTAGATCTTTCTTCCATGGCACCACTTGGTAGGTTCGAGCCATCAACATTAGGTTTGTTAGTAAAGCACAGACAATTTGTACCTCCCAGGGAACTCCTCCTTTTTACCATCATAGATTTCCCTTCAGCTCCCTTGAACAATTTGTTCTGTCTCTCTACCCCCTTCACTCCTCTAACTGCCCTGGTCAGACTTTTCCTTTCCTGCCCTAATTCCTAAGCTTCTTATTGTCACCAGAGCTTTAGGACCTCTTCTTCCTGGGGAAGACTCAGAAGAGGCTCAGAGACTCCAAGACCAACCACCTGTGACTGAAAAATGGAATTAGAAAGTTTGGATGTTATATCAACTCAGAAGGACATTGGAGACATCCAGACAGCTGCTTGATCTTCTTAGTTCTTCATTCAAAACTTAGTCCATAGCCTCCTTAAGATTGTGCATCATTACAAAGGAGAATTTAATGGTCTCCTCCACAACTCTTGGTGGGGAAAATTCATCCTTTATACTGATCACAAAATCTTAAGCTTGTCCTATCTGACAGAAACACAATCCTGGTTGAAAAAAAAAAAAAGTAAAGTTGGGGCAAAAATGAAGGCCAGGTCTTATATACACCGTGGAATTTTGTATTTTGGGGTTTATGCTTGATTTATAACTAGAATTTTAGAATTGAAGCTGTGGTATATTTATGTTAGTATGTGCATATATCTGGACATATATGTAATATTTTCCTACCTCTAGTTTATCAAATCATAATGTCCCTTCCAATACATTTGAAAGATAATTACCTGGCCAACCAAATAGAACAGATCCATATTTGTGCCCATTCTAAAGAAAGGTGACTCACCAGAATGTGTGAAATATCAAATAATATCACACACAAGTAAAATGTTGTTGAAGATAATACAAAGATGGCAGCAGCAGAATATTGACAAGGAGCTGTCAATTAAAGCCAGATGCAAAAGAGTACATGGAACTTAGTTGCAAATCAAAACAACAATGAGATACCATTTCACCCCAGCACTAATAGCAAAGTTTAACAAGACAGAAAATAACAAATGCTGATGAGGATGTGGAGATTTAGACTCTCACAAACTGCAGGTGGGACTGTAAAATAATACAACTATTGTGGAAATCAGTATGGCAATTCCTTAAAAAGTTGGAAATAGAAGTGTCATTTCATCAAGCAATCCCACTACTAGGTATATATCCTAAAGAAGTGAGAGCCAGGACATGAGCAGATATAATTATCACAGCACAATTCATAATAGCAAAGAGATGGAAACAACCTAAGTGTCCATCAACAGAAGAATGGATCATCAAACTATGGTACAAACACACAGTGGAATACTATGCAACATTAAAGAATGATGTAGAAACAGCAAAGCACCACATGTTGTTGTTGTTGTCAAGTGCCGTCGAGTTGTTTCCGACTCATAGTGACCCCACGCACAGCAGAACGAAACATTGCCCGATCCCGTGCCAGCCCCACAATCCCTGCTATACTTGATCCCATCATTGCAGCCACCGTATCAATCCATCTCGTTGAAGGCCTCCCCCTCTTTTGTCGACCCTCCACCCTACCAAGCATGACATCCTTCTCCAGGGAAC
>NW_006921706.1:4793606-4794248 GCF_000298275.1 Orycteropus afer afer
ATTTTTTCTTCAGTTCTTTCAGTTTGAGAAATGCTGAGCGTGTTCTTCCTTTTTGGTTTTCAGACTCCAGGTCTTTGCACATTTCAAGCACCACATAAGGTGGTGAATATATCATGGACTACTTGACAGCACATAACAACAAACAACAACCAGTAGAACAAATATATCTTGGAAGAAGTACAACCAGAAGGCTCCTTAGAAGTAAGGACACCAAGACTTTGTCTCATATACTTTGGACATGTTTTCAGGAGAGATTAGTCCCTAGAAAAGAACATCATGCTTGGTAGAGAGTCAGCAAAAAATAAGAAAATGCTCAATGAGCTGAATTGACTCAGTGGCTGCAACAATGGGCTCAAACATAGCAATAATTGTCAGGATGGTGTAGTACTAGGCAGTGCTTTTGTTTTGCTGTACATAGGGTCTCTGTGTGTTGAAACTAACTCAATGGTACCTAATAACAGCATCAACTTCCCTTAAAGGAGCTCTATTCTGATAGGTATAGAAATATGTAAATTTAATAGTGCTGATATTTCTAGAAATTAATTAAAGTGAAGAAATGATAATTATGTTTTCTAGTATGCCAGATTAAAGATAATTTCCAAGATCTCTGGTAATTTAAAATCTTTTTTTTTTTTTTTTTAA
>NW_006921706.1:4796803-4805130 GCF_000298275.1 Orycteropus afer afer
TTCTATTCCATTGGTCTATGTATCTGTCATTAAACCAATAGCAGACAGTTTTGACTACTGTGGCTGTATAATAGATTTTGAGATCCAGCAATGTGAGACTTCCTACTTTGTTTTTCTTCTTCAGTAGTGCTTTGCTTATCCGAGGTCTCTTCCCTTTCCATATATAGTTGGTAATTTAAAATCTTGACTTAAGCTAGATTATGTATGTAAGATATGCAAGATTTATTTTTTTAATTACACAGACAGTAATTTTTTTTCTAAGGTGAAATAATAGATAGTTCTAGAACAGGAAAGAAAAAACTGTAAGACAAAACCTGAATGGGTATGGAAAGTGTGTGGGAAAGAAATTTTGTCATGTTCAAAGTTGACTAAGATTTTATAGGCTTATTTATATGATTTTAATGAGCTTTAGAATCAAATAGTATGTTGTTGTTAGCTGTCATCAAGTGAGACCCCAAGTCAATGAGATTCCATGCACCATGAGATGAAATACTGCCTGATATTGTGCTGCCTTCATGATAGGCTGAGAATTGACCCAGTGTGTCCTATCGGGTTTCTTTGGCTGATTTTCAGATAGAAATTGCCGGGACTTTCATCCTAGTCTGTCTTAATATAGATGCTCCACCGGAACCTGCTCATCATCAGAGCAGCATGCACGCCTTCACTGACAGATGGGGGCTGGCTCTGCCTGAGTGCGTGGGACTGGAACTGAACTTGCCGAGGAGGGGAGAAGTCTACCACTAAACCCACATTGTCCCCAAATCAAATCATATTCTAGTACAAAGCAAGAAGTTGGAGTTTTTTTTTTTTTTTCTGTTAGAATGACAAATTGTTCTTGAATTACTGACTTTCTCTTAATAAAAGTTCATGAAATGCATTTTATCTCTTGTGTAAACTGTCTAGAAGGTAAAGGTTCTGTGTTTTATCAGAAAAATCTCTGCCCTCTATGTTGACTTTATGACGTCACTGATAATTTAAGTCTACCAATTTTCTCAGTTTTTAAAACCCCAGTTTTTACAGTAATGTTATTTTTTAAATCTATTCTTGTTACCTTTGCTAAACAAATTGCTCAGTATTGCCTCTCAGTAACCCATGATCTTATTTCATCAAGTATTCAAACTTTCTAACAAATTTTCCTAACAACTTCTCAAACTATATTTCTAAATCATGTCTTTTACTTCTAATACGAAATTCTAGGATTTCTCAAAGGACTACTGCAAATTCCCAAAGGGTGTTGGCAGACATCTGAGGTCTTGGGGAAGCTTTTCAATTTGGAGGGCTGTGTCTTTTTAATTTGTGAGATCTTACGTAACTCTGATGGTTACAATCACAGGAAGATGTGCTTTTCTTTCTTTTTTTTTTTTCAGATTGCAATTAGAATCAGATTTTAATTAGAATAGAATTGATATTGAATTGAAGCATCCAATACATTTGGTGTGAGAAGTGGGATAGATTGCTATTGATCCTTACACATACAGAAATCTAGACTCAATTATCATTTTTTTCATATGATTTCTGAATTGCAAATAGATTCACTAGAGAATGTTAAAGACAGAAAATTGAGAGCTTCTAATGCATTGAGGAAGCAAGCCCTGGTGGTATAGTGCCAAAGGCATTTGACTGTTAACCATAAGGTGGGTGGTTCAAACTCATCAGCCACTCCATGGAAGGAAGACTGGACAATCTACTTTCATAAAGATTTACTGCCTTAGAAAACCAAAGCGGGTCACTATAAGTCAGAATCTGCTTGATGATTTTTTGTAATACATTGAGGATCTTCCCTCAACTTCTTCAGTACCAGAGGAGGGATTACACTTCAAGAAAAGTCAATTAAACAAATGCTCACTGAGAATTCATTGTCTGCAGGGCATGATGATATGGGACCATCAAAATACTTGTACTCTGACTGGAAAGTGAAATGTTAAAAAAAAAAAGAAAAAATTCATTAACATTATTATGAGACAGTATAGTAAGTGTCAAAGGAAATAATATAATAGAATATTCTAGAGTTCAAAGGAAAGTGAGACTCCATAGAATCAGTTGAGTCAGGAAAAGTTACATGGAAGGACTAGTCAGATATCTTGAATTAAAGGATGCATGAAATTCCAGTGGAGATAGAATCCAGCATGGGCATTCCAAAAATGAAGAGTTGGATCTTAGGATGAAGAACACCTGTGAAAGTGTTTTCCTATAATAATTATTTTTTAATTGATAATGACAAATAATTTAGCTGTGAAGACTGAACTTTCTGATGGAGTAACATTCTGACTTTTTATTTAACCTCTACACCTTGCCCTATGCAACTAGCAAAGGAAAGTTTATATGTTTATTTTCCTGTTCCATTTGTCCCTCAGAATTGCCAAAGTTGGAGTTGATTCGTTAAATGACTGTGCCAATGCCTGTCCTAATGACAGGGTGAGATTCTAGTCATAGACAAGAAACATCATTTGAAGGGGAAAAAAAAAAAAAAAAAAGCTCCAAAACAAAATTAAGAGAAACGATGATATATTATCCCATAAAGTTCAACACATTGTGCAGTGGGCTTGGCCTTATTAAAATGGAGAAGAAACCAAAATGAATGACTCTTGAAAGCCTCCCTACAATTGGTTAGAAATTAAACAAAAAGCCAGGGTTTCCTCCTCTACAGATTGGGGGAGATCAACCTCCCTTGTTCCTTTTCTTGTGTTAAGGTATTCTTTTCCATGTCATCCACAGGGTTGACCCTGTTCTCTAAAGTGAGAGGCAGGTCAGTTAATCTTCTTTACGTGAGCTCAGGGAGCGGCAAACCACTTTTTATAACACATACTTTTGTACTACATAACTGACAATCCCTCCTATTCCTCTGGGGGTCCCTGGTGTTCAGAGGAACAGCCCACTAAATGCAAGCAAGTGTCAGATATTAACACTGAATTAAAACTGCAGGTAAAAATCAGGACACTGGCATATTCCTGTCTGTGGGCTTGACAGGAAATTTATTTTGCTGTAGCTGAAAAGTAATTAACCTCCACTGTGAGAGAATTCTATTACTAGTAGCTATTCTGCCATGCAAAGTGCACTACATGGAAATGTTACAGGCTATCAAGCAGAAGCGGCAGATTTGTCTGCATTTTAAACTGAATTTCCATTACCCTGTTCTCTTCTCCTCTGTGTCTTTCTTTCTTCACCACCTTCCCTCCTGTTTTTCCTGAAGCTGGAAATTGAGACACACATAAAACTGGCAAAAAGGTTCAAAGCAAAAGAGTACTGATAAGGATTTTGTAAGATCTAATTTTTTCTGGTATTTGGAGTTTATTGCTTTTAAAGCAAATATTGTCCTTTGCTGTGGTTGAAAAAAAAATGTACCATTATGCAAAGAGAGTGAACTATGAATAATTTTACTATAAACATAAAGAATCATAACTCATTGAATTCTACTCATTTTTTAATATTCAATGCTACATATACATATGTGTACTTATATTTATATATATAATCTGTATATGAAATAGAGTTGAGGATAAATAATACCTGAAATTGATATATAGTCATTTCTGCTATAACCCAGGCTTTGAAAATGCAAATATGTTTCAATGTAATTGATATATTAGAGAGCAATTTGAGCATAAAACAAATTTCATGTTTGCTTATGCATGATTTTGTCAACTAGAAACACCAGGTGAAAGGCAGAAAACTGCACTCAGCTGAATTGAGCTTCATAGGAATTCATAAAATGCACACACACAAACACCACAGATATTTACCAGATACCTCGGTTCATCATGTGTTATGAGCCACGCCCATCCACATGTGGTGTGACAGCGCTCCTTCTGATTCCAGATAACCCTTCTCTCAAGAACTCCACAGTAACTCATAAGCTTTAATCATTCTAACTGCAGCTTCAGGTCTTTTTCAAGGTAAAATGCCATATTTATTATGGTATTTATGCACTTCTTAATTATTTAACCATCCAACTGTTTTATAACATCACTGCTTTTTTTTTTTAATGTGTCACTGTGAGTTCCTTGGGTGGTGTGCCCCTAGCCTCAAGTTTCCATAAGCCCCATGGATATTATTGGTCACTTTTGTGAATTTTAGGAGCATATATGCAGCATTATAATAGAACTGATTACTCATCTCTTTTTCTTTTATTATTATGCTTAATGTATGTATCTCTTGTTTTATCAATAAGGAATGTTCTGAGTTTGCTGTGCAATTACCACATCGATACTCAAGACTCAAAATCCACAGTTGTGTGATTCTCACACATAGTAACCCTACCTGACAGGATAGAACTTCCCCATAGTGACCAAATCTGGTCAGAGCTAGAATTAAGAGCTCAGGTTTTCTGACTCAAAGTTTATTTTTCCAGATCTTCTGTGTTGCAATTTTAAATGTCAAGAGGAAAGGAGAGGAACAGTTTCTGAGAAGCTGTTGGGTGTTATAACCATTCTAGGAGAATTCAGCAATGCTTTGTTTCCTTCATTTTTTAAAATAAAATAATGTGCATACCTTCAAATTCCCCAACATCAGAAATAGAGTGAAGAGCAACAGAATCATATCATTTCTGCGTATTTCTAGAAATAAGAAAATTGAGTCCAAAAATATCAGGTTTATTTTCTTTCCTTAAAACAACATTTACATATGGATTGTTTTATGGTAATTACTATTTATAACATACTATTCTGGGAACTGAACTTTACAACCATGAGAACCAACTTGTAAACTTTGCCTGACAGAGAATAATACTGAGCTTCAGAGAGTAGAAAGTGTTGTACATTCTCTCTCGGATCTGTCACTGTTCATGATCATTAAAGAAGGCAGATGGAATAAACAAATTTCTGTTATTTGACCTTTACAGGAAAGTTGAGATGGAAAACAAAATCATCTATTTTTTTTTTTTTTTTGGTTTTGAAACAGCTAACTGGGCTGTCTGCTTTCATTCTAGGAAAATGTCATGAATTAGTGGCAGTACTGGTGGTTCAGTCTATTTTAGATGCCAAAAAAGCAAAGCCTTCGTTGAAAATTATAGAGGATGTAAATTTTAGGAATTACAGACTAATGGTTGCCGTCATCACCCAGATTGCCTAACAGCCATGTGTGTGAGCAACAGCTATGCGGTAGCAGCATGCTGCCCTCCTTCTCAGGAAGAGGTGGCTGATGACATGTTTCAGTTATGAAAGGACTTTGGGCTAATGGTGGCTGTAGGGAGTTGAGAATTTCTTTCCTTTTTTCCCCCTACCTGAAATTGGTGCTTTAAAGTTTCAAGAAATGCTAGGATTCCAGATTACTATTATTAATGAGAAATGTTTAAATACCTTTGTAATAGGGGTCTTGAATTATAATAGATCCAGAAAAGATTTCTCACTTTTCTCCCACTTAAAAAAGTTTTGAGAAAGAATAATTGAAGTTTACAATCTACTACTGTGGAACTACTCAAAAGCCTCTTATTCCCCTTTTACTAGTCCTTTGTGCTTAAGAAAGAGAGACAGAGAGAAATACACTTGTGAAACAGACCATAATTGATGTATTGAATGGTCTCTGAATTAGCACTCAGGTTTCTACCTGTAGATCTTTCAAGCCAAAAGTGTACCTCATCTGCATAAGAGGGAGTTGTATTCAAAGAAATATCAAACTAATAATTGGGCTATTTGATAAACTAGTGACAATGTTTTTGAAATAAACATATCCTTAGCAAACTTTTCCTTTTTTTTTTTTTTTTTTAAATGTGTTTAGTCCTGAAAATCTAGATTGACCCTAATTCCAATATTATGGAAGATCACACTATGTATTGACCCTTCATCTTTTTGTGCAGCTTTAACTAAGGGATGAGCAAAAAGGAGGGAAGGCCCAAGAGCTTATTGTTTCAAGATCTTTGGATCCAAAATCTGTGTTTTACTCTTAAAAAAGTGAGAGAAAATCTTTACATTTTCTTTCAAGCATTGTACTATCACTCCCCTAATGAATGAATTTAAAAAAATAAGGAAAGTTTAAAGTATCTTTAATTGGTTAAACTTGCAGACAGAAGACAAGTAAGCTCTGATAAATGACAGAGAGGATGGGTAAGGGGTTATGACGTTTAAATTTCAATTTGGAAACATCACAAGAAGTTTGGAATGGAATATAGGAAGCTAATTGTCTATATGATTAACTTGTGACCGCTATCTTAGGTCTGGATTAAAATTGGAATAAACTTCATATATACAGACTAAGTTGATTAGTGCTGTGTATGTAAATCTTTCTAAACATATTAAATATGAAGGTGAAACCATGCTAATTTCCAGAAGAAAATGTGTGTAACTGTAGATAAAACATTATGAACCAAATTTCTTTTTAGCAAAGTTATATATTATGAGGGATAACCAAACAAACAAAACAAACAAACAAAAAAAAACAAATGCACTGCCAACTCATAGTGACCTCTCCTTGGGTTTCCGAGGAGGTATCACTATGGAAGTAGATTGACCAACCTTCCTCCCAGCGAGTGGCTAGTGGGTTTGAACCACCAGTCTTCTGGTTAGCAGTCAAATGCTTTAGGCACTATACCAGCAGAGGTGGAGAAAAAATATAAAGCAATATATCTAAGTAACATTTTTTTTCAGGCTACTTAAGATAAGCTCTTCTTTCCATTCTTCTTTTTTTTTAATCCCTCTGGACTAAATGAAGAGTAGCAAGGGAGTCTTTTGTGAAAAATGTCAGGAGAAAGAAGAAATATGGGAACTCATATAACGACATCTGCTCTACAAAGCCACTTGAAAAATAACTGAGTATTAACGGGAAAGAAAATGTGCTCAGCATGAAACTAACCACAAGTAATGTGGTAGCAGGGAGGCGGGCAGAGTGACATAAGGAACTGGCACCCTACCGAGTGATAACTTCAGAGTGTCCGAATCCAAGTCACCCCCTCAGCTAATGTGAAGGGAAGTGGGGGCAGACATTATCTAGGCAAATTACCCGTGAAGTGGCA
Organism: Orycteropus afer afer; assembly: GCF_000298275.1. Lineage (NCBI taxonomy): Eukaryota > Metazoa > Chordata > Mammalia > Tubulidentata > Orycteropodidae > Orycteropus > Orycteropus afer. The sequence continues at coordinate 4,803,747 of NW_006921706.1, forward strand.
CAAGTTGCAATTGAATCAAAATCTAGGGATGTAAGAGCTATATTAAAACAAATGAGACTGCAAATACAATCTTAGGTCTTTTTTTTCTTTCTTCTTCTTTAGAAAATAGATATATTTATAAAATTGACAAGGTTTTTTATTACCTTTTTAATGGTTCACTTTTTAAATATAAGATAAAATTTTTAAAATTTTGAATATGCAATTGTGAATACATTTATAAATTGTATAGTATGTTTTTAATTCTTTTTTTTTTTCAATTTCACATTTCAGAGATAATTTTGAGAAGAGCATAATCAAATGTGTTACATTTCCTAAGATTCTGAATATGCTTGATTGTTAGATCTGTGCTGATATCACTACCACAATTTCCAGAAGACACAGAATTCACCTTTCACAATCTCTGTTAATTTGGTACAATTTCAAAATGTCTTTTGCATATGTAGTTTGTTAGACCTTTCAAGGAAATAGTGAATGGACAGAAACAACTTAGTTCCTTTCCCAAATAAAATCTCCTTTAAAACTCAAAGCAACAATTTAACATTGAAGTATCAGTTACCATTACCAACAATAACAAATTATCTATGCTGCAGCCCATCTCTCCTCTCTCCTCAAACCCCTCCAAAAAGAAGAAATGGTCTCAAAAGAGATAAGTGCTTTCCTTAAAGTCACGTGACTAGTATTGGGGCTGAAAGAGAAGTTGTGGTGCTTGTTTTCCTTGTCTTAAGCATGTTGTCTGCACATTAGTCCTCTCAGGAATTTATGGTGCTTATTCTATTTCTTAAACCTGAGTGATGAATTCATAAGTGATTGCTTTCTTATGTTTTAAACTGTACATATTTTTATATAAACCAAATGAAACCAAAGTCACTCCCATCAAGTTGAATCCAATTCATAGAGATTCTATACGGCAGGGCAGAACTGCCCCATAGGGTTTCCAGGCTATAAATGTTCATGGAATCAGACTGCCTCATCATTCTCCCCAGGAGTGGCTGGTAAGTTTGAACTGGCCATCTTTTGGTTAACAGCCAAATGTTTCAACCATTCACCACCAGAACGCCTTATCTTTTATATAAACACTATTATACATGGTTCATTAAAAAGCAAAAATTTTTTGAGATCTATTTCCAGTTTCTAATATTATCTTCTAACTATTGTTCTTCCTTCCTCTTTCCTTCTCTACATTCCCTGCCCCTACATTCATTAATAAAAATATGTGTTGTTGTTGTTATACACTGACTCACAGCGACCACTCCTTGGGTTTCTGAGGCGGATCACTACGGAAGTAGATTGCCCAACTTTCCTTCCGAGGAGTGACTGGTGGGTTTGAACCGCCAGCCTTCTGGTTAGCAGTCAAGTGCCTTAGGCACTATGCTACCAGAGCTCC
>NW_006921706.1:4805365-4817528 GCF_000298275.1 Orycteropus afer afer
GAATTTGTAAAAACAAGAACACTGTTATTACAGAATTTTTATAGGCTATTGGAATTTTGATTGCCTTCAATGTGCCTTTTAGTAGATTGTAATGAATAAGCTACTGGTGTAGGTTACATTTTCCATTAAGCGGAAGCAAAGGCATATATGTGTTAACCCTTTACTGGAAAAATACAGACAGTGGGAACAAAGAACGGAATGGGGGAAATCAAATCAATGATGAGGTATAGAGCTGGCTGTCACTATGGGCAAATGGCTTCTCTATGCTGGGAAACCTGAGAAGCTGTGCGAAATATGTTTTAGGTTCATGTTTGGGGACAGAAAGGCAAATGCAATCACCTTACAGTTTCTCTCACCCATGAGGCCTTTATCAAGTGAGTTCCATTAGATTTTCATATCAGCTTTTCAATAGTGATGACTAAGTACAAGATTGAAAACCACATGGTGCAGATCTAGATGCTGTCAGGTTTCCCCATGGGAGGCTGGTCTGAGCCCTCACAGAAATAATGGCTACAGTGGTGGCTGTACAAAAGAGAAGAGAGCCCGGAGAATCAGATACCATGTATTAGAGAATGATGTTAGTTTGAGAACGATACACACAATGTCAAACAAATAAACAAAAGACAACAATCAAAAAATGTTGAGAACAAGCAGAAAACACAAAGAAAGAATGCTAGTACAGTAAATCAAAAGGTAAGAGCTATTACATTAAATTAAAAGCAGGAAAAATATTTAGATCCATAGGGATCTGTCAGTTAATTGTCATTCAACAAACACTTTGGGGCAGTTTTGATTCAGTGGTAAAATTCTCACCTTTCTTTTGGGAGATCTGGCTTTGATTTCTGGCCAATGTGCCTCAAGTGCAACCACCACTTGTCTAACAACAGAAGCTTGTGTGTTGCTATGGTGCTGATCAGGTTTCAGCCGAGTTTTCAGACTAAGACTGACAAGGAGTGAAGATTCAGTGCACTACTTCCAAAAAATCAGCCAGTGAAAATCTTATGAATCACAAAGGTCATCATAAGTCAGGGTTGACTATATGGCAGTTAACAACAACAGCATGTGCCAGTCATGCTAGGTATCTGGATGAAAGTCCACTGGAAAGATAACTATTAATAGTATACTTACAATTATTATTTAATAAAAAGTACAAAATGTTACATTTTGTAGAAATTGCAGGAATAACAGGGATGTTTCTTAGGGAGCACCTAACTTGTCTACTGTCCAGGAAGGAGTTCATTCAAATTTATGTTTTCTTTTTGTTTTGTTTTGTGTTTGTGTTAATGTTTATTTTATGCTTTGTGAAAATTTCCAAAGAAAAACATGCACCCGTTCAATAATTTCCACACTTATACTTTAATCGTATTAGATACCTTCTTCACTTTGTGTCAATAATCTCACTGTTTCTATTCAAATTATTCACCATCTTTAACTTAGACTCACTACTCCCTTTTTGTCAGTTTGGTCTCATATATATATAAACTCTTAAACAAAAAACAAACTCACTGCCATTGAGTCAAGTCTGACTCATAGCAACCCCCATAGGGTTTCCAAGGTGATAAATCTTTACAGAATAGATTGCCCCATCTTCATTCCATGGAGCTGCTGGTGGGTTTGAACTGCCAACCTTCTGGTTAGCAGTCAAATGCCTCAGGCATTGCACCACTAGAGCTCCTTATATAAGCTTTTCAGAGAGCACAATTCTCATGGCATATGTTTCTTACTAATTGAGTTAAACTTTTGTTTAATTTAAAAATAATTCTGGGTATAGTTTTGGTTAAAGGTTTAAAGAATATTTCAGGGCAATAATGTGTGAGTTCCTCCAGTTTCAGTGCATCCACTAAGTCTGGAATTTTTACAAATTTGAAGTTCCATTCCACCTTTGTAGTGCCTAAGGCATTTGACTACTAACCAGAAGCCGGGTGGTTCAAACCCACCAGTCACTCCTCGGAAGGAAGGTTGGGCAATCTACTTTCGTAGTACTGCTTCAGAAACCCAAGGAGGGCTGACTATGACTCAGATCTGACTCCACAGCAGTGAGTTTGGTTTGATTTTGATACTCATGTAAATGTTTGGTTTGTTTGTAATCAAATGTTTGGTAATGGCAGCCAAGCACCATCAAGTTCTGTGGGTCTCGTGACAGAAAAGGCAGTAGTTCATGAATGTAATTAGTCCACTAGTCCATCTCCTTCTCTGGTTCCCAAGTATCCTTCTTCTTCTGTTACTTCTGGTAAATAAAGTCCAATTGTTTTCAAGCTTTTAAAACCCCAGTCACTACTCATTGAATTAGGAGGTAGACCAGAATCTCTAAAAATAGCATTGAGCAATTGTCAAAGTCATGTTTGTGTAAAGACTCAAAATAAGACAAAGAAGGTAGTAAATATATTTCATGAACTTTGTGTAACTACACCTTTGAGTGAATACTGTGTATTTTACTCCTCATAAAACACTTAAATCTACTCATCTTCCTCTGTCACTAGTACCACCATGCTAGTGTTGATGAACTATTGTATATTGGGGAGAAGATAAATATGAGGACCTGAGGTTGAGGAGGATTCAAGAGAAAGCCGTTGAAGAATGAAGGGGCCAGGACAACTCAATGAGAGAGAGCAGAGCAAGTTAATCACATTTCAAAGTGATTGCACTGGAGACATCTTTTAGAGGACCCTAGGAGTACATAACAAAACTGAAGTTTCTAAATTAAATATTAATGATAATCAGAAATGAAGAAGAAGGTGCAGAGATCTTTAAATGTCCCCCAGCCTGTCATGGCACTTGGAGAAGGCCAAGCTAATGGTCTTTCCCAAGAGACAGACTTGATCTTGAATTGTACTCAGATCATGTTTGATGCATTTAGCACAAAAACTCATAAGGAAAACTAAATTTCATTGAGAGTTTGTTTACTCTATGATTGACACTATTCTAGGTGTCCACATTCTAGATGTCCATATTATTCACATAAACTCATTTCTTACAACAATACTAGAGTTAGATAAATAATACAGCCTGGTGAGACCTCATAGACTATGGCCCCTGTAACCCTTCAGGTCTAGAATTGAACTTACTCCCAGTCAAACAATAGACAGGCACATAGGGTGAAGACTTACACCAGGTAGATACATTCCTTAGAACAATCAATCATGGGAGAAAAGAAGAGCAATATTTGCAAAGGGAGATATCTCAGGGGGTGGGAGTGCATAGGACAGGAGGACACATGGTCTAAAAAAGAAAAAAAAAAACTACTTCAGAACAATCATCATAGAGGTATTCTTCATTTTAATTAAACCAAGTCTTTCCCTTTTTTATCAGAACTATCCATTATTTATATTTTTAAACCTTAATATCTTTAATCCATGGTTCTTACGTGTGTTGCATTGTTTTAGTGATCTCATATACAGGTAATTCCCGATTTACATCAGCTTCCATTCTTACTACTGTGTCCTAAGTTGGTTCTGATGTAAGTTGAATATATCATTTTTAAATTTTATTTTAATAGTTTTCATTATTGCTGCCTTTCATTATCACTATCTTTTAAATGATAACATTGAACACCTGCAAGTAAACATCTGAGAATGGTAACTTCAAAAACTTATGTACTGCAATATTGTATATAGTTCACAATACTAACACCAAGATGTGCAAAAAGACAACTGCAAGTGCAGTTGCTTGTAATTCATATATGTGATTAAGTCAAGTCAGGGACTAGTGTATGTTGATCTACTTTTTTTTCCAGAGACATAAAATCTGTCCCTGAGAATTTGCAAATTCCTTGCAAGAGAGGAGTTATTTGCCAGATTACTTTTTAAGCTTGTATTTTCTACTCCGAAGGAAAAAGAAGTCAGAACTCTATAAACATTTTAAAAACATTTTGAGGGTTTAGCGATGAAAAATATTCATAAACTCCTTTGAAGATATATGATATGCATAGTTTTTCATGCCTTATTCCCTCCTCCTCCTTTCTCTTTCTTATTTCCACTCTCAACTGCCATCCCTTTTTCTATAAAATGTTTGCTTGTGGGAAATGTCCTTACCACTTTGTCTTAAAGAATATTTGGTTATTTTGTACTTTGTCTCTTATGCAATGTTTCTCCATTTTTTACTTTTTCTTTATGTAATATAATGCCATTGATCCAAAACAAATATTGAGGCAGCCTAGAAGAAATTTTCTGCCACCACCTTGTAATAACTTTCAAATCATAAGAATCATTCTCTTTTAATTAATAATTTTTTAAGTATCATAATATTTATACATTTTAAGGAAAGCTTTCTCATAAACACTCAACATTCCAACTTAATAAAATTACAGCTGGCCTCTTGATCATAAAAGATGCCTCTCCAATGCTTCAATATTCAGAAGAAAACAAAAGTGAAACAAATTTTGCTACATGGGTGCTTTTTCTACCCGATACAAAAAGTCAAAAATGTTTGAATGGGAACTTTCCATTCATATGTTTGGTGTTTTTACAGAAATTGTTCATTTACTAGCTGACTTATCATTTCAACATCATCAGGAGTACACTTTTTGTAGACCACTCTTTAATATTTATTTCTAAAATAGTCTACTGGTTATAACAAGCTTGGTGTTAAGTCATGGATGACTTACAAATGTCCCTTGTTCTTGCTGAGTTACTAGTCAATTATCATATTCACCATTCTGCCCAACTGGATGGGAATCCAGCTCTTAACTGGAATTAAAAATGCAGTATATGCACCATAAGGCTCATTATCTGAATCTGAAACACCTGCTGCAAGGGAATAAAAGTCAAACTTGTAACGGATCATTTAATAATTGAGTTAGTTGGGTAAAAGCAAATGCCTTTTTGTTGGTTCTTGATATCATCACTCATCTTCTCAAAGCAGCAGTGGCCATAGTAGGCAGACAGTTTGTGTTGAATAGAGAAGTATCAAGTTCAGTCTAACATGATGCTTTAGTAGTTTTGTGCTTGATTCCAATTACCTGAGATTCAAATCTCCCTGGTCATGTTTAGACAAAGGTGTTATGATTTCTTTAACAGTATATATGTAGCCAAGCTTGCTTATATCCCAATATTTGATGCAGAAGTCCCTGGGTGGTGCAAACAACCAAAGGCTGAAGTCCACCCAGAGGTACCTCTGAAGAAAGAATTGGTGATGTAATTACAAACACAGCAACCAATTAAGAATATTGGAGCACAGTTCTAATTTGATACATACAGGGTCAACATGAGTTGGAATCAACTTGATGGTAACTGTTTTTTTAACTTGACATAGGTGTTAAGCTGAGGTGAAATAGATAGCATGAATCTTAATTCTGACCACTCAATAGCATTCAAACTTCTATAGCCCAAGTTCAAATCTTCCTGGAGAACATATACCTTTAGTAACGAGAGTAAGGAGGTTATTTTGAGATTCCCAGATGAAATGAGTAATTAGCTGTCTCTGTGGTCCAATATTTTTACACAGCTCTCTTTTGATGTGAGGTGTAATATCAATCTAAAATACTTTCTGACAGCAGACTCTGGCAGTAGCAAAGGAGGCATCATTGGGATGCCAGAACAGAAAATCAGGCATGGTGATAAATGGAGCTCAAATGGCTTCCATGATTAAGTCATATTGAACATGGTACAATTGCATTAGTGCCAATTGTAATTCACCCAGAGCTAAAAATCCTTTTATATTGACTTAGAGCTGAAATCTACGAAGGAGAGCTAGAACTAATAAGTGGAATTGAGTACTATGGAGGATTAATCTGAAATAATTAAGATAATTGTAAGAATAATTGGAAGAAAAAATGATATTATTAATGAAAATGAATGAAAGCACATGATACATAGAAATGAAAAGTAATAAAATAAAATTTAAACTGTTTTAAGAGAAGCCTAGTACTTAGATTCAGTCAGGGGTAACCCTGAATCTTGAATTTATCAGGATTTGTACAAAGTAGCTTATCAGGAAACATGTGACATTGTTGTTAATATTTAATTAGGCTAAATTCTATTTACTTTCTGAAATAGAACTTTTTCTGATTATAAATATAATGAATTCTTTCTTATAATAACTCACAAAATATAAATTAATATTATAAGTTGTGGGCAGAGCAGGAACTTGCCCTCAGAGAAGTGAGTTATGAAATCAACAATTATTGGTTCTAAACAAAATATACAAAGAATGGAATCATGTAATTAGAATATTTCAAGGAACATTCCAAATAAATATGCAAATGAGTATTTATTGGGAGATGGTTGATTGGCAAAGGATAAGAAGGAGTTCAAGTATGCCATATGAGCTATGCCTATATGACAAGGGAAGAAGCTACCCAGTTAAACTCGTGTACTCTACAAGTCTTCCTCTCACCTGCATCCTTCTTGTTCAGTTGGAGGCACCAAGCTTGTTGAGCTAGCTGAACTCTTGTGGTTCTTGTTAGGTGTCATTGAGTTGTCTCCAACTCATAGCGACCTTATGTACAACAGAGTAAAACACTGTCTGGTCCTGTGCCTGCCTCACCATCCTTGCTATACCTGAGCTCACCATTGCAGCCACTGTGTCAATACATCTTATTGAGGGCCTTCTCCTTTTTCTTTGACCCCACACTTTACCAAACATGATATCCTTCTCCAGGGAATGGTTCCTGCTGACATGACCAAAGTAGGTGAGACAAAGTCTGGCCATTCTTGCTTCCAAGGAGCATTCTGGCAGCACTTCTTTCAGGACAGGTTTGTTAGTCCTTTTAGCAAACCATGGTACTCTTAGCATTCTTCTCCAACTCCACAATTCAAAAGCATCAACTCTTCTTCAGTCTTCCTTATTCACTGTCCAGCTTTCACATGCATGAGAGACGTTTGAAAATACCATTGCTTGGGTAAGGCATATCTTAGTCTTCAAGGAGATATCTTTGCTATTCATCATTGAAAGAGGTCTTTTGCAGCAGATTTGCCCCATACAGTAGGTCATCTGATGTCTTGACTGCTGCTTCCATTGGTGTTGATTGTAGAATTAAGCAATATGAAGTCTTTGACAACTTCAATCTTTGCTCTGTTTGCAGTGATGCTGCTGATTAGTCCACTTGTGAGGCTTTTTGTTTTCTTCATATTGAGGTGTAATCCATACTGCAGACTGATCTTCAGTATGGATTCAGTATGGATCTTCATCAGTAACTGCTTTTTTAAGTCATCCTCACTTTCAGCAAGCAACGTTGTTTTCTCTGCAAATCACAGGCTCTCAATAAGACTTCCTCCAGTCCTGATGCCACATTCTTCTTCATGGAATCCAGCTTCTTAGATTATTTGTTCAGCATAGATTGAATAAGTATGGTGCAAGGATACAACCTTGATGCACACCCTTCCTAGTTTTAAATCATGCAGTACCCCTTTGTTTTTCTAATTACAGCCTCCTGGTCTATGTGCAGGTTTTCGTGAGTACAGTAAAGTGTTCTGGAATTCCTATTCTTCTCAATGTTATCTATAATTTGTTATGATGCACACAATCAAAAGCTTTTTCATAGTCAATACAACACAAGTAAACATCCTTCAGTATTCTTTGCTTTCAACCAAGATCCATCTGACATCAGCAATGATGTCCCTAGTTCCATGTCCTCTTTTGAATCCAGCTTACATTTCTGGAAGTTCTCTGTCAATATACTGCTGCAACCATTTTTTAAATTACCTTCAGCAAATCTTACTTATATGTGATATTAATGATACTGGTTAATTATTTCCACATTCTATGGGATCACCTTTCTTTGGAATGAATAAAAATATGGATCTTTTCCAGTCGGTTGGCCAGGTAACTGTCTTCCAAATCTCTTGGCAAAGCCGAATGAGTGCCCTCAGCAGGACATCCGTTTGTTGAAACATCTCAGTGGATATTAATTCCTGGAGCCTTGTTTTTCACCAATTCTTTCAGTTCAGCATGACTTCTTCCTTCCATACCACTGGTTCTTGATCACATGCCACCTCCTGAAATGGATGAACATTGACCAGTTCATTTTGGTACAGTGACTCTGTGTATTCCTTCCATCTTCTTTTGATGATTCTTGCATCATTCAATATATTGCCCATAGAATATTTCAGTGTTACAACTTGAGGCTTAAATGTTTCCTTCAGTTGTTTCAATTTGACAAATGCTGAGCATGTTCCTCCCTTTTGGTTTTCTAACTCCAAGTCTTTGCACATTTGATTACAATAATTGACTTTATCTTCTTGATCTGGTCTTTGAAATCTTCTCTTCAGCTCTCTTATCTTTTCAATTCTTCCATTTACTTTAGCTATTCTCTGTTCAAAAGCAAGTTTCAGAGTCTCTTCTGATATCCATTTTGGTCTTTTTTCCTTCTTTGTCTTTTTAATGAATTTTTGCTTGCTTCATTGATTATCATCTTGATGTCATCCCACATTCCTCTGGTTCTCAGTCACTGGTATTCAATAAATCAAATCTGGTCTTTTATTTTATTTTATTTTCAAATACCTTAGGCACTACGCTACCAGAGCACCTCATGTATTCTTAGCAACTCATACTTTTCCTTTGTAGCGCTTACTATGTGTTATTTATTTATTTATATTTTAATTTTTTTTTTTTATTTTAAGAGCTTGTTTTACATTCAACGTAACACATACATTTATTTCCATGCCCCATTCGCCATGTCCAACCCTAACTCAGTGTCCTCCCCTCCCTACCCTGCAACCCTTCCCCTGTGCCCCTCATAATTATGCACTCTTGTTTGTCCTGCATTTTCTCAGTTTGAATGTGGGTCCTCTGATGTCCCATGGTCTATTGCTCTAAGGGATGTATTACCATGGAGAATGTGGGTATGGAATCCTGGATTGAGTGGTCTTCATGTACATCTTGTTAACTACTAGGCTGAGAGCCCACCCCTGGGGGTGCATTTTATTCCAGGCACAGAATGTATTCAAGGGCCATAGTATTGGGAGTCTCACCAGATTTCATCTGACCAGGAATTCTGGTCATTATTGAGTTTTTGGATTATGTTCCACATTTTCCCTCCCACTCTATCCAGGATTTCCAGATTTGATCCTTTTCTGAGTGGTTGGCATTGGTAGCCAGACACCATCTAGTTCTTCTGGTCTTGAGGGTCATGGCATCCTGGGGCTGATTGCTTCTAAATGCCCTTTTTTTTTTTTTTTTGCGTTCATCTTCACTTCCGATACTGGTTTTTTATATGGTCTCTAAATTCAGGAGCAATAAGCAAGGTCATATTTTGGCTCTTGTGGACTTGTTTTAATTGTCTTCAGTTTCAACTTGAATTTTCATATGAGCAGCTGTGGTCTATTCCACAATCAGCTCCTGGACTTGTTTTGGCTGAAGATATTGAGCTTCTCCGTCACCTCTTTCCACAGATGTAGTCAATGTATTCTCCATCTGTCAAAGTCCATGTGTATAGCCACCATTTGTGTTGTGGAAAAAAGGTATTTGAAATGAATAAGTCATTGATCTTGCAAAATTCTATCATGTGATCTCCAGTGGAATTTTATCACCAAGGCCAAATTTCCCAAATATATGTGATTCTTCTTTGTTTCCAACTTTTGTATTCCAATCACCAGTGATAATTAATACATCTTGATTGCATGTTCAGTCAATTTCAGACTGCAGTAGTTGGGAAAAATCTTCAACTTCCTCATCTTTGTCTTTGGTGGTTGGTGTGAAAATTTGAATAATAGTAGCATTGATTGGTCTGCCTTATAGGGATATGGGTATTATGCTATCACTGACAACATTGCACTTCAGAGTAGATCTTGAAACATTCTTTTTGATGATGAATGCCATGCCATTCTTCTTCAATTTGTCATTCCCAGCATAGTAGATCATATGGTTGTCTGATTCAAAATGACCAAAACCAGTCCATTTCAGCTCACTAATGCCTAGGATATTGATCTTTATGCATTCCATTTCATTTTTGACAACTTTCAATCTTCTTAAATTCATAATTCATACATTCTGTGTCCCGATTATTAATGGATGTTTGCAGCTATTTCTTCTCTACTAGCTGAGCTAGTATTATTACATATTTATACCAAAGAACTACTTTTCTTATTCTGATAGTCATTTTAGGCTGATAAAGCCATCTCACAATTAACAGGATTCCTATTTAACCTGTCTTCAGAGAAAGAATTCACTAGTTGTTATGTGTGATCTTGAGTTGGTTCTGACTCATAGTGATCCTGTAGACTAGAGTACAACTACCCTATAGAATTCTCAAAACTATAATCTTTATAGAAGCAGACTGCCACATCTTCCTCCCACAGACTGGCTGGTGAGTTTGAACCATCAACCTTTCAGTTACCAGCCAGTGAGTAACCATTGTGCCAGCAGGGATTCTTATTCACTAGATAGATTGATAAAAACATCTAGTCCATTTAACACCATTTAACATTTCTCTTGTAATAAATCTATTGATACTGTTTTTAAACATCAGTTTCTTAAGAACTTTATGAAGGTGAGTCATCATCCACTCTGAAACAACTACAAAATCAAGAGTTAGGATGCCAATCTGAGGGAAGACTTTTGAAAATGCTGAATTTATCTGCTGCTAGTTGGATTCATCGCAGGTGGCATCAGTATACATTAATATACATTATTTTCTCCATTAGAAATTGTGCATTTTTTTAAGGAAAGAAAACTTTTCTATACACTTTTGGGAAGGTTTGAGGGATTATTTATTTTTTATGTATTAATAGTTACAACATTTATTATATATATATGTATGTGTGTGTGTGTGTGTGTGTATCTCTATCTATCTGATGGCACATAACAACAACAACAACAACATCTATCTATACACTTTCAGGGATTTATTAGCAAACTGGAAAGTCCATGACTGGTGAAGATTTATCATTTGGCTGAGTTTTGCACTTAAATAGGGTCTGTGATAGTTAAACTTATGTGTCAACTTGGCTAGACTAAGATGCTTAATGATATGGCAGTTATAATGTAGTCTTTCTCCATGATGAGATCTGATGTAATGTAATTACTTCCATGATGAGACCTGTTCAGCCAGTCAGTTGAAATGGAGTTCCCATGGGTGTATGGCTTCCTTCCAATATGTGTGGACTTCTGGAAATGCTCTCTGGCTTTCTGTTAGGTCTGTATCCTACATCTGACTCATCACTATCTGACCTCTGGACTTGAACCAGTGGTCTACTGCATTGCCTGCCAATCTTGGAATTATTGCCTTTGCAGTCTGTAGGCCTGTACCCTGCCATTTAACCAGACAGTTTTGGATTTGTCAGCCTCAGCAGCCAGCAGCCTACCCTATCACCTGTCAATCTTGGGTTTCTCAGTCCCTACAGATACCTGAGTCAAGAGAGGCCTCTAGCCTAACCTTTAACACATGAACTTGGGCTTGCCTATCTCTACAACGGCATAACCCATTTTCTTGCTATAAATCTATCTATTCATCTGGAGCTCTGGTAGTGTATTGCCTAAGGCACTTGACTGCTAACCAGAAAGCTGGTGGTTCAAACTCACCAGCCACTCCTTGGAAGGAAGGCTGGACAATCTACTTCTGTAGTGATACCACCTTAGAAACCCAAGGAGGGGTTACTATAAGTCAGGCCTAACTTGACCACACATAACAACAACAACAGCATCTATTCACCTATCTACAAACTTCATTGGTTTTATTTCTCTAGAGAACCCAGCCAAAGACATTTGGTACCAAGAGTGGTTCTAGAGAAACAAAGTCATAAGAATGACTTTGATGATTCTGTCTCCACTAGTAAAAAAGATAACATTAATCCACAGAGTGAGGTGACAATATTAGTAAGCAAAATATTACCACCAATACATCAAGTATTAGTAAGAAAAGAGTATCGGAATGATTGCAAGTTTGATACTTTTCTGCAAGTTTTTTGGAATGACAAGTATAAGGAAACTTGTTGTTTGGTCTAACTTATGCTAGACAAAGTGGTGAAAGAAGGAGAGGAGCTCAAAATTTCAGAGTCACTGCTCAAGTGCTACATAAAGACTTCAGTGTTTCCACTTGTGCCCTGAAAGAAACTCTTATGTCCTGTAGTAACAGAGCTGATATTGCCAAAGACCAAAGCTAGAATCTTATTGTAAAAGTGGCTCAATTACATGACAACAACAGACATATGCACACCCATGTTCATCACAGCACTATTTACAATAGCCAAAAGATGGAAACAACCTAGGTGTCCATCAACTGAGGAAT
>NW_006921706.1:4818553-4833657 GCF_000298275.1 Orycteropus afer afer
AGCAGGAAACAGGTTTACTGGCTCGATGGAGTCTGGTGGAACCACTGAGACTATGGCCCCTAGCTGCCCTTCAGGTCTGGAATTGAACACACACCTGTAGCTTCCAGCCAAGCAGTAGACAGGCATACTAGTTGAGCATTTATCTGAGGTAGATACACTCCTTGGAGAGAGCAAGCAAGAGAGAAAGAAAGGCTGTTTAGGCACAGGGAGACAGCTCACGGGGTAGGAGTGCATGGAGGGATGGTCACAGGGAAGCAGTATCTATCGGGAGGAAGTGGCAGAGGAGATGTTGCATTGGGCTAAATTGTGGTCAATGTTATGAGACAAAGTGTATGTGATCTGCTATACGGAAAGTGTATTTGCTCTGTAAATTTTCACCCAAATCACAATTAAAAAAAAAAAAAAAAAGTGGCTCAATTATAACACCAATTGAATAGCCAAGCTCCAATGGTGTCTTAAGTCAAAGTAAGGGCAAAGATTGGAAATGAATGAGATCTTGAAACTTGAGATGGGAACATATGGGCAGGTAATAAGGAAGCTGGGGACACTGAGCCCTGAAATCCACTGAATCACTACTTCCAGCAGAAGTAGCCCTCTTACTCCCCACCGATAACATTAACCCAACTGTGCCTGATGAGTCATTGTCTTAGGCAGTACCTGGGGCATTGTCTGGAGCATTGCCTGAGGCAGATGCCTTAAAAGACAATGCTGAATGTTCCCAGGGAACACCTTCACTACCCATTTTTGCTTCTGTACCTATAGCAAAAGTACTTGTGAGCCCCAAAGGGTGAAGTATAAAGTGTGACCCAGAAAGAGGTATGCTACACTCAAAAATAACTGCTTCGTTTTTTCTACTATGTACAAATAGAAATCTGGAAGATATGTATACAAAAAAACAAACACAAAAACAAAAAAATCTCACTGCCATCAAGTCATTTTCTGACTTATAACGATCCCTCCTTGGGTTTCCGAGGCAGCATCCCTACAGAAGTAGATTGCCCAATCTTCCTTCTGAGGAGTGGCTGATGGGTTTGAACAGCCAGCCTTCTGATTAGCAGTCAAATTCATTAGGCACTACACCAATACAACTCCCTGAGAATATGTATAGGAATCACTATTAAAGTTGTAGTATAATGATGGTTCAAAGAAGATAAAGTTGCAGTCGGAGTTAATTGGCACACTAAGTACACATTCTTTTTTCAGTGTTTCAACTCAAGAGGTTAGGAAAGGTTCTAACCGTTTATTTGGTTGGTTTACTGAAGCATGGTTTATGCAGTACCAACTATATCAAGATGAAATACCAGACTTCCCTTTGTATACTACAGAAAAAGGTATCCAAAGACTTAGAAACTGGTGTTAGAGAGGATTTATCAAATTAGACCTATAGACCACATATGGATTGCCCAGAGGACACATCATTTACCACAATGGTGAAGAACAAATTTGTGAAGAGAGCCCCAGCATCCTTGAAGACTGCTGTGACTGCTATTTTATGTTAAGTCAGATTTGACATACAAATCTCCTCTAATGGAATTAAGATACCTAATTATTATGGGACTAATTGAACCCCATGGTGGTAAGGGCCAAGTGGCAACAGTTAATCGACAAAGACAAGGTGGATATGGTTATCTTAAAGGACAGCAGAGTCAAAGCAGTAATGAGAATAGTCTGACTCCCATGTACTTGCAGCATTGTCTACTTAGGCATGATATCCTTAGGAGTGAAATAGATGGGAATTCCACAAAACATTTGCTTGTCCTGTACAAGAATTTTGGGTTAAGTGAGCTCTAGTCCAATTTGAATCACCAGAAGAGAGAGTCTAGGCCCTCAATCAGTTCCCAAACTTGAGCCATTTTACAGCCCACAACCCCTTGAATGAAGAGAAGGCCAGGTCTACTTGAGGAAGGAGTCTACTACATTGCCCAAAATTTTTACTGTTAATCTATCTCACAGCCTTCCCCAAAGGAATGGCCTTTCACAAGAGTGACTGTTAGTTGGGGAAAAAGAAATAATCAGACATTTCAGGGATTACTGGCTTTGAATTGACACCATTTCCAAAATACTCTAAATGCCACTGTAGGCTACCAGTCAAACTGAGGGTGTATGGGAATTGGGTTGTCATTGGACTCTTAGCTCAAGTCCATCTGAAACGTGTTGGCACACCCACCTGTAGTGATTTCTCCCTTTCCAGAATGCAAAATTCGAATAAGCATACTCAAGAACTGGTAGAGCCCCTACACTGGAACCCTGAAATGTGGCATGAGGGCTATTATGGTAGAAAAAGCTATGTGGAAGCCATTAGAACTGCACCTATCAAGGAAAATAGTAAACCAAAAGCAATATCACATACTTTGAGGTGTTGCAGAGATTAGTACCACACTCAAGGACTTGAAAGATGCAGGGGTGGTGATTCCCACCACAACCTCATTTGCTCACTTTTTTGTCCTGTGCAAAAAAAAAAAAAGTGGATCTTGGAGAATGATAGTGTATTATCATAACTGTAAGCAAGTAGTTACTACAATTGCAGTAGTAATTGGTTGGTGCATAGATTTGAATAATAGTAGTATTAACTGGTCTTCCTTGTAGGTATATGGATAGTATCCTGTCACTGACAGCATTGCCTTTCAGGATAGACCTTGAAATAGTCTTTGTGACGATGAATGCCACGCCACTCTTCTTCAATTTGTCATTATCAGCATAGTAGATCACGTGGTTGTCTGATTCAAAATGGCTGAAACCAGTCCTTTCAGCTCACTAATGCCTAGGATATCAATCTTTATTTGTTCTTTCATTTCATTTTTGACAACTTACAGTTTTCCTAGGTTTCATACATTTCACGTTCAGATTATTAATGGATGTTTACATCTGTTTCTACTCATTTTGAGTTGTGACACACCATCCAATGGACTTCCTGAAAGCTTTACTCCATCCCTATCATTAAGGTCATCTCTACCCTGAGGAGTCATCACTTCCCCAGTCATATTTAGAGTGCTTTCCAACCTGATGGCCTCATCTTCTAACACTATATATATGGCAATGTTTCAGATCTATTCATAAAGTGTTTGAGCAAAATATCAGACTATTATTCACTGTTACTCATAAAGTTTTCACTAGAGAATTAGAGAAGTGAATGGCCTCTTCTTTCTTCTGAATCTGTCTTTGTCTGGAAGTTCCAGTGAAACCTGTTCACCATGGATAACCCTGCTGGCATTTTGCAGCACCAGTGGCATAACTTCCAGCCTCCTAGCAGCATGCACACCACCACAGGAGGACACACTGAGAGACAAGTTCATCTCCCTTAGTTGTCCCTAACTGGTCTACTCCATGGCAGTCCCGGGCTTGTAGATGGGCAGATGGGCAGGTGGGGAAGTGAGTAGAGTGGTTATTTGCATGATAGTAAGTTGGAAATTAACCTGACAAAAATTCAGACATCTCCTACATGAATGAAATTTCAGGGTCCATTGGTATGGGACATGTTGAGATATTCCTACTAAAATGAATAATAAATTACTGTACCAGGTCCCTCCCACAACTAAAAAGGAGGCACAATGCCTGGTGGGCCTCTTTGGATTCTGGAGGAAACATTTCCTCATTTGGATGTGCTACTCTGGCCTACTTTTCAAATGACTTGAAAAGCTGCTAGTTTTGAGTGGGGGTCAGAACAAGGGAACCCCTGCAATAGGTTTAGGCTGATGTGCAAACCGTTCTGCCACTTTGGCTATATTATATGGCTAATCCAATGGTGCATAAAGTGTCAGTGACAGACAGAGATGCTATTTGTAGTCTTTGACAGGACTTTATTGGAGAATTACAGAGAAAACCCTTAGGATTTTGGAGAAAAGCCCTGCCATCCCCTTCAGATAATTCCTCTCCTTTTGAAAAACAACTTTTGGCTTCATACTAGGCCTTAATAGAGACTGAATGCCTAATTGTGGGCCGTCAAGTCACCATTTGACCCCAAATGCCATCATGAACAGGGTGTTGTCTGTTCTACAAAGTCATAAGATTGGATGTGAAGAGTAACACTCTGGCATTAAATGGAAGTGGCATATACAAGATCAGGCTCATGGAGGACTTGAAGATGCAAGTAAGTTGCCTGAAGAAGTGGCCCAAATGCCCATGGTCTACATTCCAGGCACATCACTTTCCATCTCCCAGTCTGCACCAATGGCTTCATTGGGAGTTCCTTATAATCAGTTAACTAAGGAAGAGAAAACTCGTGCTTGGTTTATAGATGGTTCTACACAATATGTAAGTATCACTCAAAAGTGAATAGCTGCAGCACTGCAGCTTCTTTCTGCAGTGGTCCCTGAAGGACAGTAGTGAAGGGAAATCCTCCCAATGGGCAGAACATCTAGCAGTGCACTGGTTGTTCACTTTGCTTGGAAGGAGAGATGACCAGATATACGATTGTATACTGATTCATGGGCTTTGCCCAATGATTTAGCTGGATGATCAGGTGTTTAGAAGGAACATGCTTGGTAAATGGGTGACAAGGATGCATGGGGAAGAGGTGTACAGATAGACCTTTCTGAATGGGTCAAAGAAGTGAAGAGATTTGTGTCTCATGTGAATGCTCACCAAAGAGTGATCTTAGCAGAAGAGTATTTTAATAATCAAGTGGCTAGTATGGTATGTTCTGTGGACACACATCATCTTCCTTCTCCAACCACTCCTGTCATTGCTCAAAGGGCTGATGAACAAAGTGCACATGGTGGCAGGTAATTAGGTTATGCATGGGCTCTGCAACATGGACTTCCACTTACCAAGGCCAACATTACTATAGCTATTGTTGAATGTCAAATTAGCTAGCAACAGAGACTAGCCCTGAGTCTGTGATATGGAACCATTCCTTGGGATGATCAGCTAATAATCTGGTGGCAGGTTGATTACATGAGACAACTTCTATCATGGAAAGGGCAGCATTTTTCTCTTTCTGGAATAGAAAATTACTCTGGATGTGTATTTGCCTTCCCTGAACACAATGCTTCTTCCAAAATCACCATCCCTGGACTTACATAATGCCTTATCCCTCATCATGTTGCCCCACAAATCATCACCTCAAATCAAGGGACTTATTTCACAGCAAATGAAGTGTGAATGTGGGCCCATGCTCATGGAATTCACTGGTATTCATGTTCCCTATCATTCTGAAGTAGCTGGTTTGATAGAAGGATGGAATGGCCTTCTAAAGACGGAATTCCTGTGCCAGCCAAGTAGCAATACTTTACAAGGCTGGGGTAATGTTCTCCAGGAAGCTGTATTTGCTCCAAACCAGCATCCAATATATGGTGCTGTTTCTCCAATAGCCAGAATTCACAGACAAGGAAACAAGGGGTGGGAATGAGAGTGGGAACACTCACTATTACTCCTTGTTAACCACTCCAAAAATTTTTGCTTCCTGTCCCTGTGACCCTATGCTCTGCAGACCTGGAGGTCCTCGGACCAAGAGAAGGAATATTTGCACTTGGCAGCACAATATTGATTCCATTACATTGGAAATTAAATTGCCATCTCGCCATTCTGGGCTCCTCTTGCCTCTGGATCAACAGGCAAAGAAAGAAGTTCCTATATTAGCTGATGTGATTGACTCCGATTACCAAGGGGGAATCAGATTGAAATTACATGACAGAGGTAAAGAAGAGTATGTCTGGAATATGTTCTTCTTGTTGTTGTTACGTGCTGTAGAGTCATTTCCAACTCATAGTGACCCTATGCACAGTACAATGGAACACTGCTGGATCCCACACCAGCTCCATAATCCTTGTTATTCTTGAGCCCATTGCTGCAGCCACTGTGCCAGTCCATCTCACTGAGGGCCTTTCCCTCTTTCATTGACCATCCATCTCACCAAGCATGACATCCTTCTTCAGGGAATGGTCCATTCTGACAGCATGACCAAAGTAGGTAAGATGAAGTCTGGCCATTCTCACTTTTAAGGAACATTCCAGCTGCATTTCCTCCAGGACAGATTTGTTAGATCTCTTAGCAATCCATGGTATTTTCAACATTCTTCACCAGCATCACAACTCAGAAGCATCAGCTTTTGGTCAGTCTTCCTTATTCATTGTCCAGCTCTCACATGCATATGAGACAATTGAAAATAGCACGGCTTTTGTCAGGTACACCTTAGTCCTGAAGGTGAAATCTTTGCTTTTTATCACTTGAAAGAAGTCCTTTACAGCTGATTTGCTCAAGGCTATATGTCATCTGATGTCCTGACTGCTGCTTCCATTGGAATCAATTGTAGAACCAACCAATGTGAAGTCTTTGACAACTTCAATCTTTTTGACATTTATCGTGATGCTGCTTATAGGTCCAGTTGGGAGGATTTTGTTTTCTTTCTATTGAGATGTAATCCATACTGCAGACTATATTCTTGAATCTTCATCAGTAAGTGCTTCAAGTCATCCTCACTTTCAGCAAGCAAAGTTGTGTCAATTTAGAGTTCTGGAATTCTCATTCTTCTCAACGTTGTCCATAATTTGTTATGATCCACAAAATCAAATGTCTTTGCATAGTCAATAAAACATAAGTAAACATTTTTCTGATATTCTTTGCTTTGAGCCAAGATCCATCTGACATCAGCAATGATATTCCTAATTCTGCATCCTCTTCAGAATCGAGCTTGCATTTCTGGAAGTTCTCTGTCAATATATTGCTGAAATTGTGTTTAAATTATCTTCAGTAAACTCTTACTTGCATGCAATATTAATGATATTGTTCAGTAATTTCTATATTCTGTGGGATCACCTTTCTTTGGAATGGATACAAATATGGATCTCTTCCAGTCAGTTGACCAGGTAGTTGTCTTCCAAATCTCTTGACATTGTTGAAACATCTCAATGGGTGTTCTGTCAATTCCTGGTATGTTGTTCTTCACCAATTCCTTCAGTGCAGCTTCAACTTCTTCTTTTAATAACATGGGTTCTTGATCGTATGCCACATCCTGAAATGGATGAAGATTGACCAGGTCTTATTGATACAGTAATTCTGTGTATTCCTTCCACCTTCTTTTAATACTTCCTGCATCATTCAATATTTTGCCCATAGTATCTTTCAATATTGCAACTTGAGGCTTAAATTATTTCTTCAGTTCTTTCAGCTTGAGAAATGCCAAGTGTATTCTTCCCTTTTGGTTTTCTAATTCCAGATCTTTGCACATTTCATTATAGTAATTGGCTTTGTCTGCTCTAGCTGATCTTGAAATCTGCTCAGTTCTTTTATTGTAATTTCTTCCACTTCCATTAGCTGCTCTCCCCTCAAGGGTGATTTTTAGAGTCCCTTCTGACAACAATCTTGGTCTTTTCTTCCATTCTTGTCTTTTTAATGACCTCTTGCTTTCTTCATGGATGATGTTCTTGATGTCATCCTATAGTTCTCCTTGTTTTCAGTCATTGGTGTTCAATCCATCAAATCTATTCTTTAGATGGTCTCTAAATTCAGGAGGCATATGTTCAAGCTCATATTTTGGCTCTTGTGGACTTGTTTTGGCATAATGCCTAAAGCATTTGACTGCTAACCAGAAGACTGGGGGTTCAAACCCACCAGCCACTCCTCAGAAGGAAGGTTAGGCAATCTACTACTGTAGTGATTCTGACTTAGAAACCCAAGGAGAGGTCACTATGAATTGGATCTGACTTGACAGCAGTGGGTTTGGTTTTGGTTATGGACTTGTTTTAATTTGTCTTCAACTTCAAGTTGAACTTGCATATCAGCAGTTGATGGTCTGTTCCACAATCAGCTCCTGGCCCTGTTTTGGCTGAATATATGGAGCTTTTTCATTTCCTCTTGCCACAGATGTGGTCCTTCCAATTCCTGTGTACTCCATTTGGTGAAGTCCATGTGTATAGCCACTGTTTTTGTTGTTGAAAATATTTAGAAGTTGTCAAAAATGAAATGGAATACATAAAGATTGATATCCTAGGCACTGGTGAGCTGAAATGGATTGGTTTTGGACATTTTCAATCCAACACCCATATAATCTACTATTCTGGGAATGACAATTTGAAGAGTAATGGTGTGGCATTCATCATCACAAAGGATGTTTCAGGATCTGCCCTGAAGTACAGTGCTGTCAGTGACAGGATAATATCCATATGCCTACAAGGAAGACCAGTTAATACTACTGTTACTCAAATTTATGCATCAACTACCAAAGGCAAAGACAAGGACATTGAAGATTTTTACCAACTTCTGCAGTCTGAGATAGACCAAATACCTTATCAAGATATGTTGATTATTACTGGTGACTAGAATGCAATACTTGAAAACAAAGAAGAATCACCAGTAGTTGGAATATATAGCCTTGGTGATAGAAATAACACAGGAGATAGCATGATAGAATTTTGCAAGACCAACAACGTATTCATTGCAAATACCTTTTTTTAAAAGTTGTAAAATATGGCCTTCATGATAGAAATTATGCAGATTGCATGACAGAATTTTGCAAGATCAACAACTTGTTCATTGCAAATAAATGATAGCTATACATGTGGACTTCACCAGGTGAAATACACAGGAATCAGATCAACTATATCTGTGGAAAGAGGTGATGGAGAAGCTCAGTATCCTGAGCCAAAACAAGGCCAGGAGCTGACTGTGAAACAGACCATCAGCTGCTCATATGCAAGTTCAAGTTGAAGCTGAAGACAATCAAAACAAGTCCATGTGAACAAAAATATGACATTGAATATATCCTACCTGAATTTAGAGACTATCTAAAGAATAAAACATATTAAACACCAATGACGAAAAACCAAATGAAATGTGGAATGATGTCAAGAACATCATCCATGAAGAAAGCAAAAGATCATTAAAAAGACAAGAAAGGAAGACCAGATCAAAATCGATGTCGGAAGAGACTCTGAAACTTGCCCTTGAGTGGCAAGTAGCTAAAGGAAAATAAAATAAAAGAAATAATAAAACAAGAGAGGTGAACAGATTTCAAAGAGTAGCTCAAGAAGACAAAGTCAATTATTATAATGGAATGTGCAAAGACCTGGAGTTAGAAAACAAAAAGAAAAGAACACACTTGTCATTTCTCAAGCTGAAAGAACTGAAGAAAAAAATTCAAACCTCGAGTTGCAATACTGAAAGATTCTATGGATAAAATGTTGAATGATGCAAGAAACATCAAGAGAAGATGGAAAGAACACACAGAGTCACTGCACTAAAAAGAATTGGTCGATGCCATTTCAGGAAGTGGCACATGATCCAGAGCTAATGAAATTTAAGGAAGAAGTTGTAGCTGCACTAAGCAAATTGGCAAAAAACAAGACTCCAGGAATAAACAGAATATCCATATATAGATATAGATAAATATAGATATAGTTATAGATATGTATAGATATAGATATATAGAGAGATGTAGATATAGATAGATAGATATAGATAGATAGATATAAAATATGTTATGTACATATGTAATGTACAGGAGCCCTGGCAGCATAGTGCCTAAGGCATTTGACTGTTAACCAGAGTGTTTCAAACCCACCAGTCCCTCCTCAGAAAGAAGACTAGGCAATTTATTTCCATTGAGATACTGCCTCGGAACCCAAGGAGGGGTCACTATGAGTTAAGACTGAGTCGATGGCAGTAAGTTTGGTTTCTGGTATGTACTATATACATATAACATATAATATATATAATATATGTTGTTGTTGTTATGTGCTGTTGAGTCAGACCCAAACCATAGCGACCCCTCCTTGGGTTTCTGAGGCAGTACCACTACAGAAGTAGATTGGCTAACCTTCCTTGCAAGGATTGGCTGGTGGGTTTGAACAACCAGCCTTCTGGTTAGCAGTTAAGTGCCTTAGGCACTATGCTACCAGAGCTCCTATATAATATATATTATGTAGTATATAGCATATATATATATACCATGTTGTTGTTGTTGTTATGTGCCATCGAGTCAGCCCTGACTCACAGCGACCCCTCCTTGGGTTGCCAAGGCAGTATCACTACGGAAGTAGATTGCCCAGTCTTCCTTCCGAGGAGCGGCTGGTGGGTTTGAACTACCAGCCTTCTGGTTAGCAGTCAAGTGCCTTAGGCACTATGCTACCAGAACTCCTATATGTTCTATATATCATATTTTATATTTTATATGTGTGTGTGTGTGTGTGTGTAAAACTTCATTTGCTTTGCTTCCC
This sequence comes from Orycteropus afer afer, assembly GCF_000298275.1. Lineage (NCBI taxonomy): Eukaryota > Metazoa > Chordata > Mammalia > Tubulidentata > Orycteropodidae > Orycteropus > Orycteropus afer. The sequence continues at coordinate 4,828,705 of NW_006921706.1, forward strand.
CTCAACAAACAAACCTAAGAAAAGTTCCAATGGATAACTAGCTTGCAGAATTTACACTTTTTATAAATAAGCTGAATTATGTCCAAAATCTGTGTCTCAGCCCTTCTTTGTTACCCTCTATGGTGTTATAAGGAACTCTGGTGGCATAGTGGATAATCAGAAGGTTATCCACCTTCTGGATAACCAGAAGGCTGCTAACCAGAAGGTCAGTGGTTCAAACCATGTGCTCCTCCACAGAAGAAAGATGGGAAAAATCTACTTGTGTAAAGGTTTATAGCCTCAAAAACCCAATGGGAATCAGAACTGACTCGATGGCAGTGAATTTAGCTTATCACACTATAGTTCATTTTCTAAGTTGTTTAACATTGTCTATTTGAGAAAAATAAGAGGGGATAATACCAGAGAAGCTAACTTCTAGTGTGTTAAGTTGAGTTCTCCAGAGAAGAAAACCAGTGAAGGTGGGATAGATAGATAGATAGATAGATATGAAGGTATATATATATATATATAGAGAGAGAGAGAGAGAGAGAGAGAGAGAGAGAGATTTATCTGAAGGAAATAGCTCACAGTTGTTGATGCTGGCAAGTTCAGGTCCATGGGTCAGACATCAGACTGGAGGATTCTCCTGACTCTCATACCTGCAGGGGCTGACCAATTCAAGATTGGTAGGCAATACAGCAGAATGCTAACTGCAGAGGCTGAGGAATCCAACATAGGCTGGTAAGATGACAGGCTGTTGGCTCACAGGCTGAGAAAGCAAAAATCTCAAGAGTGATAGTTAATATGGCAAGACACTGGTCAAGTCCAAGAACTGTAGGTGATAGAACAACGATCTTATACAGGATCCAAACTGAGCAAAAAGCCAGAGGGCTCTATTGGGATGCCCATATATATTGCAAGCAGGTCACACTCCTGAAGAAACTCCCTGTCAGCTACTTGGCTGCTCATAGCAGATCTCATCTTGGTAATTACGTTCTATTAGATCTCATCTCGGGGCATGACTATATCATAACTACTAAACCAGTGAGAATCATGACTCAGCCAAGTTCACACACAACTTTAGCTATCACGGGTAATGTTAAATATGACAGTCAAATGTCTAGGAATTATATTCTATTTGCAAATTTCATAAGCATTTTCCCATTTCACTAAAGTTATCTTATTATTATTGTTATTGTTTGCTGTCGAGTCACCCCGGACTCATAGCGACCCCTCCTTGGGTTTCCGAGGCAGTATCACTACGGAAGTAGGATTGCCCAAACTTCCTTCCAAGGAGCGGCTGGTGGGTTTGAACCGCCAGCCTTCTGGTTAGCAGTCAAGTGCCTTAGGCACTATGCTACCAGAGCTCCTAAATTTATCTTAGACATATATTTACAGGTTGTCTAATTTTCTAGCATTTAGTTATGCCATATTTAGTTCAATATTTCCTGTACTTTGGGCATCTTTATCTCATTTTTCACACTTATAATTTTAAGTAATGTCATAGTAAACACATTTAGCTATAAGAAATGCTTACAGTACAAATGATCATTTTCTTATTACACCTGTTTTTTTTTTTTTTTTTCCCACTTTGGAATAGAAACCATTTTCAAGTTTACAAAATTATTCACCATATCGCAGGTGGTGATATATATTGCAGTACATAAAGTGAAATTGAACTTGGCTTACAGACCTTCCAGAAGTAAATTCTAAGAGATTCCACTGCCCATCATAATCTTTTTTCCCATCTGGTGTGGGAAGTAGTGCTAACTCAAATAAACAAGTTAATTAATAGCTTTTTGATATTCAGTGAGAAGCCCATGATGCCCAGAAATATTTAAAGTTATTAATAAGAAATACGTGGCTTTTTTCCAAGATTTTAGAGAAAGATTATTGCTACATTCCTCACAGGTGATGAAGAGAGCAGCTGGAATATATGTTGTTGTTATGTGCCGTCGAGTCAAACCTGACTCATAGCGACCCCTCCTTGGGTTTCCGAGGCAGTATCACTACGGAAGTAGGATTGCCCAACCTTCCTTCCGAGGAGTGGCTGGTGGGTTTGAACCGCCAGCCGTCTGGTTAGCAGGCAAGTGTCTTAGCCACTATGCTACCAGAGCTCCCGCTGGATTATATAAACACCCTTTAATGCTGAGTATGAAAGACATTGCATTTCTAACATTGGAGCCTGATGAATATGAGTCCATCTCTAGTTTCTGATATGTATATATATATATTTATTTTTATTTTAAGATGTGAAAGTTTCCTAGTTTTAACTTGTTTGGCTTTTTATGTAAAGTAATAATAGTGCCTTTGATCTTGGTTTTGTACCTTAGGCTCATTCGTGAGGTACATTTTACTTATTTTATAAATAAATTTCTGACAATACTTACTGCCTTTCTCTTTCAGAGTCTGTGTATGGTGGACCATATTCTCTGAGAAGTGTAGCATGGAGATATTTTAAAATTCTAAAACATGTATTAGATACATCTTATTTTATTTAAGGCATGCATTATCTTTGATATTTAGAAACATACATATGTATGTGTGTATGTGTGTGTGCTTCAATATTTTTTAAGATTCTCTTCTTGAAACTAGTATTTTAATACAATACTTCTCACATTTTATATATTGCTTTTCCACCAGAAACTAAGAGCGCCTTTAAGACCTTATTTAATTAATCTTTATTATTATATTCCAGAACCTCTGGTAGCATAGTTCCTAAGGCACTTGACTGCTAACCAGAAGGCTGGTGGTTCAAATCCACCAGCCACTCCTGGGAAGGAAGGTTGGGCAATCTACTTCCGTAGTGATACTGCCTCAGAAACTCAAGGAGGGGTTGCTATGAGTCAGGCCGACTCGACAGCACATAACAACAACAACATTATATTCTAGATGTCTAAATCAAAGACAATTAAAGACACATAAATAATTTTTAAACTCTGGATGATTAATTTTTAGGTATATGAAAATCATTAATTAGTTGACTAGGTAATATTAGGTAAGATTGATTATTTTTTATCAAGTGAAGATTTTGTTTTTCTGGGTATCATCATTTTTCTCACAGATTGTGATGTCAAAATAGCTACACTTTGTGACATACCAGTTGTATGACCCTGGAGAAATTACACAACTTCCAGTATCACAGTTTCTTATCTGTTAAATGGACAAAATTGTAATAATTAGACATACAGTTGTTGAGATGATCCAAATTATTTATAAATTAGTTAGCATAGTCCTAGATTAAAATAAAATTATAGAATAGATATTTGCCATAATTATTATTATATTTTCCAAGATTTGGCTTTAAAAAACTGAGAAAGAAAATATTTTATTTTCAGCTTTTGTATGTATAAGTTAGTGTAATTAGGTTATCTTATGTAGCTTATTCACACACACACACACACACAGAAAGTTTGGCAATTTGAACTCATTTAGAGGCCACTCAAAGAAAAGTCTGGCAATTTGCTTCTGAATGGTCACAGCCTTGAAAACTCTAGCCACTGTGGTTCTACTCTGAACATATGATGTCTCCATGAATAGGAATCAATTAAGTGGCAACTGATTTAATTTCTGTTTTTTGGTACATAGCTTATTACTATTATTGTTTTGTTGTTGTGTGTATTGTTGTTTTAGGTGTGCATAAATGTTCTATGATTTTATGTCTTGCAAACTGGAAGGAAGTATAGATACATTACAAATTATAATATGCTGCAAATTTTCTTAATTTAAGTTAATATTTAAAAGAAATAATAACTTAAAAGCCTGGTTCCAATTCTCCTCTCTGAATGGGATTGTCACTTAATAGATTCACCTGAAACTTTAGTAATCATTTAAAAACACAATCTGAATTGAAATTCTCCATGTCGTTTACTGGCCTAGCTCATGTCTCTCTTAGAATTATCTCAATCAATACTAATTGAGAGCTCATAGTGTTCATGGTTTTGGGGAAGCTGTTTTAATTTAAAGGTAGAAATGCATTAAATTCCTGTAGCATTTAGCTTCACTTGAAGTAGTTTTTAATAATTAGACTTAACCAGAACAATTTCAGATCTCTTCTTTGGATATGGTCAGACTTTGCTTGATGACTCGTTTCTTCATTCATTCCAAAAATTATTACTGGCATTGTAAATTAAGCAATACATATCACAGAATACAAAGGTGATATGAGCTAAGCCCCTCCTCTTCAGAGGCTCAAAATCTGGTTGTAATCTGGTATCATACTGATATGACAAGTGAACAAAGTGACATTGGTGCATGGAAGAAAGAACATTTAACTCTGCATGAAGGAACTATAAGAAGCTTGCAGGATAGTTTGAAGAAAACTTAAAAGACTTTATTTTGAAATTAATGGTTATTCATAGTACAGAAAATTTTGGAAATGCAACAAATTAATAGACTAAAATATTCATAATTCTTCATGCTTTGAGTACTCATGTATAAATATTGTCAACATATTAGTGAATATACTTCTTGTCAGAACAAAAACATATACATATATAGTTCATGTAATGCAATCATAGAGAGACACACAATTATGCCCTATTTAGTGTTTAATACTTTGCATCGTACTTGTAAATTTTTCTCCATCATATTTACAGGTATATAAATATTCACATGTAGTGGTTTTCTAATGAAATATGATAATTTTATGATAAAGATATGCCAAAATTTATGCAACCAGTCTCCTTATACTGAACACTTGGGTATTTTTCCTAAAGTGTTACCATATGGCAATTAGAACCTTGTTGTTGTTGTTAGGTGCTGTCGAGTCACCTCTGACTCATAGCAACACTGTCTATATACAACAGAATGGGATACTGACTGGTCCTTTGCCAGACTCACAATCCTTACTCTGCCTGAACCATTGTTGCAATCACTATGTCAATCCATCTTGTTGAGGGCCATCCCTTTTTCACTGACTTTCCACTTTACTAAGCATGATATCCTTCTCCAGGGAATGGTCCCTTCTGACAA
>NW_006921706.1:4834015-4835590 GCF_000298275.1 Orycteropus afer afer
TTGCTTATTGGTCCAGTTGTGAGGATTTTTGTTTTCTTTATGTTGAGGTATAATCCATACTGCAGACTGTAGTCTTCAATCTTCATCAGTAAGTGCTTCAAGGCATCTTCCCTTTCAGCAAGCAAAGTTGTGTCATCTGAAAATTGCAGGTTGTTAATGGGACTTCCTCCAATCCTGATCCCCCATTCTTATTCATGGAATCCAGCTTCTTGGATTATTTGTTCAGCATACAGATTGAATAAGTATGGTGAAAGGATTCAACCCTGACTCATTGCCTTCCTGATATTAAACCATGCAGTATCCCTTGTTCTGCTTGAATGACAGCCTACTGGTCTATGTACAGGTTCCTCATGAGCGTTTAAAATTAAGTGTTCCAGAATTCCCATTCTTCTCAATGTTATCCATAATTTGTTGGTACCAACAGAGTTGAATGCTTTTGCATAGCCAATAAAACACAATTAAATGTCTTTCTTTATTCTTTCTTTTCAGCCAAGATCCATCTGACATTAGCAGTGATATCCTTCATTCCAACTCCTCTTCCGAATCCAGTTTGTATTCCTGGAAGTTCCCTGTCAATATACTCCCACAACCATAATTGAATTATCTTCAGCAAGATATTCCTTGATTGTGATATTCATGATATTGTTCTATAATTTTTGCATTCTGTGGGATTGCCTTTCTTGGAATGGGTACAACTATGGATCTCTTCCATTCAGTTGGACAGATAGCTGTTTTCCAAATTTCTTGACATAGATGAGTGAGGGCCTCGAGTAGTATCCATTTGCTTAAAAATTTCAGTGGGTATTTCATCAATTACTGGACCCTTGTTTTTTTGCCAATTCCTTCAGTGCAGCTTTGACTGCTTCCTTCAGTACTATCAGTTCTTGATTATATTCCACTTATTGAAAAGGATGAACATCAAGTAATCTTTTGGGTACAGTGAGTCTGTATATTCCTTCCATCTTCTTTAGATGTTTCCTACATCCTTCATTCTTTAGCCCATAGAATCTTTCAATATTGCAACTCAAGGTTTCAGTTCTTTCAACTTGAGAAATGCTGAGTGTGTTCTTCCCTTTGGTTTTCTAACTCCAGCTCTTTGCACATTTCATTATGATAATTGATTTAGTCTTCTTAAGCTGCTCTTTGAAATGTTCTGTGCAGCTCCTCTATCTTGTCATTTCTTCCATTTCCTTTAGCTACCATCCATTCAAGGGCAAGTTTCAGAGTCTCTTCTGACATCCATTTTGGTCTTTTCTTCCCTTCCTATCTTTTTAATGACATTTTGTTTTCTTCATGGTTGATGATCTTGATGTCATCCCACAATTCCTCTGTTTTTTGGTCACTGGTGTTCAATGTCCAGGTCTTCGGGAGCAAGGTAAGCACGGGCAGGCTTGTGCTTACTCACTGATCTGCACTGAACACTTTCCCTTGTTACGCTCCCGAGAGGGACCGGGTCTCCGGAAGCAAGGTAAGCACGGGCATAGCACAGAGTAGCAGGCCGGAAGAGCAGGAGAAAGGGGTAAAACCCAGGAAGCCAAAGAGAAGAACAATCAGCCAAAGGGATTAGGTGAGGAG
>NW_006921706.1:4844089-4854025 GCF_000298275.1 Orycteropus afer afer
GGCAAAAGTCCACAGCTTAGCCCACCTTTCTTTTCACCTTCTCCGTTTGTTCCCCGGCTACCATGCACAGTCCTCTGTGCAGTCCCTGGCTAGCGGGGTGATTTTTAGGTTAATTCTTAAGTCCTACCACCCCAGGCATCTTCGAGAGCACTGTCTCTTTAAATATCCAAAATAGTCAAGCTGATTTTTAAACCTACAAAATGGCGGCAACCTCCGGACCGGCAAAAGTCCACGGCTCAGCCCACCTTTCTCTTCACCTTCTCCGTTTGTTCCCCAGCCACCATGCACAGTCCTCTGCTCAGTCCCTGGCTATCAGGGTGATTTTTAGGTTAATTCTTAAGTCCTACCACCACTCGGGAATCTCCAAGCTGTCTGGATTGCTCACAACTGCTGCCACACCACAGCTCCGTATGTCTCCTTTTTTGGTATTTTCACGCAAATTCTTCTGCTAGTTGGGGTTTAGTCCACTTGTATATCTTTCCCTTCAAGGCTCAGGGGTCCAGGATTATCTTCTGTGTCTGTGTTAATTGGTTTCCCTTTTCTTTGTTGAAGAGGGTCTGTGCAGTCTTTCTGCCTAGTCCACCATCTTGCCAAAACTAACCTTTTTGGATTATTTGCTCAGCATACGGATTGAAAAAATATGGTGAAAGGACAACACTGACACACTCCCTTTCTGATTTTAAACCATGCAGCATTCCCTTTTTCTGTTCAAACAACAGCCTCCTGAACTATGTACAGGTTCCTGATGAGCACAATCATGTGCTCTGGAATTCCCATTTTTCTCATTGTTGTCTATAATTTTTTATGATCCATGCAATTGAATAGTTTTGCATAGACAATAAAACACAAGTAAACATTTTTCTGGTATTCTTTGCTTTCAGCCAAAATCCATCTGACATCAGCTATGATACCTCTTGTTCCATGTCCTTTTCTGAATCCAGCTTGCATTTCTGGCAGTTTTTTGTCAATATATTGCTGCAACTGTTTTTGAACTATCTTCAATAAGATTTTACTTTTGTGTGATATTAATTTTATTGTTTGATAATGGCCACATTCTGTGGGATCAACTTTCTATGGAACGACTAGAAATATGGATTTCTTCCAGTTATTTGGCCAAGTAGCTGTCTTCTAAATCTCTTGGTATAGCATAGCGAGTGCCTCCAGAGCATCATCCATTTGTTGAAACGTCTCAGTATTCCGTCAATACCTGGAGCCTTGTTTTTCATCAATTCCTTCAGTGCAGCTTTGACTTCTTCCTTCAATACCATTGATTCTTGATCATATGCCATCTCCTCAAATGGATGAACATTGACCATTTTGTTTTGTTATAGTGATTCTGTGCATTCCTTCCATCTTTTTTTTTTTTATTATTGTGATTTAGGTGGAAATTTACAGAGCAGATTCACTTTCCATACAGCAGTTCACATATACTTTGTCTCATGACATTGACCACAATTCACTACAATGCAACAGCTCTCCTCCCACTTCCTCCCCATAGTTACCCCTTCCCAGTGTTCATTCCTCCATGCACTCCTGCCCCCTGAGCTGTCTCCCTGTGCATAAGCAGCCCTTCTTTCTCCCATGATTGTTCTCTCCAAGGAGTGTGTCTACCTCAGGTACATGTTCAACTCATATGCCTGTCTTTTGTTTGGCTGGAAGCTACAGGTGTGGGTTCAATTCCAGACCTGAAGGGCAGCTAGGGGCCATAGTCTCAGTGGTTCCATCAGGCTCTATCAGACCAGCAAAACTGGTCCCCCTCCCTTTTTTTTTTTTCTTTCTCCAAATGATTTTGAGTTTTGTTCCACATTGTTCTCCCTCTCTATCAAGGATCTCCTATATAGAACCCCTTCTAAGTGGTTGACAGTGGTAGCCAGGCACCATCTAGTTCTGGCTTCCATCTTCTTTTGATGTTTCCTGCATCATTCAACATTTTGCCCATGGAATCTTTCAATATGCAACTCAAGGTTTGAATTTTTTTCTTCAGTTCTTTCAGCTTGAGAAATGCCAAATGTGGTCTTCCCTTTTGGCTTTCTAACTCCAGCTCTTTTCACATTTCATTATAATAATTGACTTTTTCTTCTTGATCTGCTCTTTGAAATCTTCTGTTCAGCTATTTTATCTTGTCATTTTTTTCATTTGCTTTAGCTACTGTCCTTTCAAGGGCAATTTTCAGAATCTCTTCTGACATCCTTTTTGGTCTTTTCTTCCTTTCCTGTCTTTTTAATGACTTGTTGCTTTCTTCATGAATGATGTTCTTGATGTCATTTCACAATTTCTCTAGTTTTGAATTAGTATTCAATGCATCAAATCTATTCTTTAGATGATCTCTAAATTCAGGAGGTATATAATCAAGGTCATATTTTGGCTCTCACGGACTTGTTTTAGTTGTCTTCAACTTCAATTTGAACTTGCATATGAACAGTTAGTGGTCTGTTCCACGATTACCTTCAGTCTTTGCTTTGGTTGAAGATATTTAGCTTCTCCATCACCTCTTGCCACAGATGTAGTGAATTTGATTCCTGTGTACTCCATCTGAGAAAGTCCATGTGTATAGCTGCCATTAGTGTTGTTGAAACAAGATATTTGCAATGAATAAGTCACTGGTCTTGCAAAATTCTATCATGCAATATCCAGCATTATTTCTATCAATAAGGCCATATTTTCCAGCTACCAGTGATTCTTCTGTTTCCAACTTTTACTTTCAAATCATCACTGATAATTAACACATCGTGATTACATGTTCAGTGAATTTCAGACCACAAAAGTTGGTAAAAATCTTCAATTTCTTCATCTTGGCATTGGTGGTTGGTGCGTAAATTATTATAATAGTAGTAGTAACTGGTCTTCCTTATAGGTGAATGGATATTTTACTATCACTGACAGCATTGTACTTCAGGACAGATCTTGAAACTTCATTTGTGACAATGAATGCCACACCATTCCTCTTCAAATTGTCATTCCTGGCATAGTAGATCATATGATTGCCTGATTCAAAATAGACAAAACTAGTCCATTTCATCTCACTAATGCCTAGGATATCAATCTTTATGCATTCCATTTCATTTTTGCCAACTTTCGATTTTTCTAGATTCATACTTTGTACATTCCATGTTCCTATTATTAATGGATATTTGCAGCTGTTTCTTCTCATCTTGAGACATGCCACATCAGCAAATGGAGATCCTGAAAGCTTTACTCCATGCACATCATTAAGGTCAGCTCTACTCTGAGGAAGCAGCTCTTCCTCAGTCATATTTTGAGTACTTTCCAACCTGAAGAGTTCATCTTCTGGCATTATATCACACACTGTTTCAAGACTATTCATATAATTTTCCAGTAATATATCTCTCTCTTTCACTACTATTCATTTGGTTTTCACTGCCCAATTCTTTGAGAAGTGGATTACCTCTTCTTTCCTTTGAGTCTGTCTTAGTCTGGAAGCTCCACTGAAACCTGTCCAGCATGGGTAACCCTGCTGGCAGTTGAAACACTGGTGGCGTAGCCTCCACCCTCACAGCAACATTCAAGCCACTGAGGTATGACAAGCTAAGAGACAAGTTTGTCTTTCTTAGTTGTTCCAAACTGTTCTGGTCATTTACTGATCTACCATGCCCTGCTTGCTTACCTGGCCTGGCCCTGGGTTGCTCCAGGCATGTAAACAAACACGTGTCTTTGGCTGTACCCATGCTGACTTACTATAGCCTGCTCCACAACATAAATACCTAAAAATGAAGTGTCAAGTAAAATAATAAATGCATTTAAAAAAGAATGAAAAAATAACTTTTTGTAATTTGGGTGAAAGTTTAGAGCAAATTCATCTTCCATACAGAAGTTCACATATACTTTGTCTCATGACATTGACTGTAATCTCTCACAATGCAACATCTCTCCTCTAACTTTGTCCCCATAGCCACCTCTTCCCTGTGTCCTTCTCTCTCATGTATCCCCACCCCACATGCTGTCTCTCTATGTATACGCAATCTTTCTATTCTCCCGTGATTGATCTGTACAAGGGGTATATTTACTTACTGTAAATGTTCACCTCATATGCCTGTCTTTTGTTTGGCTAATGCCAAAAGGGCAAGGAGGCCACATCTTCTGACCTCCTCTAACCACACAAGAAGAAGACAGAATCACCATCAGTAACCCAAGACCTATTCCTGCAAGGCCAGACATGCTGACTCCCTCCTTGATGTTTTTTGCAGTTGGTGTCAGAAGCAGTGGGATTCATTGCAGTGGCCCCAGACTAATAGAAGCATGAAACTTTGTAAAAGAAAGAAGGAAGGGGCTTGAAAAGTGAAACTTTGGATTATTAGGTGGTTACACTACTACTGAGGGAACAGAAGATTTGCATTTGAAAAAAAGACCTGAAGAATTGGTTAGTTTGTCCACTCTGCCTGGCTCAAAAGGAGGCCTCCTAGAGGCAGAGGAAGACTCTCTCTGACTGCTGGTTAAGGAAGATGCACTGCTGAAAGAGATATGCACTGCTGAAAGAGACACACGCTGCTAGGAAAGAGATGCAAGAGACACACATTGCTGAGCGAGACACTGAGGGACACACACCATTGGGAAAGAGACTGTGAGAGAATGTTAGGAGAGAAACTGTGGGCTGGGAGAGAGACTGAGCATTTTTCCTGAACTTGAATTGCAGCCTGGTGTTACCCTAATAAACCCTGTAATCTGTGAGCTCTGTGTGGCCACTGCAGCGAATTATTGGACCCAGGAGAGAGGTAGTGGGTGCTTTGGAAGCAACGGTTGGTGAAAGGGCTGGAGGGAGGCAACATGTCTGGCCTTGCAGGAATAGGCCTTGGGTTACTGATGGTGATTCTGTCTTCCTCTTGTGTGGTTAGAGGAGGTCAGAGGATGGGCCCTTCTTGCTCTTTTGACAGTTAATTATAATCAGGGGCTCCTCAGTTGCTCACAGCAAATTCCACCACAGAATTTACAAAGACTTATGGCTAGAAAAGCCATACCAGGTAATTTACTACACTGCAGCTAGAAACCACAGGAGGGAGTTCAATTTACAGACCAGAAGGGCAGCTAGGAGTCATAGTCTCAGGGATTCCACCAGGCTCTACCAGACCAGCAAAACTTGTCCCTATTTATTTACATTTTTATGATTTTGAGTTTTGTTCCACATTGTTCTCCCTCTCTATCCAGGTTCTCCTATATAAACCCCCTTCCAAGTGGTTGACAGTGATAGCTGGGCACCATCTAATTCTTCTGGTCTCATAGTCGTATATGCTATGGATCACACGGTGCCCCACTCGCTTGAGCTAATTGTTCCATATGTCTTTGGTTTTCTTCATTCTTCTTGGTTCTGGAGGAGGAGAGACCCATTGTTGCATATAGATGGCCACTTGTAAGCTTTTAAGATCCCAATCACTACTCGCCAAACTAGGATGTGGAATGACATTTTTTGTGTAGTATGTTATGCCAGTTGAGCTAGGTGTCCCTTATGACCATGGTCCTGAGCCTACAGGTCCAACAGCTTGCTCCTTCTGGAGGACTACAACTTTGTCCCTTGTCAGCTCTTCTATGTACCAGGGAATTCTTACAGAACATACAAATACACTTGTAGAAATATTGCCAACCCTATACATGGTCACCGGCACACTCCTCCCTGAATAGACATACCTAATGATTCAGTCTGTCCACACACACCCATCTATCCACCCATAGATCAATGTTTGCCATCACTAACAATGCTGTACTATATGTGCAAAAAGTTCATCTTTTTTGTCTGTACCTCCTGTGTACCTCTCTTATCTTCATCTTCCTCAATGCCACTGTGTTGATCACTCACATTTGATATATTGCCCTTTTCTTCACCCAAATCAATAATTGTCTCTACCTATCTAGCAGTGTTCCCTCCCTTCCTCTCCCACTCCATGTAACCAACAAAGAAAATTTTCTTCCATATATAAACCTTTCCTTGACTTTTTACGATAACAGACTAACACAATATTTGTCCTTTTGTGATTGACTTATTACATTGCATAATGTAGTAATGTCTTCCCAGTTCATCCACATTATGTGATTTTTTGCAGATTGTACATTATTTTTTAGGGTTGTATAGTATCCCATTGTGTGTATGTATCATGGTATGGTCATCCATTTTTCTGTTGATGGGCACTTAAGTTGTTTCCATCTTTTTGTTATTGCAAATAGTGTTACAATGAACGTGGGTGTACATATATCTGTTCTTGTCCTGGTTCTTACTTTTTTTAGCATATATACCTAGTAATGGAATTGCTGGACCAAATGGTATTTCTAATTCCATCTTTTTAAAGAATCATCATACTGCTTTCCACAAAGGTTGTATCATTTTATAGTACTACCAGCAGTGTATGAGAGTCCCAATCACTCCACATCCTTGCCAGCATTTGTTGTTTTCTATCTTGTTGAACTTTGCTACTAATGTTGGAGCAAGATGGTATCACATTGTCATTTTGATTTACATCTCTCTAATGGCTAATGATTGTGAACATTTCTTCATGTGTTTGTCAGCTGCCTGAATATCCTCTTTTGTGAAATGCCTATTCATGATTTCTGTCCATTTTTTAATTGGATTATTTGTCTTTTTTTTTTTTGAGGTGTTGGGAGTTTTCTAGAGATAAGTCCCTTGTCAGACATGGCATTGCTGAATATTTTTTCCCAACCTGCAGGTTCTCTTTTGACTCTTTTGGAGAAGTCTTTGGAAGAACATAAAAATTTAATTTTGAGAAGGTCCCAATCATCTGCTTTCTCTTCTGCTGTTTGTGCATTTTGGGTTATAATTGATAGCTTATTTATGCCATATATTAGGGCCCCTAAATTTGCCCCTAGTTTTTACTTGTGGAACTTTATAGTTCTAGGTTTCACATTTAAGTCTTTGATCCATCTAGAGTTAGCTTTTGTGTATGGTGTGAGGTTCAGATCTTGTTTCATTTTTCTGTAAATGGATATCCAATTTTGCCAGCACCATTTGCTAAATGGATCATCTCTTTACCATTGAATGAATTTCAGCCCTTTCTCAAAGATCAGCTGACTGTAGGTCAATGGATGTATTTCTGGGTTCTCAATTCTATTTCATCAGTCTGTGTGTCTGTCATACCAGTACCAGGCAGTTTTGACTACTGTGGCTGCATAATAAGTTTTGAGATGTGGGAATGTGATCTTCGTACTTTGTTCTTCTTCAGTAGTGCTTAGCTTATCTGAAGTCCCTTTTGTTTCCAGAAAAAGTTAGTGATTTGTTTTACCACACCCTTCAAGAGTGATAATGGGATATAGATTGGGATTGCATTGAATGTTTAGATTGCTTTGGGCAGTATTGACATTTTCACAATGTTAATCTTCCTATCAATGAGCATGGCATGCTCTTCCATTTATGTAGATCTCTTATGGTTTCTTGAAATAGTGTCTTAAAGTTATCTTTGTATAGGTAATATTTGTATCCATGGTAAAATTTATTACCAAGGTTTTTTTTTTTTTTTTTTTTATAGCTATTGTAAATGGTATTTATTTTTTTTTTTTTTTTTTTTTTTTTAATCCCCAGCAATCTCTTTGCTGGTGTAGAGGAATCTAACTGAATTTTGAATGGTGATCTTGTATCCTGTCACTGTGCTAAATCTCTCAATTAGTTCCAGTACTTTTTTTTTTTTTTTTTCCACTGAATCTATTGGATTTTCTAGGATTAGGATCATTATCATCAACAAATAAGGATAGTTTTACTCCTTTATCAGTTTGGATGCCTTTGATTTCCCTTTCTTGTTTTATTGTTCTGGCTAGGATTTCCAACACAATGTTGAATAGAAGTGGTGACAGAGGCCATCCTTGTCCTGTTTGCAAGGGGAATGTTTTCAGTCTCATTCCATTGAGAATAATGTTGGCTGTTGGTTTTAAGTATATGCCTTTTATTATGTTGAGGAATATCTCTTCTATTTCTATTTTTCTGAGAGTTTTGATTAGGAGTGGAGTTTGGATTTTATCAAATGCCTTTTCCGCATCAATTGATATAATCATATGGTTCTTTTACTTTGTTTTATCTGTGTGCTGGATGAAGTTGATAGTTTTTCTAATGTTGAACCATCCTTGTATACCTGATATGGACCCCACTTGGTCATAATGTATTATTTTTTTTGATAAGTTGTTAGAGTCTATTGATAGGATTTTTTTGGGGGGGAGATTTTTGCATCTATATTCATGAGGGATATTGGCCTGTAGTTTTCCTTTTGAGTAATGGCTTTGCCTGGTTTTGATATCAAGGTTACTTTTGCTTCATAAAATGAATTTGGGAGGATTCTATCCTTTTCTAGGTTTTGGAATAGTTTGAGTAGAATTGGTGCCATTTCTTCTCTGAAGATTCGGTAGAATTCTCTGGTGAAACTGTCTGAGCCAGGACTTTGTTTTGTCGGTTATTTTTTTTATGAACTGTTCAATTTATTCTTTTGTTATGGGTCTATTCAACTTTTCTACCTCAGCCTGTTGTAGTTTAGATAAGTAGTGTATTTCTAGAAATCTGTCCATTTCTTCTAGATTTTCAAATTTGTTGGAGTACACTTCTTCATAGTATTCTAATATTATCTCTTTTTTTTTTTTTTTGGTTGGTTCTGTAGTGATGTTGGTTCTGAAATCTAAGAATATGAGGCTTCATACTTTGTTCTTCTTCTTCAATAGTGCTTAGTAGTGATGTCACCCAATTTGTTTCTTGTTTGTGTTATTTGTTTTCTCTCCCTTTTTTCCTTCTCTTAAATTTACCAGTGGTTTGTCAATTTTATTAATCTTTTCAAAAAAACAACTTCTAGTTTTGTTGATTTTTTCTATTGTCTTTCTATTTCATTTGTTTCTGCTCAAATCTTTATCATTTCCTTTCTTGTGGTGGCTGCAGGCTTTTCTTGCTGTTATTTTTCTAATTGTTGGAGATGTTGGTTTAAAGTATCAATTTTGACTCTTTCTTCTTTTTTGATGTGTGCATTTATTGCTATAAATTGTCCTCTGATCACTGCTTTTGCTGTGTCCCAAAGATTTTGGTATGTTGTGTTTTCATTCTCAATTGATTCAAGGAATTTTTTATTTCATTTTTTTATTTCTTCTCATGCCCAATCTTTCTTAAGCAGGGTGTTGTTTAGTTTCCATGTGTTTGATCTTCTTATTGTTGATGTCTCACCAAAAAAATAAAAAAGAAAGAAAAAAGAAAAGAAAAAGGGGGAAGGTAATAATGAGATAAAATATTTAAATAAATACTTTAAAAAGCCAAAAGAAATATGAATAGAAAAAGGAGGAAAGAAAAAAAAATCCCACAATATTTATGGAGTGAGAAGTAGGAGAATAGAAGTAGAGAATTATCCAGGGAAAAATGGGAGCAATGAAAAACAGAAAACAAGGAATGGTGAGAACCACAAAAAAAGAAAAAAATGGGAATCAGGAAAAGGGAAGAGAGAAAAAGCCAAAAACTAGATCTTGGTAAACAAAGAAAAAATAATAGTAATAAAAAGGACTGAAAAGAAAAGAAAGAAAATAATAATAATAATAATAATTTTAAAACAGACTACATCAAACAAACTTAAGAAAAGAAAAAAAATAATCTGGGCAGGGCAAGGCTGGGCACCCAGGCTCTATCAGAGCACACAGACTGGGATGGAATTCCTTCAGGCCCAGAAGACTGGGTGGGAATAAGAGATGGGCACACCTCTGTTCACCAAGAAGACATGGGGTACAAGAGTAACAAGGGGAATGTCAAACCTTTCCAGTTCTCAGTGTGTGGAATGTCCTTGTGGTCCCCAGAAAGTGGAGCCTATTCTTAGGTCCCTGGAATCTGAGAGAACATTGTCACTTTAAATATACAAAATGGTCAAACTGCTTGAAACATTTAAATTGGCTGAGCCCTCAAGATAGCCAATTATTATAATTTAATTATAATAATATATCATCATGTTAAATAATAACATAATATAA
>NW_006921706.1:4854125-4898086 GCF_000298275.1 Orycteropus afer afer
GTTTTATCACTAGGAGCATTTATAGTTTCTGTTGCACATATAATATTTTTAATCATTAAGCAGGCATCAAGCATATTTCAATATTAATTATTGTTTTCTTTCTTTCTTTCTTTTTTTTTTTTTTTGTCCTTTTTATTACTATTATTTCTTCTTCTTTTACCAGGATCTAGGTTTTGACTTTTCTCTCTTCCCTTTTCCTGGTTCCCATTTTTTTCTTTCTTGTGGTTCTCCCCACAGGACAGCCAAAAGTCCACAGTTTAACCCATCTCCCTTTTAGCTGCCACCCCTTTTATTCACCAACCATGAGTGCAGTCCTCAGTTCAACACCTACCCAGCAGGGCTGATTTTTAGGTTAATTCTTAGGTCCTAATACCATTTGGAAATAGCCAAGCTGTCTGTGCTGTCAGGATGGCTGACACACCACAGCTCAGTATGTCTCCTTTCTTGGTGTTTTCATTCAGGTTCTTCTACTAGTTGGAGTTTAGTCACTTCTGTATCCTTCCTTTCAAAGCTCAGGGCTCCAGGATTATTTTCTATATCTGTGTTAATTGGTTCCTTTTTTCTTTGTTGAAGAGGATCTGTGTAGTTTGTCTGCCTAGTCCACCATCTTACCAGAATTCCTTTCTTTTGGTGGCTAAATGGATCATCTCTTTGCCATTGAATGAATTTCAGCCCTTTCTCAAAGATCAGCATTTTAAACACTGTTGCATTTTAAACAGTGTTGTTTAAACACAGGTGCATTTTAAACACTTGTTAAATATTGCCAAATAGACTTTTGAGTACTAAGCTGTGTCTGACTCAAACCAGGGTAAATATAATCTGCATGCAAAATCTGAACAATGAATAAGGAAGACCAACGGTAAATTGATACTTTTGAATTATGATGTTGTGAAGAATATTGAATATATCATGGAGTGTCGGAACAATGCACAAATCTGTCTTGGAAGAAGTACAGCCAGAATGCTCCTTAGAAGTGAGAATGGTGAGGTTTTGTTTTCCACACTTAGGAAATAAGGAAGGACTGCTCCCTGGAGAAGGATGTCATACCTGGTATGTAGAAGATCAGTAGAAAAGAGGAAGTTCTTCAATGAAATGGATTTACATAATAGTTGCAGCAATTAGCTCAAACACAGCAATGATTTTGAGGATGGTACAGAACCAGGCAGTGTTTTATTTTATTGTACATTGGGTCATTTCAATCTGATCTGACTTGACAGGATTTAACAACAATAAGAGGCCTTTTAGAAGCACAAACCAATTTTCAATCCTGCCAACAGCTTATAACTCTTCCACTACATTTATTTTTATTTTTAAAAACTTTTGTTTACTGAAATGAACTGCATTAAGGATGTTTCAATTTTCTTTCATATACTTCTTATATACTTCTTATTGGGAGAGTCATTTTCTTTCTCTCTTTTTTTTGTGAGTTACTTTATATACCTTTGTCAATAATGGTTCAGGATCAAGAATTTTGAACAGCCACAGCACTGCCATTTAAACTTGCTATGAGTATAATTCATATAAATAACAGTTCCAAATTGTACATATATTTGTGATAATATAGTTCTTAAGTTTGCATTATTTGCCTCAAACATTAGGGAAATTCCTCCTTTTCCAAACAGTTTTTTTTAAGATGGAGTCAGAAATCTCTGAATCTCCATCTAAATCTCTCATTGCCAAGTTAAGGTTGTCTTGTCCACATCTTTACTTTCATTGTTCAAGAACATGATATTGAAAGTTATTTATAAATAGAAAACCAGCCTGAAAGTTTCTGGAATATTCAATCCTACTGCATTCTCAAATATAATTCAAGCAATTCTACGCAAGTATAATCTGCTTGACTGCTAGATTTTACTGCAGGTGGATTTGGAAGAGCACTAATTTGGGTCCAGGATTAGCTGGATGTGTTAGAAGGAACAATTCTCTAGATTGCTGATTCTGATGTTAATAACCCAGATGTTAGTAAAAGCTGCCAGCTGGGAACACAATGACCAAATTCTCTGCATATGTACTCTAATGATGATGAGTGAATCATTTGACCACAACTAGCATTCTTGGCTTATCTGACTATTAAGGCTTGTAACCTCATTGCCTCAGTTTAAGACACAGGGTAGGAATTTAACAAAACGGGATGCTATTAAAACTCCACTGTCTGTTTGCTATTTTTGTGTACCCAAAATATAATTTGCCATTATGTTTTGATTGTTTCATGAGGAATAGAACTAAATTATGCATAAAAGTCTAATTTTAGTTTATTTCTCCCAACTATAGGAAAGTAAGGAAGTATGTGATGATCACAGACAACAGTCCCCAGCCGCACCCATACTCAGCTCTTAATAGCAATGCTTCGTGAAATCACTTGAATCAGACATAAAAGGACCAGTGCTGCAATGACGGTGCTTTGTCTATCTTAGAATGTGCTTCCTTCTCTTTATTATGCTGCTATAAAGACATGGTGAAACAAATTTCATCAGCAAGTAACAATGACAGCAAAACACAGGTAACATGCATTCTTACATTAGCAGTATTTCTATTTGTGGATAGGTGAACTGCATTAATGGGAACTTTGCTCAGTATGCTACTTACTACTACACAGGTGATTCAGTTATACTGTGTGCAGTCTAAAAGTGTGTATCTGTCAGGTGCCATTTTCCTTTTCATGGTCTGAGACAATAGGACTTGTGTCTGAATTGCCCCACATTTTTCCCATCAACATGATTTCTATCATCTAAATGGAATCCACTGGAGATAATATACTTGAAATTAACCACTGATATTTGTGTGGAATTCAAAACCTAGATTCATAATAGATTTGTTATTATTTTCTTCGTTGGAGTGGTGAATGATAGAGGTAATCCATGTAATTAGAATAAGTTTTCAAACTTAATTGATAGTATATTATTATACTATACACAGCTGACCTGAATGCTTAAGAACAAGATGTATAATAAATATTGAATATCAGATCATCAATTTTCTTAATCTATTGCTTTATATAAAGTTAAAGATACAGAGATTTTAAAATCAAGCATGATCTATAAACTCTCATTTTTGTGCAAAGCATGAAACTATTTCAGAGCTTCTCCAGTTAATGAAGAGAAATGCCTCGTTAATAAAATAGAAGCCAATGCAGTATTATAAAAATAGTATAGGCCTCCCATGTACCTCGCTATGTCTTCCTTTCCCTCAATGCCACCGTGTTGATCACTCACATTTGGTACATTGCCCTTTTCTTCACCCAAATCAATACTTATCTCTACCTATCTAACAGGGTTCCCTCTCCGCCCCTCCCACATGGGAGATACAGACAACAAAGATGAACCCTTTTGCACATACAGTACTACGTTGTCAGTGAAGGCAAACATGGGCATACAGGTGGATAGATGGATGGACAGGATGAACTATTAGGTATGTCTATCCAGGGGGGAGTGTACCCGAGACCATGTATAGGGTTGTCAGACAATGGTCTTATAAGTGTATTTGTACAATCTGTAAGAATTCCCAGAGCTGACAAGGGAAAAAGTTGTAGTCACTTATTTCACACTCAGCTACCCAGAGGGACTGAGTAGTTGAACTGGTAGGCTTGGGACCATCGTCACAGGGGACATAAAGCTCAATTGGCATAACATACTACATAAAACATTTCTCCACCTCCTACTTTGGCAAATAGTGACTGTGATCTTAAAAGCTTGCAAGCAGCCATCTAGATGCAATGATGGGTTTCTCCTCATCCAGAGCAAATAAGAATGAAGGAAACCAAAGATTCATGGAAACAATCCTAGTGACTGGTACATGATGCAATCTGCAGCCTATGTGACTATGAGACCAGAAGAACTAGATGGTACTTGGCTACCACTGTCAACCACTTGGAGGGGGATCTATGTAGGAGATCCTGGATAGAGAGGGAGAACATGTGGAACAAAACTCAAAATCATTTGGTTAAAAAAAAATGGGGCGACCAGGTTTGCTTGTCTGATAGATCCTAGTGGAACCACTGAGACTATGGCCCCTAGTTGCCCTTCAGGTCTGGAACTGAATGCACACCTGTGGCTTCCAGCCAAACAAAAGACAGGCATATGAGTTGAACATTTACCTGAGGTAGACCCTACACTCCTTGGAGAGAACAATCATGGGAGAAAGAAGGGCTGTTTATGCACAGGGAGACAGCTCATGGGGCAGGACTGCATGGAGAGATGAACACAGGAAAGTGGGAAATATCAGGAGGAAGTGGGAGGGGAGCTGTTGCATTAGGGTAAATTGTAGTCAATGTGATGAGACAAAGTGTACGTGAACTGCTATATGGAAAGTGAATTTGCTCTCTAAATTTCACCCAAATCACAATTACAAAAATATAGTATAGGCAATGTTGAAAAAAGTTATTCCTTAAATCAAACAAAGAGAAACGTATGTGTAGAAACTAGATAATTTGGTCCAACCTGAAGACAAGTTAGAAAAGCTCTTATGTTGAAGTGAACAGAAAATTTACTTTATGCGCCCTTAGAAAATCAATATGTAAATTAATAATAAATCAGTGGATTGTATGGAGTACAATATGGATAACAGTTCTTTTTTCTTGACTTTACAGGAAGTGTTTAAACACATTTCATTAAAGTAAAAACCTTGAGTCCTCTAGGATTTTGGTTGACATCAATTATCAAGCTAAAGTAATTTTCTTCTATTCTTATCTTTCTAAATGATTTTATTATTAGTAATTTGTGCTATTCTGCATCCTTTGAAATAATTAAATGGATTTTTCCCTTTAATACATTAAAAGCATGACTTATATCATTAGTTTTTTTATTCTAAACAGTTTTTGTGGTATAAGGATTAAATCCTACTTGGCGATAATATACTTAGTTATACATTCTTGGATTTTAATTGTTAATATTTACTTGGAATGGCTATGTGTATTAGCAGTGAATTTAGGTTACATTTTTCATTTTGCATTCTGACCTTGTCCTTTTTTTGGCTATCAAAAAATGGTAAGCTTAACAAATAGAAAGGAAGAGATATCTGATGCTGCTTAGAGTCTGGGCCATTGTTAAAATTTTGATAATACTTGTCAATAAATCTTCAGCTTATTGTGGGTTATTTTTGATAGAATTTTTCTTTAACTACTGATTAAAATTCTTAAGAGATTATAGGTAATTATGTGTATTATATTTATACTTCAGTCAATTTTGAAATGTTATTTTTCATAAAATTGTTCTGAATATAATTTATTTTCATACTGTTAGTAATGATTCCATTAAGATTTTCACAGTCACTGTGGTTTCTATAGTTAGATGGCATTCTAAAATTCTGGTAATTTCATTTATTTTGCTATTTAAAGAACTGAAAACTAAACAGAAACAAGCAGATTAAGGGAAAAAAAAAAAAACAGCCAATAGGATTTTGTCACTGAACTGACATTAAGTTTATCACATTTTTTTTTTCTGTGTGTACTGGCCTAAACTTAACATGCCAGAAATATGGAAGTGAGAACCCTAGAACAGACAGAGTAAACCCAGAAAAGCCCTTTAACTCTGACTCAAAGAGCAAGAAAGAAAATTTCTAATGTTCATAGAAAATGGAAGAAAATCCCCTGTTTTGTTTCCCTTTCGTTTCTCTTCCTCTGTTTTCTTGTACACCAGTTTCAAGACAATTTATGGTGGCAACACCACTAACAGCAGCAGTGGTGTCACTTAGACAGTACAGGACAAAGAAACTCTGAGAGCTGAGAAAAACCTTTTCTGTATGATGAAGCTGCAGTTACAGAAAGACATAGAAATACCCCATTGCCTTCTTTTTTTTTTTTTTTTTCCCTGACCTTCTCTCACTTGGCCTTGTTGTTGTTGTTATGTGCCCTCGAGTCGGCCCCGACTCATAGCGACCCTTCCTTGGGTTTCCGAGGCAGTATCGCTACGGAAGTAGGATTGCCCAACCTTCCTGCCGAGGAGTGGCTGGTGGGTTTGAACCGCCAGCCGTCTGGTTAGCAGGCAAGTGTCTTAGCCACTATGCTACCAGTTGGCCTTAAGTATGATATAGTCGTGGGAGAGAATGGTTTCTAGACAGAGGAATTAAATGAAAATGGAAATGAACAGTTATTGAAGAGAGTGAGAAACTAAGGAAAATATACAGTAAAGTTGTTTATAATACCTGGACTTACTCCCATTTATAATTTCTTAGAACTGAAACTAATATCAAAGACTTGAAAACCGAGCTAAAGCAGAGACATTACACATATGTCAGATGAAACAATGAATGCTGCCCATGGAACAAATCTGAATAGCACTGCAAAGACCATGAGAACTGAACTGATGCTGGAACCACAGAATATGGAAGGTAGATGGGAACTTGAAGCATGAGCTCACAGGTTGATCCTTTATCAAAAGGAGAAAATAAACAAAAACATTCTCTATCAGATTTAAATAAGACTCCTTGGTTCATAATATACTGTCAAGAATGGAAGGATAAAATCTTAAATTATTTAGTTGAGAGTCATGAGACTCTCATCTCTCAACTCAGGCCATGAGACAAAATGACACAAGCAGGTGATGTATTTATCTGATAAAACTTTCAAACCAAAGTGCTAAATTTATAGACGAGGAAACCTGAAGTAGTTCTACTTGGTCATATAGGAAACTATGAGTTGGAATCAACTCAACAGCAAAAAAAAAAAAAAAAAATCAAGTGAGCAATCACAAATACTCATAATAATTTAAAAGACACCAATAATGAATTATAAGATAAAAATAAGACCAAACTGGGGATTTTAGAAATAAAACATATAATAATTGAAATGAAAATTTACTGGATGAACTCAAAAATTGAATGGAAAAGACAGAGGAAAGATTCGGTGGGTTGAAGATGGGTCAGTTTGAACACTAAAGGAAAAAATATTAAACCAGGAACAGAGTTGTAGAAGCTATTCTGTAATAAAATATCCTATATTGTGTTGTCAGAATCCAAGGAAAGAAGAAAGAGTGAAAGGTTTTTTGAAAGGTTTGAATAATTGCTAAAAACTTTTCAGATAGGACAAAAGACACATACCTACTCAATTCAAGACATGAAGCAAAGCCTTACCCAAATGAACCTAAACATCTATGCCCAGACACATTATAATCAGACTTAAAAAAATAAAAAAAGCTTACTGCCATCAAGTTGATTAAACTCATAGTGACCCCTTGACTCCTCCTTGGGTTTCTGAGGTGGTATCTTTATGGAAGTAGATTGCCCAATCTTCCTTCCAAGGAGTGGCTGGTGGGTTTGAACTGCCAGCCTTCTGGTTAGCAGTCAAATAAGAAAAAGTCTTGAAAGCACTGAGAGATAATTTTTGTATTGCCAATAGGAGAACAATGACATAAATGACTATGGATTTCTTAGCAGACAAAAAGGAGGCTAGAAGAGAGTAATAAAATAATTGTAAGAAAAGATTTGTCAACTAATAGTTGCATATGCAGCTAAAACATCCCTCAGAAATGGAGAAATAAAAAAATACTCAAATTAAGAAAAAAACAAGAGAATTTGTAGCCATGATATCTGCTCTAAAATAATTGCTAAAAGAAGATCTTCAGATAAAGGGAAATGATATCAGAAGGAGACTTAGAACATCAGAAATGAAAGAAATAGAACAAAGACATTAAATATCTCAGTGAATACAAAAGACTCTTTATCTTCCTCTTGAGTTCTTTAAAACATTTTTGTGATTCAAAGAAAAAGTTATAAGAATGTCTAGCATGGTTTTCAATGCATGTGCATGTAACATTTAAGAGAAATATAGTCCTGGAGGAAGTGCAGCTGGAATGCTCCTTGGAAGCAAGAATGGCCAGACTTTGTCTCACCTACTTTGGTCATGGTATCAGAGGGACTCCTCTCTAGAGAAGTATATCATGCTTGATAAAGTGGAGGGTCAGCAAAAAAGGGGAAGAAAGACTCCCAAGGAGATAGATTGACACAGTGATAGCAACAATGGGTTCAGATATAGCAAGGCTTGTAAGGCTGGCACAGGATTGGGCAGTATTTCATTCTGCTGTACACAGGGTCGTTATGAGTTTGAGCCAACTCAATGGCACCTAACAACAACATAGCAACAAGGGATGAGGGTAAAGGAAAATATAAGATGATAATATTTCACATTTCAAATTGAAATAATAAAATATTGATTACAAACAGATCATAAAAGATTAAGAATGTTATCTGTACATCTCTTAAAAATTATAAAAACAACATAGTGAAAATCACAGTAGATAAACTGAAAAAGAAAAATTAAAAATTTCAAAGTAATAAAAAGAATGTAATAAAGGAAAACAGAAGAGACATAAATGTAAGTAGCAAAGAGCAAACAAATAATAAACTAGTAAACAAATAACAAATTATATACAGAAGTCCCTAGGGGCACAAATAGTTAAACACTCAACCACTACCTGAAAAGCTGGATGTTCAAACCCACCCAGAGGAGCTTAGGAAGACAGGCCTGTTGATCTTCTGCCAAAAGATCAGAGCCTTAAAAGCTCTATGGAGCATCACTACAGGGCTGCCATGAGTTAGAATCAACTCAACAACAATTGAAAACAACAATGAAATACATACATATGAAAGCATACACACACATATATTAACATGATATGAAGTATTTTCTTTTAGTACAATGATATTAAAATAAAAATAAATAACAAAAGAATATAATAAATACCCAAATATTTGAAAATTAAAAACACAATTCTATGTAATATGTCAAAGAGCAAGTCACAAAAAAAATTAGAAAATAATTTGAGCAGAATGAAAATAAAAATATGTCATATAAAAATTTGTGGTATATACTAAACAAAAATGTAAAGAGAAATTTAAAGAGTGAATTAAATACTGATATTGAAAAGAAGAAAGATTATAAACCATTAATCTAAGCTTTCACCTACAAAATAAGAGTGGGTTGGAGGTGAGAGGGGAAAGAAAATTAGACCCAAAGAAGCAGGAGAAAAGAAGTAATGGAGAATAGATGAGAAACCACTAAAATAGAAAACAAACAAAAAAATACAATAGATCAATAAAACCAGGTGCCAAGTGTTGAATCTTTAATTAATTAATTAATTTAATTATATACCTCCATCCATACTAATCAGGAAAGGAGCTCTGGTGGTATAGTGGTTAATGCATTTGGATGCTAACCAAAAATTCAGGGGTTCAAACCTACCAGCAGCTCCAAAAAGGAAAGATGAAGCAGTCTGCTCCGTAAAGATTTATAGCTTTGGAAAGCCAGTGGGAGTTGCTATGAGTTGGAAGTGAGTTGAGGGCAATGAGTTTGTTTTTCTAGTATGTCTAGACTAATAAGGAAAAAACAGAGGACACAAATTACTAATGTCAGGAATGAGAAGAAGCACATTACTACATATCCTGCAAACATTAGAAGTTAAAAACAAGCAAGTTCAACACAATGAAATTGAAAACTTCAATGAAATGAAATTCCTTGAAAGACTGAAACTATCTGAATTCACACTAATAGATACTGATAAACTGAAAAGTTCTATATCTGTTAAAGATATTAAACTTGTTAAAAATGTAAGATAACACATCCAACAAAGAAACTACAAGCTGATCAAAGCTGATTCCAACTCATGGCAACTGCATATACCCAGAGTAAAGACACTACGAAGGGTTTTGAAGGCTGTGAACTTCCAGAAGCATATCTCCAGGCCTTTCTTGTAATGTGCCTCTGGGTGGTTTCGAACAGCTGAAATTTTGGTTAATAGTTAAGCACTTAACTATTTATACTCAGAAACTCCCTTCATGTTAACTATGAACAATTTTGTGCTGGGTTGTAGAGGCATTAAGTAGTGAGATAGGACTCAAGTTGGTCATCATGACCGAAGCAAAACTTGTATTTTGGAGAATTAGAGAAAGCAGAGGCTTGCTGAAAAATTGGCTAAGGTCACTGCTACTCCTAAGGAACATGGACTGTTTCTCACTGAATATTTTGAAGTAGGGAAACCATATGCTAAGATATATATTTTGAACAGGTGATCCTGTTGTACACAGAATATGGATTGGAGAGGAAAGATGGGAGTAGAGAGACAAGTTGGCTAGAGTCAGAACTAATGCAGATAAACACTAATATTTTCTTGTTTACTTCAAACATGTAATGCTATTTAAGTGTAGTTTATCTGAGTTAATTTATCTGGTTTTAAAATCAATTTTAGTTCATTCCCCTGCATTTACCTATTATTATAATTCACTCTAATTGCATGTTTAATGTAAATAGCTATAATCACATAATTTGTGTTAATGATATAATTAAGATGATGCACACTTATGATTTTAGTGATATTATAAAATTTTTACAAGACATGTCTAAACATAAATTTACAAAGGATGTGTCCTTTGAAGTCAGAGATGGTGGAAAGTGGAAGGAATGATATATATTTTGTCTATTTCAACCCATTAGTTTAACAATAATACATTACTGAAGAGTGTAGAATAGGCATTTTTGTAGGATATTCCTAAATTTTTCATATCTATACACTAAGGAGCTCTGGTGGTATACTGCCTAAGGCATTTGACTGCTAACCAGAAGGCTGGTTGTTCAAGCCCACCAGCCACTCCTTGGAAGGATGATTGGAATATCTACTTCCGCAGAGATACTGCCTCGGAAACCCAAGGAGGGGTTGCTATGAGCCAGATCTGACTCAACGACAGTGAGGATTTTTGTTTTATTTTGTTTTGTTTTTAATACAGTGAGTGGGATTACTGTATCAAAGGATAAAAGTGAATAAGACCTTCATGGAATCTGCTAGTCCAATGAAAGGAGAAGAATTTCTTGGGAGACAGAATAAATTGATGCATTGGATAGTTTTCAGTTTATTTACTTGTTCATTCTTTCATCTGACTTGTACTGGAAAATCTCCTTATACTTTGAACTCAGGTCCACTTCACTGCAGAACATTAGATCTGAATCAATGCATTGCACTGCATCTCATGTATAAGAACTAGTCTATAATAAAAAAAGAAAAGATATGAAACACACAACATCATGCAGCATATTCTATAATAATATTGCAAAGAATTCACCAGTTACTTAGAGTGATGAATAATGAACTTTGCTTTCAAAATTTGGGAAGGCTTTGTAAAATGGATGACAAGTGAGTTACATCTTAAAGCAGAAGCAGGAATTTAACAGATAAAAAAGAGGAGAAAAGCAATACTGTCAGAGTAACAATTTTTTCAGATATAAATGATTGTTACAAAGCCATATGTGCCTGCATAGGAGAAAGTGATGATGTTGGACGTTTAGTTTGGGGCTAGAATATAAAAGACACTATTTGCCATAGTAAGAGTTCAAGCCCTGCTCTATAGACAATGAAAAACTGATAAAGGCTTTTAAATCTAGAAAGTTATGTGATGAGAATTGTGTTTTAGAATGATAACTCTGGGAACAGTGTGAAGGTGGCTTGCAGGCAGAATACCAGTCATAATATAGTGAGATAGAAAGTTTAAAAAAAAAAATGGTTTAAACAAGAGAAAAAGTGAACTAGGGTGATGGGAATGGAAATGAATATGTAAAATATGTACCTGTTTCAGTGATATTATATATAGAGAGATAAATAGAAGTCAAATACACTATTATAGATATAAATACAGATACACATCAAATTATGGTTCACTTGCACAATGAATTGTAGAGAATAAAAGGAAGGAGCAGCAAGTCATTACAGATCTCTGTTAACTGGGTGGATGGTGATGTCAATCACCAATCTAAGAAACAGGGCAACAAGAAGACACTTGGGGGTGAAGAGAGTGATTTTATTATGTGTCTATTAAAAGTGTGATGCAGGTAAGAACAGGGGCATCACTAAGACTGGTGATACTCAATGTAGTAACTGATGTGTCACCCCACCATGGACTTCTCCCTGTATCAGACCATATAGAATATTTAGTAATGATTATTATTATTTTGGTAATGGAATAATATGTGATATAATTATACTTTGCTTAATGGTAGTAGTATTTCTTCAATTATGTAAATACTAACAAATTTGTTCTATAAGATCTTTCTATATTGAGTTCCAACATTATTAGTAACTGAGTGGAAGTCTTTTTTGAATTTTCTCTTTTTTCTTTAATTACTGCTTCATTCACAAAATAGTTCTTGATATAGGTTCACAAGTACTAATGATCAAAACACAGCTAAAACAGCAGAAAATCTGACAAAATCAGCATCTATAAAAAACATTGGCAGCAACAAAAACAATAGTGTGTGCTTGTAGCATTGCACAAGAAAACATAATTTGAAGCATCATTGTAATTGGGTGATAATAATAGTTCTGACAAGAGCACATTAGTAGGCTAAGAGGTAAATTGGTATAGAGTCTTAGCTTTGATTGTATTTTGATATACGTAAACTGGGCTTATGAAAAAATATTTTTATTGTTATAACTAATTGCAGGGACATTTTTATATAAAAGATAATAAATTGCTGCTGAAACACTGCACAAATATTGTATACATGGTTATTTTTGTGTTACTCCTCTGCGGTGTCAACTGGTGTGGACCACACCCCTTGAGCCCTCTAGTGGCATCATTGGCTAAGAGCACATCTGTCAACCAAATATTTTTTACACTTTGATTATTTGAGTTCCATTTTCAGTTTTTATTAAATCTTATCAGGAGCTCTGGTGGCATAGTGCCTAAGGCATTTGACTGCTAACCGGAAGGCTGGCAGTTCAAACCCACTAGCCACTCTTCAGAAAGAAGGTTGGGCAATCTACTTCTGTAGTGATATCAACTTGGAAACCCAAGGAGGGGTTGCTATGATTTGGAACAGACTTCGATGGCAGTGAGTAGGTGGTAGGTATTAAATCTTATCAGCTATACTATAATTCGTTTAATTCTTGCCTTTGCGTTGATTCACTTTTTACATAAACACATTTATTTGAAGGGGAAAACCAACTACCTTTATCATTAATAAGGGGCCCTGGTGATGCAGTCCTTATGCAGAGAGAAAAAGGCAAATTTTCAGACTCACCAGAGTCAACAGGGAAGTCAACAGACTCACCAAGAGAATTAAGAACCTCGTGAGTCATGAGGTGGATACTACATCTTGAAAAATACTTCAATGCTTGAAACTTAACTAGAACTGAGAGAAAGATGGAAGTTGTAGAGGAATGTACATGAAAGGAATCAGGTAATAATCATAAACATGGTAATGAATTGATGAAGATCTTGACTATATCTCAATATCTAATGTCTCTTATCTCTTTGTGACTAAGGGCCATGCAATATATAATATTTAATCAGGCTTAATTTTCATTACACCATTAATTTTACTTCATATTCTGTATGAATCTGACTTAGTTGATTTACTATCTAAGAATTTAAGGTATATGTTGTATGTGTATATGTGTGTGTGTATCCATGGGTAGGGTTGATGTTGTTCAACTAGAAATTGGGATAAATGAATTGAAACTAGCAGATATTACTTTTCTTTTAGATTGTTTTTCTCATCTAAATACTTTGAGGATGAATGGCAAGTGTAAATATCTTTTTGGAAGGACAATGTTTCAAATTAGTAGGCTATCTTGGTAAATAATTATGCAAAATCACATTATATAAACATTGCCCAGAAACTTTAGGTTTTCCTAGACATGGGAATTTACACTAATTTCACAGAACTCCAAAGAGGTAGTCACTGATATTTAGAAATATATAGTACTTACATTACTTAGTGTGTCTATAGTGGTTGTTGTAGAGTTATTATGCTTCATTGGTTCAAATCCTCGATTTTTAGAAAATGTTGTTGTTGTTGTTATTTGCCATAGAGTCAGACCCAACTCATAGTGACCCTTCCTTATGTTTCCAAGGCAGTTATCACTATGGAAGTAGATTGTCCAATCTTCCTTTCAAGGAGTGGCTCGTGGGTTTGAACCACCAGCTTTCTGGTTAGCAGTCAAGTGTCTTAGGCACTATGCTACCAGAGCTCCCTTTTTAGAAAATATCTAATTACATATCAGTTTAATTTTTCTATGTTTTCCTAGGGATCTGTTTAATTTCTCTCACAATATAGCATACCTTTCATCATAAATGTATATTTTATATGCAATTTACTTCTCAAGCAAGTATATAGGAAATTACAGGTCAACATAAAATGAGGTGAGAATTTCACTCATAAGACTTATCATGGTTATATATACTACTATCTTTCCTTGTTGATAAATGTTTGAATTAATGATAGCATAAATTTTATAATTCAATACTGTAATGCAGAGCTGCCGAGACACCAGGACACGGAGCTGTTTCAGAGAAGCAGTTTATTAGCACTCCCGGGCAAGGTTCTCGTGCCCCAGCATCAAGGCCAGAGAAGTCGCACCCCCGGGCAGGGGGCATAGATTTTTATAGACACAGAGAGGACCTAACTGAGGACACCAAGGAAATGACAGGGTCCAATTAGCTGTTAGCATGGGTCTGCACTTAATTAGCTTGAGGGGGCTTCACAGGAGGAAGTTTGTCACTGCATGGGACTTTCCAGCCTGGGCAGGTTCTGTCACTTCGGCTGTCTTATCAGGCTGTCTCCTCAGGGCCTGACACCTGGAGGAAGCTGCCAACTGAAATATTGGGGCTTGGGTTTGCTTCGGCCTAACAAATACTGTTTCCTTTTGACAAAATTGATCATGTTATTTTTTGTTATATTTGTTTTTTATGAAACTTTTCTAGAACAAAAAAATGTATAAAAAATATCAAAACAAACAATCTAAGAAGAAACAAAATTCTTAGCTTGATGTTCTCATTATACAACTGTTTTAAATTGTTTTCTAACTGTTTAGCTCATGAAATTTAGTCTGAGTAGTCTTTAAGTTGGGAGCTCTGGTAGCGAAGTGCCTAAGGCACTTGACTGCTAACCAGAAGGCTGGCAGTTCAAACCCATCAGCCACTTGCTGGGAGGAAGTTTGGGCAATCTACTTCCATAGTGATACTGCCTCAGAAACCCAAGGAAGGGTCGCTATGGGTCGGATCCGACTCCAAGGCAATGGTTGCATTTTTGCAGTCTTTAGGTTGGAGCTCTGGTGGCATAGTCCCTAAGGCATTTGACTGCTAACCAGAAAGCTGGTAGTTAAAATCCACCACCACTCCTCAAAAGGAAGATGGGGCAATCTACTTCCATAGAGATACCGCCTCAGAAACCTAAGGAGGGGTCTCTGTGAGCCAGAATCGACTTGAGGGCAGTGAGTTTATTTTTTTCAGTTTAGTGTTCAGATGGTGTCTATAAGAAGCAAATCCTGCTTGTTGTTTTGTTGTTGACCTTAGCATAAATCAATAATTTAGTTGTTATTTGTTGTTGTTGTTGTTGTTATGTGCCGTGGAGTCAGACTGACTAATAGCAACCCCTCCTAGGGTTTCTGAGGCAGTATCACTACAGAAGTAGATTGCCCAACCTTCTTCCCGGGGAGTAGCTGGTGGGTTTGAACCGCCAGCCTTCTGGTTAGCAGTCAAGTGCCATAGGCACTACGCTACCAGAGCTCCCTAGTTGTTATTAAAAAAAAAGAAAAAAATCTTAACAGTTTGAATAACTAAATTCCCATTCATTTTGACCCTTTAGAAAACTAATTTGGTAGTTCCAGGTTTAAGAGATAATAATTGCCTCTTTATTTTGATTATTTTAATACATAATCTTTAAAAATAATATACATATATAAGGACAACAAGTAAATAAAATGGTACAGCCATAAAATAGCTTAAATATAGAAAATACCATAAACTTCCATTTATACAGGCATAGCTTAGTTGGCTCTAAAGCTCACAAAAAATAATAGAAAAATTTATGGGCATTCCATGGACAACAGGAAAGTATGTGAGAGCCCTAGTTGTGAAAGATAATAGATAACATGATGGAAAGTTTATCTTCAAAAGAAAAAGTCCCTAACCTAACAGGGGAAACATTGAGAACAGACCTGAGACTTAATAGATTAGAATATTGGACAAAGGAAAGTTACAAAGTGAAGAAAATGTGTTGTGGAAGTAAAGAGTGGTCTTTAGAGACTTGATGGAAGATGGAAAGCAGAGTGAGTAAATATACGTCTTCCTGAAACAAGTCAATATTCAAGAATCAGAAAAAGATAGAAAATATGGCTATTTTTTAAAGCTGAACTTTACTGTAGTGTAAAAGGAGGCATCCTTGAAATAGATAACCTAGTAATTTATCCAACTCCCATACTAATTTCTAGGGTTACATATTAATGCTAACCCAGGAAAATGCAGCACACAGACACACACACACACACGAAGAGAGTAAAGAAAAGTAATAAAAAAAAGCCAGCATCCGCATCTATTGCTGTAATAAAAAACACAAGGTAAGATAAAAAAAAAAATGCAAGAAAAGGAGAAAAATAATACATATTCTCTCTTGGGTGCCTGGTAACAATATTTACTTTTAAGGTGGTTTATTAAATTTCTTTCCTAATTTTATCAGCTTCCATTTTACAACCTTCTTTTGAGTAAATGAATTTCTAATTTCATAGAGTTATTTCTTAAATATAACTGAACTTTAACTATATTTTATTCAAATTGTAGTACCATCATCAAATTTCTTCTGCTTCATTGCTTTTCTCTATTTGAATGTGTGTGTGTGCTTGTATGTTTCTGTCTGCTGAAAAGTTTTGATTTTCATTTTCATTATAAGATATCACATTTGTTGTCCATAAATTTGTTGTAAGAGTTGTTCCAATGTTGCCTTGAATGTATTTTGTTGTCAAGATGGCTGATAACAAACTTATTTCTTTCCTTTATAAATGATATTTCTTTGTCTTTCATAACTAGTATCACTTTGTGTTAACTTTCCCAGGTAAACAGTATAGACTTTTAGTATGAGAAATAATGTGTGATTAAATGTCAGGAATGTTTTCTTGACTTATAACTATAAATTTCAGTTCTGAACCATGTTAAGTTTTACATTTTAAGCAAGTATAAATATTTTGGATCTTCTTTGCTTGTCTTCTATAACAATTTTTTTTATTCTCTGATCATTCTACTTTTTAAAATTTTATTTTTATTCTTAATTCTTTCCATTTCTATAAATTCACAGCTAAGACTAAAAATAAAATAAGGATGTGGTGAGATAAGAATTGGATTATTTTATTGATACACACACACACACACTGCCATCAGGTCAAATCTGACTCATAGTGACACCTTCTTGGGCTTCCCAGGTGATATCACTATAGAAATAGATTGCCCAATCTTCCCTCCGAGGAGTGGCTGGTGGGTTTGAACCACCAGCCTTCTGGTTAGCGGTCTAATGCCTTAGGCACTAGGCCACCAGAGTCCCTATTTTATTGATATTGTTCTTAAATACATATATCGATAAAACTAAGGAATTAAAATAATGAATTTCACAACAAACACAAAAGAGTAAAAAATAACAAGTATAAATAAGGCAATAACATAGATAGTGTAGAAATTATCTCAGGTTAGATAAACATAGATCTAATTACTAAATAATTTGGTTTGTTAAAATATAACAAAATCTAAATAAATGGAAGAACTTCCTTGTTCATAGATAGGAAAACTTAATGTTGTGAAAATGCCAATATTACCCAAAGCAATCTGCACATTCAAAGCAATTCTGATCAAGATTCCATCAACACTTTTTAAGGACATGGAAAAGTTAATCATTAATTTCATATGGAAAAGAAAGAGACCTTGAATAAGCAAACCACTGCTGATGGAGGAAAATAAAGTAGGAGGTCTCTCACTCCCAGATCTCAAAACCTGTTGTTCAGCAGCATAGTATTGGTATAATGATAGACAGAAAGACCAATGGAACTGAATTGAAAGCCCACAAACAGACCCATCCAACTATGGACAGCTGATATTTGACAAAGGACAAAACCAATTAAATGAGGAAGAGATAGCCTCTTTTACAAATGGTGCTGGCAAAATTGGATATCCGCTAGCAGAAAAATGAAACAAGACCCATACCTCACCCCATACAAAAAAAGAAACTCAAGTTGGATTAAAGACTTAAATGTAAAATCCAAAACCATAAAGTTCATCAAAGATAAAATAGGAACAAATACAGGGACCCTAATGTACAGCGTGAATATACTATCAAGCATAACCCAAATGTGCTGGCACTGGAAGAGAAGCTAGATGATTGGGACTTTTTGAAAATCAAATTATTATACACATCAAAAGACTTCTCCAAAAGGATAAAAAGAGAACCTACAGATTGGGAAAAAAAATATTTGACATCTGTCAAAAGACTTATCTCCAAAATTTATAGAAACATTCGACACCTTAATACCAAAAGGACAGACAACCCAATTCAAAAATGGGCAAGGGATATGATGAACAGCCACTTTATTAAAGAAGATGTACTGGCAGCCAACAAACACATGAGGAAAAATGTTCAAGATCATTAGCCATTAAACTCACTGCCATTGAGTCCAATTCAACTCAGAGTGACTCCTCCTTGAGTTTCCGGTGCAGGATCTCTACGGAAATAGATTGCCCAGTCTTCCTTCCGAGTGGTTAGCTGTCAAGTACCCTAGGCACTACACCACCAAAACTCCCTTATTAGCCATTGTTGTTGTTGTTGTTATGTGCTGTCGAGTCCCATTAGAGGGATGGAAATCAAAACAACAATAAGATATCATCTCACCCCAGCAATAATAGCAAAATTCAAGAAGACAGAAAATAATAAATGCTGGCAAGGTTGCAGAGAGATTGGAACTCTCATACACTGCTGGTGGCACTGCAAAATGGTACAACCATTACGGAAAATGGTATGGCATTTCCTTGAAAAACTGAAAATACTATTTGATCTAGAAATTCCATTACTAGGAATATATCCTAAAGAGGTGAAAGACAGGCCATACAGACATATGCATGCCCATATTCAGAGCACAATTCACTATAGTAAAGAGATGGAGACAAACTAAATGCCCATCAACAGATGAATGGATAGGTGCATTCACACAATGAAATACTATGAAACATTAAAGAATAATGAAGAATACATGAACCATCTTGCGACATGGATGAGCTTGGAGAACATTATGCTGAGTAATATAGGTCAATTGCAGAAGGACAAATACTGCATGAGCCCATTATTTTAAAAAGTCAAGGAAAGGTTTATTTAGGGAAGGAAACTTACTTTGTTGGTTATCGGGGATAGGAGGGACGGGGAGAGAAAATTTTGTACTAGTTGAGGGTCACATGTTGATTTGGGTGAGGGAAGGGATGATATAGAATGTCTATGACTAGCATGATGACACTGGGGAAAGGAAGGACACTGAAACATATACATAAGGTATAGACAACAGAGGCAAATACTAGTATATACACAATGCTGCATTACCCCTAACACCAAACACCAGGCTATGAATAAATGCATAGACAGGTGAGAAGATCAGGTGGGGGTCAGATGAGAGGAATGTACCCTAGACCAAGGGTAGATTTGGCTAAAGATAATCTTAAATATGCATTTGTGCTACAAAATTAGCCACACACATTACAGAAGCAATGGAAGACAGAGTTGGAGTAACCTCTCAAAAAAAAAAAAACATAAACCACCAGTCAAAACCTAGCTTTAAAAAAGAAAAATCACAAATATATAAAATAAAAAAGGAAAGATAGGAAATAACTACTGAAGCAAAAACATAGTAAGGAAATTACGTTGTGCAAATCTAGGTAAATAAAGTTGAAAACCAAGGTGAATTGTGTACTTTTTGGAATGTATAAAACCTCAATGGAGATCAAACGTCTAGAAGATTAATGTCCATAAAGAATAATAGATAAGGTTGTCAAGGAACTTCTCATCCCCCTACTCCCCCAAGGTAATCAATCTCTGGTAGTTTTGGGGAATTTTACCAAATATTCAAAATTTAAAGAGTTCTACTTCTATTTGAACTATTTCAGTGAATGGCCACAGAAGAGAAATTTATGGCATAAGTATAAACACACATCAAATTCTGTTGTTGGTGGTACAAAAGGAAAAAAAAAAAAAAAAAACCTATTCCTCATGATCATTGATGAATTCAAATCAAGTAGTTGCAAAAAATCAAATGTACATTATAAAGATTGCACATTAAGACCAAGTGAGGTTTATTTCATAATGCAAGGAGGGAATTCAATTCTTTTTTTTAAAATGGAAATATGTGAATGTTATTCAACGTATTAATGGTTTTGAAAGCTCTAATGGCATAGTGCCTAAGGCATTTGACTGCTAAGCAGAAGGCTGGCTGTTCAAATCCACCAGCCACTCCTCAGATGGAAGATTGGGCAATCTACTTCCATAGAGATATCACCTCAGAAACCCAAGGAGAGGTCACTATGAGTCAGACCTGACTTGATGGTAGTGAGTTTGGTTTGGTTATTTTATTAACAATTTCAATGAGAATAATCACATGATCTTCTCTATAGATTATTTGTCCAATAGAATTCTCTCTTTATGACTAATTCTTTACCTGGCCCTGGATGTAATCTTGGTATGGAATATAATTTATACAAAATTCTCAAATAATAAAAATTCTCCAATCATTTTAAACCAAAGTCAATCTCAGTTTGATATTAAAGTCCAGGTCAGTGTAATTATCAATACTCTAAGCTTCATTCTAATGTCAATACCCTTCTTGAGTCAGGTGTGGGCAAGATGTGTGCCATTAGCAAAAAGAAAGTGATCAGATTATTCCATCTTTTCTATCTAGCTTGAGAATTATAATTTCTGACAGATCCACTATCAAACAGGGGTGTAGAGAAATAAGAAGTAACAGGCCAAGAAGTTCTCTCTTGTCATTCCAGCTGTAAACTGGACTTGGCACTTCCTTTTTGGATATGTGATTAAATCACTCTTTCTCTCTTGAGGGATCTTTATGGGTTCCTCAGGTATCACCCCATCTCTATAGATCGTCAGTTGGTAGTCTCTGGACAGCTAAAAGTAGAAATTCACAGCACTTTTTGCTACATAATTTTTCTCTCTTTCAGATGCCAGTCTTTGGAAGGATATTAAAGAAAAAAAAAAAAAAAAACTGCAGCTTTTCTATCTAAGGCCCTTATCTGCTTTTCTAATTTGTTAGCATATAGTGTTTTAGCAAAATCCTTCCCTTTGAAATGAATGCTGAATAACTATTGCATTTTTTTTCCTAACATTACCACTTCTACCTTTCTATTGGCTTCCCAAGTCTCATTTATGAGGTCAAACTGGATGATCATCTAAGGACTATAACATCACTTTTCAATCAACTCCTTTGCAAGACTAGCTTGTTGTTGTTGTTATGTGCCATCGAGTCTAGGTATGGTATAAATACTTGGGGATGTGGGAGTAGATGATACTAGCTAGTGTCTTGTGGCCTCTGACAAAACTAAAACTAAAAAAAAAAATCTTTCACTTAAATCATTTGTACATTTTAGTGGGTTTTACTATGAATACATTACTATACTTAAGCTAACTGGTATTTTCTATTTCAAAGTTATATTTTGCACTATGCAACTAGGGAACTGATATTTTTATAACTTTTGTCATTTACTAAGTAAATAAGTTGGAGAAAAGCAGATTTTTCACCAATTATTTTCCACAGTAGCATTTTCATTTAGTATGACAGAAAGTTAAGTGTTAAGTCTTTGTCAGTATCATGCCAAATAGAAACGATTTATTTTGCTCAAGATTTGTATTTACTTCTCCAAAGGAAAGAAGAAATATCTAATGTTTGTCGAGTTTGAGTTTAACCTTGGTTTTAGCACCTTATAAGGAACAAGACAAAGCTGGATTTGTTACAGGTCCCTCAATTTCTGAGCAGTGATTTTTTTTTCTAAAAACCATTTTATACTTGCAAGATGTTTTTGGTATTTATGTGAGCACATATTATGTTATTTCTTTTCAGCGATATTCTTGTCCTTTCTTGCCTTTGCTGTTAATAGTACTTGTCACTTGCTTAAATTATCAGGAAGAACAAGAGGCAAGAGTGACAACAATTATACACTATGGCTATCAAAGATGCAATATTGTAACTCCTTCTCCCTTGGTTCATGGTTCAGTGTACAAGTGTACAAATATTTTACAGTGCCCATCATCATAGGTACATATGAATTACAAGATATCATTTACAATTAAATCTTTGGCCCTGCATGTCCTGCTTCAGTCTGACAGAAGAAAATATTACAGTTTATTATATTTATTTTTAATGGAAATTCAGGTCAGATGAATCTTAGATAAGCTTTCTACTTTTGGATATCTAGTTTAGCTAAAAGGATATAAATATTACCCAAATCAAGAATGTGAAATAGTATCTAAAGTTCTATGCAACTACATATTCATGCTATTATTCAAAAGGATATACTATAGCAATATCTCCTTTTTACAGATACATCAGATATTGATGACATCAGCATTGAAAGTCATAGGTATTCCCCTTAGGTACTCAGATGTACTTAAGAAATAATAATAAAGAACATTTTATGATATAATCACACACAAAAATGTATATTAATGTATAAGAGTATTAAAGAAATATTCCAAATAAAGGATTCCTCTGTGTGAGTGAGTTAATTCACATTTATGTATAAATTTATCTATAAATGCTGGGAAAACATAATGAATAAGAACAAAGTTCTGTCGAGAGATGAAAAGGCTTCATACACATCCAACTGTAACCAATACCAAGAAGTAGAGATTGTAATATCAGTATAAATAGGATAATAGAAGTCCATATATCAATGTGGCAAAGGTAAATTTGAGCTGAAATTTGAACTACTTTGAGGTAAGTAATGTGTCATTTTAGTTATAAGTACAGAGAACAGAAAGAAGAAAAATTTGCTAAAAGTGAAAGAGAATAGGTATAGCCAAGGAGATAAACTCTGAAAGTTGGTCAGAACCAGATAATGTCATGCTAAGGAAAGTAGCTTGCTTTCAAGCTTTGGCAAATGCAAAGGCTAGACAGCTTAAAGTAGGAGAAAGTAGAGGGATAAGTGGTGATAAAATGTTGGGGATCCTATTTTACTCACAAGCAGTCAATGGTGAGATAGCTGCTCTCAAAGATGGTTTTACTTTTCTTCAAGTGGATGACAAGAGGTAGAATGGTCAGACCTTTATTTAAGAAAAATGCTGCTAACTGTAGTCTGCAGGCTGGCCTGCAATGGGAAATGATTTGAGACAAATACCTATTGCACTAAGGATTTTTCAACAGTGGCACTATTGACATTTGAGGCCAGATAATTCTTTGTTACAGAGAACTACTCTGTAGATTGTAGGATGTTTAGCAGGATCCCTGGACTCCACCTACTTGATACCAGTGTCACACCCTAGTTGTGACAAATAAAAATATCTCCATACATTGACAGATCTCCACTGACAGCAAAATTATCCCCACAACCCTGATTTCCTATTGAGAGCCACCAGTCTAACGGAATTGCTCAGAGAAAAATGCAAAGGAAGGATAGAGATTTTAGAGGTGGAATAACAAGACTTAACTGCACACACTGAGTAACAGAGAAGAGAAATTAATAGTGATACTTTTGTTATTTGGATTTGGGTGACAGGGTAAATGATTACACCACTAACTAAAATCCATACTCTTTGAGGAAGACCAGGATGATTGCATCTGAAACATATAGGGTTTGAAATGCCTGTAGGATAAAAGAGAGAAATAAGACCAGAAAATTGGAAATTTGGATCTTGAATCCAATCAGTAAAGTAGTTTAGATTGAAAATACAATAAATTTGTGAGAATGATTTCAGGCTTCTCATACTATTTACTTGGAAAATCCTCATCTGACTCACTTTTCACACCATCTCCATGTATCTCTATCCATGCATTTTTACCTTTCAAAAAAAATGCTTGTTTGTTGTAATTTAAGTAAAATTATTTAGTTCCTGTGACAGAATAATTTGTGGTTTATCAAATAAACATTCATCCTTTTCCTCAAATGTGTTCTTGTTTTAGGTTGGCAGAAATATTCCCACTAAAATTGTGCCCTTCCCTCAACTTTAGTGGTTAAACCATGACTGAGGTAAGCAATTATATTTGGGTATGGTTGGCCCATTTACCTTTGCCAGTGATTAGTTTCAGGGTGGGCATATGATCTAATTCTCACCAACGAGAGTAATAGGAAGTCTGCTGGGAGATTATTGAGAAAGATTTTCCTTTCTGTTGAAGAACAAAGACATTTGTACTCATTCTCCTTTTTTTTCTTTGGTTGCTGCTATTTGAGAATCTGCTTTCCAGAGCTGAGACAGATATTTTGCAACAATGAGAGGAGATACTGCTAATACTTTGAGTATTGCCAGAGCACAGAAATGATGAAAGAACTGGTCCATGTCAACATATTGACATGCTACTCTAGAATTATTTCACTTTAAGTAACTTTAATTTTCCTGCAATATGAAAAAATGAGGTTTTTATTGACTAAGATTCTTTTACTTGTTTTTTTTTAAACACAAATGTGATAATATCTTAGGAGCTCTGGTAGCATAGTGGCTAAAGCACTTGACTGCTAACCAGAAGGCTGGAGGTTCAAACCCACCAGCCACTCCTGGGAAGGAAGGTTGGGCAATCCTGCTCCTGTAGTGATACTGCCTCGGAAACCCAAGGAGGGGTCGCTATGAGTCGGGGCCGACTTGATGGCACATAACAACAACAACAACGTGATAGTATCTTAACTGATAGACAGATAGGTAGATATCTACCTTCCAATTGACTCCATTCATGGTGACTTTATGTACAAAAAACATAAAAGTTTGCCTGGTCTTGAGTTATCCTCAGGAAGTCTGCCATGTTTGAGTCTTTGATGTAGCTAATATGCGAATCTATCTCCCCATGAGACTCTCTCCCACACTCCTTGGCCCTCTGCCTCACCAAACAGGATATCCCCCTCCAGCCCTCCAGCAACTGATCCCACCTAATGACATGGCTAAAGCAAATGTGTTAGACAATGTTATATTGTGATCCATAAAGTTTTCGTTGGTTAATTTCCTGGAATAGTTTTTCAGGCTTTTCTTTCTAGTCTATCTTAATGTGGAAGTTCTGCTGAAACCTGTTTACCATGGTAACCCTGCTAGTATTTGAAATACTGGTGGCATAACTTACAGCCACCACACAACAACACAAGCCACCACAGGAGATAAACTTACAGATAAGTGATGGTTCTCCTCTAAAGAAGAGAACAAAATAGTGCATGGTAGTTGAGTCAAGTGAGTGAAGGTGGGTGGCAAAAGTATACACATATCCTCTATATGTTTTCTGTTAAATATATAGCAATGTTAGATTAGTCATCTACAAAAGCAGAGAGAAAGGGAAAAAATCACAATTCTTTTTTTTTTTTTTTTTTAATCATCCTGTTAACCATCCTTTAATGAATTGTGTTTATACACTTTTCCAAGATGTCAATATTGGTATTGGTAGCCTCCTGGAAAAAAATACCAATTGGAATTCATAGAACAAAAAGTTTTTTTTAAGAAATCCTTAATTCCACTTTGAAAAGATTTATAATTTTCAATCATTTACTAATTTATCTTCTCTATTTTTTTTAAGAATAGACATAATTCTCACTTAAAATATTTTTTCTCCTTTAAGTGGAAAGAAAGATGTTTATAAATGGTGGAAATCCACTTACCTTCACCAATGATTGTTGCCTAGCTGCAGACAAGTGATTACTTTCTAATAAACTTAGATGAGAATCGTAATCATTAATAAAATTTGTCAGGTGTGGCAGAATCCCAGCTGCTTGCATAATTCATCTCATCCCCTTGTTTAAATAAAATTACCTGGGAAATATGGCTAATCATTTGTAGTATAAACATATATCTAAATGAAGAGTTGTGAAAAATATTCCAATGATGTTATTTGGAGACTGTTATCCAGTAACTGTGAAGAAATATGACTTGGATTCAAAAATAGACAAAAAAGAGATCAGATCTAGGCCTGGTTAAGATATGAAATAGTATTACTACTTGAGAATGGCAAGTAAGTGAAAGCAATCAGGTAATTTTTTTTTTTTTTCAATACCAAAAAAAAAAAAGCCTGTTATTGTTGAGTCAATTCCAATTATAGTGCCTAAGGCTGATAACCAGAAGACTGGCGGTTCAAACCAACCGGCCGTTCCTTGGAAGGAAGGTTGGGCAATCTGCTTCCGTTGTGATTCCGCCTCGGAAACCCAAGGAGGGGTCGCTATGAGTCGGGGCCGACTTGACGGCATATAACAACAACAATCATGTGTTACAGACTAGAACTGCTCCATAAGCTTTTCTTGGCTGTAATTTTTATAGAAGCAGAATGCTAGGATTTTCTTCTGTGGCACCACTGGATAGATTCAAATTGCCAACCTTCAGACTAGTAGTTGAGCAAAAATCATAAATAGAACATGATGGACTTGGAGAGGACCTTTTGTGTTGTAAAGGGGGAGGTACAATTTGAATAGATAGTAGCACAGTCATATGGGAGGGCTTCTACTTCTTCAGGGAATACAAATATGGAAAAAGATTTCAAAAGCTATGGAATCCTTGATCATCTATCCATGTATACGTTTCTCATCCATAGAAAGCTCAGAAGCAAAAGAACTCAATTCATCTAGGAAGCACTTGATGATTGAACTATCTGTTCAGTTTATCCCTCTATTGGTAATCCCTCAACACCAAATATAAATCTTATTTGGATAATACTAAATTTGATTTGTTAGAATATTACTCTGAAGTTGTCTCTTATTATTTGTTTCACATTAATGTCTCATTAAATATTCAAATACTCAAACATTTACTCAAATAAATATATACATTAAAGGTTGTGGTAAGGAAATATGTTTTTTCTTGTTTTTAACACTTTTCTCTCTCCTATTCTCCTCGCCTGTGTAGTATCTGGTGCAGTGCTTTAGCGAGAGTAGAAATTTAAAAATTAACAAATTAATTTTTTTAATTCAAAGTTGTGCACATATAGCAAAATGATGATCCATTTCATGGCTATTTATTTAACCAACCTGCACTTGAGGAAATTTTAAATATAAATAAATGCAAATTAACAAGTTTTGAAAAATTCATAAATCTCTTAAGCATATAAATTCATCGCTTTTCAGTACAATCCCTGATGACAAGTTATAGTTGTCAAAAATAGGCAAAGTGGATGCTAAGTGTAAAAGTTTTTGACAGCTTTTTACAGATATTTTCTAAGATGTTATTCCATATATAATTGAGAGAACCAAGTTAAATATTTTGTGCTATTAATCTTAAGAAACTACAATAGTACAAGCTTTACAAGATGAATCAAGAGTGAACTGACATTAGTAGTTCACTATAATATTCTTATTTTTAAAAGAATCAATTTCTTCCTCCAAAGTGAGCTTTATCTCACATTAAACTTCCAGCACTTTCACCAAGAGGGCTTTAATAGCTCTCTTAGTAGTGTTTTCCATAGCAGAAGATAAAAATATTGACCTGTTTTATAGAAACACTTTGTATAACAAAAACTAAAATATATTTCAAAATTCTGAAGACCTGAGGACTCATATATTAACAACCATGTAGAGCTATAGTTTTATATTTGTTGTACTGGGGTCTTTGGTAGCATAGTGCCTAAGGTTCTTGACTGCTAACCAGAAGGCTGGCAGTTCAAACCTACCAGCCACTCCTCGGAATGAAGGTTGGACAATCTACTTCCATAGTGATACTGCCTTGGAAACCCAAGGAAGGGTTTCTATGAATTGGTCTGACTCAATGGCACATAACAACAACAACAGGGTAATTTATCTCTGAAGTATGTTTTGTTGGGGAATATGAAACATATTCTTTATATTAGATTGTACATGAGATAACCTTATTTTCATTTAATCAAAAAAGTATAACTAAGAACACTAGAAATGCAAAGCATTAAAAATCCAATGTGTGTGTGGGTGGGTGGGTGTATGTGTGTGTGTGTGAAGCCATTTGTGCATGTT
Source organism: Orycteropus afer afer (assembly GCF_000298275.1). Classification (NCBI taxonomy): domain Eukaryota; kingdom Metazoa; phylum Chordata; class Mammalia; order Tubulidentata; family Orycteropodidae; genus Orycteropus; species Orycteropus afer. The sequence goes on from NW_006921706.1 coordinate 4,882,008, forward strand.
GAATGGTAAGACCCAGGTGAGAAAAACTTTATAGTTGATCAGTCCTTGGGTTTTCCTTGCTAACATAGTTATAAACATGGATGACTGGTCAAAATAGAAGAAAAGCAATATTAATTTTAAAAGGGTTTTCTTACATGCATTTGTAGTAAACCGTTTCTTTTTAGTGATCATAAGCTTTATGCAATATCAATATAACACATCATGCCTAGTTTCATCAGCAATTATAAAATGTCATCTTCCTAGATGTGATAAACTCAGTAGGTTAAAATGGAGTTCACTAAAACCTTTTACTCTGGCTTTAAGTAAAATTTTTCCTATTGAAAATTTTAAAAAAAAAATGCATTAAAAACAGAAAAAAAAAGCAACTGGATTTTTATTTTACAATAAATAATAATCAGTAGTACATACTCAAGTATAATCAGAATTATAACATATAAATATAAATGTTGTTGTTGTTGTTGTTGTTAGGTGCTGTTGAGTCAGCTCTGACTCGTAGTGACCTGTGTACAACAGAACGAAACACTGCCCGGTCCTGTGCCAGCTTCATGATCCTTGCGATACCTGAGCCCATCATTGCAGCCACTGGGTCAATCCATCTTGTTGAGGGCCTTTCTCTTTTTTGTTGACCCTCCACTTTACCAAGCATGATATCTTTCTCCAGGGAATGGTCCCTTCTGACAACATGACCAAAGCAGGTGAGGCAAAGTCTGGCCATTCCGCTTCCTAGGAGCATTCTGGCTGCACTTCTTCTGGGACAGATTGATAGTTCTTTTGGCAGTCCGTAGTACTTTCACTATTCTTCACTAACACCACAACTTAAAAGCATCAACTCTTCTTTGGTCTTCCTTATTTATTGTCCAGTTCTCACATGCATATGATACATTGAAAATACCATGGCTTGGGTTAGGTATACCTTAGTCTTCAAAGAGACATTTTTGCTCCTCAGCACTTTAAAGAAAGTATTTTGCAGCAGATTTGCCCAGTGCAGTAATCCGTATGATGTCTTGACTGCTGCTTCCATTGGTGTTGATTGTTGAACCAAGTAATATGAAATCTTTGACAACTTCAATCTTTTCTCCAGTCATCATGATGCTGCTTACTGCTCCAGTTGTGAGGATTTTTGTTTTCTTCACGATGAGATGTAATCCATACTGCGGACTGGTGTCTTTAAACTTCATCAGTAAGTGCTTCGAGTCATCCTCACTTTCAGCAAGCAAAATTGTGTCATTGGGATATCACAGGTTGTTAATGAGTCTTCTTCCAGTCTTGATGCCACATTATTATTCATTTAGTCCAGCTTCTTGGACTATTTGCTCAGCATACAGATTGAATAAGTATGGTGAAAGGATGCAACCTTGACACACTCCCTTCTTGAATTTAAATCATGCAGTATCCCCTTGTTCTGTTTGAATCACAGGCTCCTGGTCTATGTACAGGTTCCTCATGAGTACAATTAAGTGTCCTGCAATTCCCTGTCTTCTCAAAGCTATCCATAATTTTTTAGGATAGCATGATTTGGCAGAGTCAATAAAACACAAGTAAGCATCTTTCTGGTAATCTTTGCTTTGAGCCAAGATCCATCTGACATCAGCAATGATATCACTCATTTCATGTCCTCTTCTGATTCCACATTGCATTTCTGGAAATTCTCTGTCAATATACTACTGCAATGATTTTTTAATTATCTTTAGCAAGATTTTAGTTGCTTGTGATGTTAGTGCTATCGTTTGATAATTTCCACATTTTGTGGGATCACCTTTCTTTGGAATAGATGCAAATATGGATCTTTGCCTGTCAGTCAATTGGCCAGGTAACTGTCTTCCTAATTCTTGGCATAGACAAGTGAGTGCTTCCAGCACAACATTCATTTGTTGAAACATCTCAATGTGTATTCCATCAATTCTTGGAGCCTTGTTCTTCACTAATTCCTTCAGTATAGCTTCGACTTCTTCCTTCAGTACCATTGGTTCTTGATCATATGACACTTCCTAAAATGTATGAGCATCAACCCATTCTTTTTTGTACAGTGACTCTGTATATTCCTTCCATCATCAAATATAAATAGTCTGAAAAAGTATTGTATATCAGACTATAGCATTAAAATTCATAGTATAAAAATATTTTGATCCTTTTAAACTTTAAAAAGGTCTTGGAAGTATAACTTTCTTACAAAATTTCCTTCTCTCATTAACTAGCATAGTACTAGCATATAGCAAGTATATGTCTAGCAAAGTTGTTATGAAATGATAAAAAGATTCCAGTTTGTAAACATTTCTGAACCACAGTCTTGAAAAACCTATATCCTAAAATGGCAGTTTCCGATGATCATTTGAAAAATTTCTTGTGTCCCAAAAAGATTAAATGACAGTATATTTTCTTCACTTAATACTTAATCAGTTTCAGTTATCATTAAAAATACAAATGCCCCTGGAAATTTGAAATGAAATATTTCTTATCAGATAGGTATAAAAGAAAGATGTGTACAGACATTTTACATTTTTTAATTGGTGGTGGTATAGTACTGAAATTTATCTCATCCTTTCTGATTTGTCTCAAGAATCACAAGCATATGTGAATCCTCTCTTGGGTATATTTCCAAACCAGGTGGAATTATCATGCTCACTAAGTCAGCACTGAGCAGGTTTAAGAAAGTTAGGAAGACATCTGAGAACAAACTTTTTAAAGCTTCATATTAATTTATTTACCATATAATAAGAATATAGTATAGTTCAAAATTAGAGCTTTTAATGCTTTTATTTGCAATAACATAAAAACCTCCTAATTATAAAAGCAATTGCCTGTACATTGTGGGAAAAAAATAGTTCTTATTTCACAAAGTCCTCGTCCTCCTGCTGGTATGCAAATAGTTACTTAGCAGGAATCATTATCCAATGAAAATTATCATAAAGTATTAATGACTTGATAGAAGAATGTTCCATAGGAAAGTATTTATAATGTTAGATTCAGAAGGAACTTCCAAAATGACTTAGTTTAAAATCCTCTTCTAGAAGATAAGAAATCTACAGTCCAGAAATGTTAAATAATGTGCCTCAGCTTGTCAGAATCAGACCTAGAACTAGAACTCAAGTCTCCTAATTTAGATTCCAATTTCATTTCCATTAACATGCAGATTTTCACTGGATAGATTATAATCATTACCTACTATCACTCTCTCAGTGGAAGCTCTCCACTTTGTGTTAACATTCATGTGAAGGAAATCAATATGATCTTATACCATGAGATAGCTCTTTAAATTAGTTTTGCAGAAACAATTTGGGTTAGTTTGATAACTATTATAACAGAAAAAATGTATAAAATCTCAACTTTAGAGGTTTATTTTTATATATATTGTAAAAATCATTAGATTAATCTCCCAATCCTTATCATCATGTGGCTTCTGCTTGCTACTTCTTTTGTCTTTCACAAAGTTTCCTATGAAATTAATACTTAATTTGAGATTTAAGAATAGTGATAGAGTCACCATGATAGGAAATACAGTGCAGTAACATTTAAGGTTTTATATCTGAAATTGGAATGAAAGTGAGGGCTGTCAAAGATCAGGTGATAAGCTCAAAAGAGAAAGAAATGTGATTATCCTACCACCCAAGCCTCCTGCTTTGAGGTGGATAAGTTTGTCCAACCAGTAAGAACAGCTTTGCTCAATGATGCCAAGAGAAGCAAGCTGAGAATTACTAGCAGTCTCTTGAGTGGACTTTGCTCAGTAGTGCTTAATCCAAGGAAAAATGATTAGGCTCATTGCCCTGGCCAAGGGAGTGATTCAGAGGATTGCAGCTGAAGATAAACATGGAAAGAGGTATTTAGGAGAATGGAGCAGAGGTGGATTAGGTTCAGGTGTATAGGCACAGCAGCAGTTCAGGGAAAGATGAATTACTTTTCAGGTTGTGCATGTTGGAAAGAATACATCCAAAATAACTTTTAGGAAATACAGACTGTTGCCCAAGTTTCTGAGAGTGGGAATTTTCACCCAGCTAGATTTTGTCTGAATAAACTACCACGTGGAACACATTTCTTAATGCAACCTCATTCCAGTGTCATTAGAAGAAAAGTCAGGTGCTCAAACAGTATTGGAAGCCATTTGGGGCTGTTGTTCAGCTCTGGTATTCTCTGATCAGAAATATCCCCTTGCTGATATCTGAAAAGTTGTCATTGTATAGGTTGATGTGGTAGCTAAAATTGGAAATATATTATATAACTATATGACCATCTAAGTGGATAAAACTGCAGATTAAGCAAACTCACTCAAGAATACAGTCTATTCATTTCTATTCAATCCATAAAACAGAGAATGATAAGAACCTAATAATAATAACCATAGAACAATTAGACCTGATTCCAAGTGGCATACACTCTGGTAGCTGAGGTTGAGTCCCTGGGTGGTGGCAACAGTTAAATACCGTAGTGCAGAGAATTACTTAATATGGCCATTGGGTAATCTACTTCCGTAGTGATACTGCCTCAGAAATGCAAGGAGGGGTCGCTGTGAGTCTGGTGGATGGCACATAACAACAACCCATAATGGGAGCTCTAGTAGCATAGTGCCTAAGGCACTTGACTGCTAACCAGAAGTCTGGTGGTTCAAACCCACCAACCACTCCTCGGAAGGTAGATGGGGAAATCTACTTCCATGGTGATACTGCCTCAAAAACTCAAGGAGGGGTCACTATGAGTAGGGTTCAACTCGTTGGCACATAACAACAACAACAACCCATAATCTTTATAACTCTCACCAAATGACTTGGTGGTTCCACACAAATGAGGTGCTTGTGGCCCACCAAAGGGGCCGTATAGCTTGCTAATAATATGAGTAAAGTGTGTGGCATCCTTGTGGGGGTGAGACTGTGCAAATAAGGTGTATGGAACCCTAATGAGGGGATAGATCCATTTTGCCATCCTGCTATGGTAAAAATGAACTGCGCCAAAGGCAAAAAGGTAGAGGACCTTATGGTCACAAAGAAAGAAGAGCCAGGAATGCATCATGTCATTTGGACCTGGGGATCCCCACACTGGGAATCTTCTAGTCCAAGGAGACAGAGAAAAAGCTGTACCACCAAAGACAGCAGAGAGGGTGAAAAGCAGTGACACAGAAATGGAAGGAGCAGAGGCAGCAGAACCAAAAGTCTAGCATGAGACAGTGCAGTGGCTTCATGGCCCACAGAGTGAGAAGGCTGAGTGACTTGAGGAGGAGGCTTGCTGGCAGAGAGGGTGCCTCCAGGCTTGCTGACCCATGCAGCTAACAATTGTGAAACTTGTCCAAACAGAACAGTGGCCAGTCCAGCCCAAGAGGGCTGAGGGACCTGAGGGATCAAGGGTCAGGGACAGGCCTGCCTGCTGGCATGGCTGAGAAAAAAATTTCTGATGAAGAAATGTATTCTGAGTTGTTCCTGTTAATTCTAAATTGATCCTGACCCAGAGTTGAATCCTGTAATTTCCCTAATAGATCCCATAATTGTCAGTATGGTCTGTGAGTTCTTTGTGGCCACCACAACAAATTATTGAAACCAGAAAAGAAGTAGAGAATGCCCTGGGAGGGATAGTTGGTGTCAGAATTGGCAAAAGGAGACATATATGAACTCTGTCTCCTAGGAATCAGCCTTCGCTTGTTAATCTTGATTCTCCTTGTGCCTTGTGAAGTTGGAGGAAGTGAGATGCCACCATTTTGTAAACATTCTTCTAGCTGAAATGTTGGGGTTCAAACTAAAGAGATACCTCACAAGACCGTTCTAGTGATCTGCTTCTGAAAGACCATGGCTTTGAAAACTGTATGGAATGGTCTTACTCTACATATTTGACAGTTAACTAACGACAGCTGAGGTTAAGCCTCATGCAGAGTATTAGATGAAGAAATTACCAATGCATGAATTTTTCCATAAGACTCAAGGTGAATGGACCTTAACACATTGCTATCAACAATGTTTCTCCTCATCCCCATCTCCCTATTTTATTTAAGCCTTTTTTGATTGGAGCTTCTATTTTGCCTCTGAAATGATTGAACTAATTATTTTTGTTACAGTGACTCTGTGTATTTTTCTATCTTTTTGGATGCTTCCTGCATCACTCAGTATTTTCCCATAGAATCCTTTTCTTCAATTATTTCAGCTTGAGAAATGCCAACTGTGTTCTTCTCTTTCAGTTTTCTAACTTCATGTCTTTTCACATTTCATTATAATATTGTACTTTGTTTTCTTGAGCCACCCTTTGAAATGTTCTGTTCAACTCTTTTATTTCCACATTTCTTCCATTTGCTTTAGCTACTCTCCATTCAAAAGCAAGTGTCAGATTCTCTTCTGACAACCATTTTGTCTTTTCTTCCTTTCCGGTCTTTTTAATGAACTTTGTTTTCTTCATATATGATGTTCTGGATCTCATTCCACACTTGTTTGGCCTTTGGTGACTGGTGTGGTTTTCAATACATCAAAACTATTCTCCAGATGATCTCTAGATTCAGATGGGATATAATCAAGGACACGTTTTGACTCTCGTGGGCTTGTTCTAATTTTCTTCAACTTCAACTAGAACCTGCATATGAGCAACTAATGATCTGTTCCACAGTCAGCTCCTGGCCTTGTTTTGATAGATGGCATTGAGTTCTCCGTCGCTCTTTTCAAAGATGTAATCTATTTGATTGCTGTGTATTCAGTCTGCTGACGTCCACATATATAGTTGCCATTTATGTTGAATAAAGATATTTACAATGAATAAGTTGTTGTTCTTACAAAACTCTATCATGTAATCTCTGGTGTTATTTCTATCACCAAGGCCATATATTCCAACTACCAGTCCTATTTCTTTGTTTCCAATTTCTGCATTCCAGTCACCAACGATAATCAATACATCTTAATTGTGTGTTTGGTCAATTTCTGACTGCAAAAGATGGTAAAAATCTTGAATTTCTTCATTTTTTGCTTTGGTGGGTGGTGTGAAAATATGAATAATAGTTGTATAACTGGTTTTCCTTGTACACATACAGATTTTTTTCCTATCACTGATAGCATTGTATTTCAGGAAAGATCTTGAAATGTTTTTCTGATGATGATGCAACACCATTCCTATTCAACTTTTTGTTTCCATCATAGTAGATCATATGATTGTCTCTTTCAAAATAGCCAATATTAGTCCAAATCAGTTCACTAAATCCTAGGATATAGATCTTTAATCATTCCATGTCTTTTTTTAAAAAAATACCATTTATTGAAATATAATTTATATACAGTGAAATGCACTAAACTAAAGTGATATGGGTCGATGCATTTTTTTTTTCTGTTTTCTTTTCTGCAGTGTTCCCTCCCCTCCGTTCCCACTCCTGGTAACCAACAAAGGAAGTTTCCTTCCATATATAAACCTTTCTTTGACTTTTTACAGTAATGAACAAATACTATATTTGTCGATCCATGATTGCCTTGTTTTACTCAGCATAATATCCTCTAAGTTCATACACATAATGTGGTGTTTTGCAGATTCTACATTACTGATTAGTGTTGCAAAATATGCCATTGTGTGTATGTACCATAGTTTGGGATCCATTCTTCTGTTGAGGGGCACCTAGATTGTCTCCATCTTCTGGGTATTGTAAATAGTGTTGTGATGAACATGGGTGTGCATGTATCTGTTCTTCTCCTGGCTCTCATTTCTTCTTCTTTCTTTTTTTTTTAATTGTGATTTGGATGAAAATTTACAGAGCAAATTCACTTTCCATACAGCAGTTCACACACACATTATCTTATGACATTGACTAAATTTACCCTAATGCAACAGCTCCCCTCCCACTTCTTCCTGATAGTTATCACTTCCCTGTGTCCATCCCTCGATGCATTCCTACCCCCTGACCTGTCTCCCTGTGCACAAACAGCCTTTTTCTCCCATGATTTTTCTCTCCATGGAGTGTATCTACCTCAGGTAAATGTTCAACTCATATGCTTTTCTTTTGTTTGGCTGGAAGCCACAGGTATGGGTTCAATTCCAGACCTGAAGGACAGGTAGGGACCATAGTCTCAGTGGTTCCACCAGGCTCTATCAGACAAGCAAACTTGGTACCCCCCTTTTTTTTCCTCCAAATAACTTTGAGTTTTGCTCTACATTGTTCTCCCTCTCTATCCAGGATCTCCTACATAGATACCCCTCCGAGTGGTTGACAGTGGTAGCTGGGCACCATCTAGTCTTCTGGTTTCATATTCATATAGGCTGAGGACATGGTGTACCAGTCACAAAGACTAATCGTTTCCATGAATCTTTGGTTTTCTTCATTCTTCTTTGCTCTGGATAAGGAGAGACCCATCATCGCATATAGATGGCTGCTTACAAGCTTTTAAGATCCCAGTCACTACTCTCCAAAGTAGGAGGTGGAACAATGCTTTGTGTAGTATGTTATGCCAACTGAGGTTGATGTCTCCTGTGACTATGGTTCTGAGCCCACAGGTTCAACTACTTGGTCTCTCTGGGTAGCTGGCTACGATGAAGAAGTGACTACAAACTTGTCCCTTGTCAGCTCTACTATACCCCTGGAATTCTTACAGAACATACAAATACACTTGTAGAACCATTGTCTGCCAGCCTTATACATGGTCTTGGGTGCACTCCCTGCTGCATGTTGTTGTTGTGTTGTTATGTGCCATCAAGTCGGACCCTACTCATAGTAACCCCTCCTTGGGTTTATGAGGCAGTATCACTATGGAAGTAGATTGCCCCATCTTTCTTCCGAAGAGTGGCTGGTGGGTTTAAACCACCAGACTTCTGGGTTAGCAGTCAAGTGCCTTAGGTACTATGCTAACACAGCTCCTCCCTGCTGCATAGACATACCTAATAATTCAGCCTGTCCACCCATCTATCCACCCATATACTCATGTTTGCCTTCACTGACAATGCAGTACTTTATGTGCAAAAAGGGTTCATCTTTGTTGTCTGTACCTCCCATGTACCTCTCTATGTCTTCCTCTTCCTCAATGCTACCATGTTGATCACTCACATTCAGTACATTGCCCTACTCTTCACCCAAATCAATACCTATCTCTACCTATCCAACAGTGTTCCCTCCCCTCCCCTCCCACCCTTGGTAACCAAAAAAGAAAATTTTCTTCCATATATAAACTGTACCTTGACTTTTACAATAGCAGACTAATACAGTATATGTCCTTCTGTGATTGACTTATTTCACTCAGCACAATGTCCTCCAAGTTCATCCATGTTATGCAGTGTTTTGCAGATTCTACGTTATTCTTTAGGGTTGCATAGTATTCCATTGTGCGTATGTACCACAGTTTAGTTATCCCTTCCTCAGTTGATGGACACTTAGATTGTTTCTAGCTTTATGTAATTGTAAATAGTGCTGGAATGAACATCAGTGTGCATATGTCTGTTCTTGTCATGGCTCTCACTTCTTTAGGATATATACCTAGTAATGGAATGGCTATTGGTATTCAATGGGTCAAATGGTATTTCTAATTTCAACTTTTTAAGGAATAACCATCCTGCTTTTGACAGTGATTGTATCATTTGACAGTCTCTCAAGCAGTGCAAGAGAGTCTCGATCTCTCTGCATCTTCGCCACCATTTGTTATTTTCTGTCTTGTTGAACTTTGCTAATAGTGCTGGGGCAAGATAGTATCTCATTGTTGTTTTGATTTACATCTCTCTAATGGCTAATGGGTAGCTCTGGTAGCATAGTGCCTAAGACACTTGACTGCTAATCAGGAGGCTGGCGGTTCAAACCCACTAGCCACTCCTCGGAAGGAAGGTTGGGCAATCTACTTCCATAGTGATACCGCCTCGGAAACTCAAGGAGGTGTCGCTATGAGTCAGGTCTGACTCGTCAGCACATAACAACAACAACAACAATGGCTAATGATCATGAGCATTTCTTCATGTGTTTCTTGGCTACCTGAATGAATATCCTCCTTGCTGAAGTGATTATTCATGTCTTCTGCCCATTTTCATTGGATTATTTGTCTTTTTGTTATTGAGGTGTTGGAGTTTGTTTGTTTTTTATAAACTCTAGAGATAAATTCCTTGTCAGATATGTCATTGTTAAATATTTTTTTTCCCAACCTGTAGGTTCTGTTTTGACTCTTTTGGAGAAGTCTTTGGAAGCACACAAAAATTTAATTTTTAGAAGGTCCCACTCATCTAGTTTCTCTTCTGCTGTTTGTGCATTTTGGCTTATGTTTGATAGTCTATTTATGCCATGTATTGTTGTTGTTGTTGTTATTGTTGTTGTTATGTGCTGCTGAGTTGGACCTGACTCATAGCAACCCCTCCTTGGTTTTCTTAGGAGGTATCACTATGGAAGTAGATTGCCCAACCTTCCTTCCAAGGAGTAGCTGGTGGATTTGAATGTCAGCCTTCTGGTTGGCAGTCAAGTGGCTTAGGCACTATGCTGCCATAGCTCCTATGCCGTGTGTATATATGTATATGTATATATGTGTGTGTGTATATATATATATATATATGTTTTATGTATAATGTGAGGTACAGATCTTGTTTCATTTTTCCACAAATGGATATTCAGTTTTGCCAGCACCACTTGTTAAACAGTCTCTTCCCCATTTAATGGATTTTGGCCTTTTGTCAAAAATCAGCTGACCATTGGTCAATGTATCTATTTCTGGTTTGTCAATTCTATTCCATTGGTCTATGTGTCTTTTGTTGTATCAATACCAGGCAGTTTTGACTACTGTGGCATATAGTAGGTTTTAAGATCCAGGAGTGTGAGACCTACCACTTTGTTCTTCTACTTCAATAATGCTTTGCTTATCCAAGGTATCTTTCCTTTCCATATAAAGTTAGTGATAGATTTTTCCATATCCTTAAAGAATGTTGATGGGACTTGGATTGGTATTGCATTGAATGTATAGATTGCTTTGGGTAGAATTCACATTTTCACAATGTTCAATATTCCTATCCACAAGCATGGTATATTCTTTCATTTATCTAGATCTCTTACAGGTTCTTGGAGTAGTGATTTGTCATTTCCTTTGTACAGGTCTTTTGTGTCCCTAATGAGATTTATTCCCAAGTATTTTAACTTTTTGGTAGCTCTGGTGGTGTAGTGCCTAAGCATTTGACTGCAAACCAGAAGTCTGGTGGTTCAAACCCACCACCTGTTCCTCAGAAAGAAGATTGGGCAATCTACTTCTTGATACTGCCTTGGAAACCCAAGGAGGGGTCACAATGAGTCAGGACCGACTCAATGGCAATGAGTTTGTTTTTTTTTTTTTCTTTTTTTTTCAGTATTATAAATGGTGGGAGCTCTGGTGGCTTAGTGCCTAAGGCATTTGATTGCAAACCAGAAGACTGGTGGTTCATGCCCACCAGCCATTCCTCAGAAGGAAGGTTGGGCAATCTACTTCAGTAGTGATACTGCCTCGGAAACTCAAGGAGGGATCTCTTTGAGTCAGGTCTGACTTGACGGCAGTGTGTTTTTTTGGTTTATTGTAAATGGTGTTCATTTCCTTATTTCCTTCTCAGTAATCTCTTTGCTGGTATAGAGGAATTCAACTGATTTTTGTATGTTGATCTTGTATCACACCACTATGCTAACTCTCTCAATTAGTTCCAGGAGTTTTTTTCTTGCTGAGTCTCTTGGGTTTTCTATGAATAGGAGCATACCATCAGCAAATTGGGATTGCTTTAGTTCTTCATTCCCAATTTGGATGCCTTTGATATCCCTTTCTTGCCTTAGATTTCCCTTCCTTGCCTTATTGCCCTACTAGGACTTCCAATACAATATTGAATAGAAGTGGTGATAGAGGGCATCGTTGTCTGGTTCCTGTTCACAAGGGGAATAGCTTCAGTCTCTCACCATTGAGAATAATGTTGGCTGTTGGTTTTGCATATATGCACTTTATTACATTGAGGACTGTCCCTTCTATTCCTATTTTGCTGAGAATTTTGATCAGGAATGTGTGTTGGATTTTATCAAATGCCTTTTCTGCATCAATTGATATGATCATGTGGTTCTTTTCCTTTGTTTTATTTATGTGGTGGAAGATGTTGATTATTTTTCTAATGTTGAACCATCCTTGCATACCTGATATGAACCCTACTTGGTCATAATGTATTGTTTTTTGGATATGTTGTTGGAGTCTGTTGGCTAGAATTTTGTTGAAGATTTTTGCAACTGTATTCATGAGGGATATTGGTCTGTGGTTTTCCATTTTAGTGGTTTTGGTATCAAGGTTATGCTCACTTCATAAAATGAATTAGGGAGGATTCCATCCTTTTCTATGTTGTGGAATAGCTTAAGTAGGATTGGTGTCAGTTCTCTGAATGTTTGGTAGAACTCTCCAGTGAAACTTTCTGGGTCAGGACTTTTTTTTGTTGGTAATTTTTTATGACCTGTTCAATTTCTTCTTTTGTTCTGGATCTGTTCAACTTTTCCACATCAGTCAATGTTAGTTTAGGTAAGTAGTGTGTTTGTAGAAATCTGTCCATTTCTTCCAGATTTTCCAGTTTGTTGGAATACAGTTCTTCATAGTATCCTGATATTATCCTTTTTATTTCACTTGGTTCTGTGGTTATTTTCCTCATTTTCTTTCTTATTCATGTTGTTTTCTCTCCCTCTTTTCTTTTGTTAAATTTGCCAGGAGTTTGTCAATTTTATTAATCATTTCAAACAACCAACTTGTAGTCTTGTTGATTGTTTCTATTGTCTTTCTATTTTTCTGTTTCATTTATTTCTGCTCAAATCTTTATTATTTCCTTTCTTCTGGTGACTAAGCTTTTCTTGCTGATCTTTTCCTAACTGTTGGAGATGTTGGTTTAAAGTGTTTTTTTTTTTTTTTTTTTTTTTTTGATATGTGAATTTCTTGCTATAAATTGTCCTCTGATCACTGCTTTTGTTGTGTCTCAAAGATTTTGGTATGTTGTGTTTTCATTGTCATTTGTTTGAAGGAATTTTTTAATTTCATTTTTTATTCCATCTATTACCCAATTGTTTTCAAGGAAGGTGTTATTCAGTCTCCCTGTGTTTACTCTTTTTATGTTCATTATCCTATTGTTGATTTCTAATTTGATAGCATTGTGGTCTAAGAAGATGCTTTGCAGTATTTCAATGTTTTTATATTTTTTAAGGCTTGCTTTTTTGCCTAACATATGGTCTATCAGAGAGAATGTTCCATGTGCACTGGAAAATAATTTATATTGTGCTGTTTTGGGGTGAAGTGCTCTGTAGATGTCTAAAAGATCAAGTTGGTGGATTGTATTAGTTAGCTCTTCTGTGTCTTCGTTGAGTTTCTTTGCAGTTTTATCTTTCACTGAAAGTTGTGAATTAAAGTCTCCTACTATGACTATGAAGTCATCTATTTGTCTTTTCAGTTTTGTTAGAGTTTGGTTTCTTCAGGTGCGTAGATATTTATTATTATTATGTCCTCTTGTTTAATCAATCCTTTAATCATTATATAAGGTACTTCCTTGTCTCTTATGGTGGTTTTTGTCTTAAAGTCAATTTGATCAGAAATTAATATTGTCAGTCCTGCTCTTTTTTGGTTCCTATTTGCTTGATATATCTTTTTCCAACTTTTGATTTTTAGTCTACTTTTTTCTTTGTCTCTAAGGTGTGTCTCTTGTAGACAGCAAATTGATGAGTTATGTTTTCTTATCCAGTATGCAGCTCTCCATCTTTTGAGTGATGCATTTAATCCAATGACATTTAGTATAATTATTGACAAATATGCATTTGTTGCAGTCATTTTGTTATGTGCTTTTCCGCAATGTTGTTGATTTCTTTGTTCCATATAATTTTCTGTGCTGAGCTAATTTTGTTTCTGAGTCATATTATCATTTTCTTCATTGCTATTGTTTTAGTATTTGGTAAATATTTGTGCCTGTCCTCTTTTTTATTTTGATTTGAAGGTTTATTAATTTTCTTTGAGGTTCTGCTGTGATTTATAATTTTCTTTTCAGGTTTAGAAAAGCCTGTTCTATCTTGCAGTTGTCTCGACTTCTGTACCATTTAGAAGTTCTGTAACTACACAGTTTTTTCCCTCTTTTCGGTTTATAGTTGTCCACATTTGTCAATTGATGTCTCTGGGTTCCTGTTTACAATATTGTAGGCTTATGTACTTTGGATATTTCCATAATTGTGTTGGTTTCTGGGCTATGTCATCATGTGTGTTAATGGTCAGTTGTTGTTTGCTATTGTTGGTTCTCTGTCCAAAGGACTCTCTAAGGATCTCTTGTAAGGTTGGTCTGGTTTTAACAAATTCCTTTAATTTCTGTTTATCTGAAAATGTTCTAATTTCACCAACTTATTTGAAGGATAGTTTTGCTGGATATATAATTCTTGGTTGAATTTTTTTTTTTTTTTTCTTTCAGAGTTTTATATATACCACCCCATTTCTTCTTGCCAGCATGATTTCTGATTTCTGCCAAGAAATCTGTGCTTTGTCTTATGGGTTGCCCCTTGTAGGTAACTTTCATTTTTCCTGTTCTGCTTTCTGGATTCTTTCTTTGTCTTTGGTTTTTCTGAGTTTGATGATGATATGTCTTGGTGATTTTCTTTTAGGATCTCTCCAGTTTGGGGTTCACTGGACGTCTTAAATGGATATATTCTCATCTTTCATCATACCAGGGAAATCTCTCCCAAAATATCTTGGACAATTTTCTCTGTAATTTTATTGGTCTCTTTCTGTTCTGGAATTCCAATTGCATGTAGGTGATTCCTTTTGATGGTATCCCACATGAACCTTAGGCTTTCTTCATTTTATTTTTATCTTTTTTCTGATTGACCCCTTTCCAAAGAAGTATTGAAGTTTTTTTCTTCAATCTCACTAGTTCTGTCTTCATTCAATTGATTCAATTCTAATCCTTTGCCCGTTTGATGTGTTGTTTCTTTCTGAAAATTTACTATTAATCTTCTAAATTTCTATCTGTAGATTTTGTATCATTTCTATTTTTTCCTTTATTTTGTTCTTGTAGTGTCTTTCAAAATTGCTCTATGGTTTTCTCTGTGTTTTCCTCAATTTTGTCAGCAAGTGTTTTCCTTGATCTATCTCCCAATTCATTGTAGGTACTTAAATATAATTATTTTGGATTCCTTATCAAGGAGTTCCAATGCTGCTTCTTCTTCAGGAATGTGTTGTGAATCCATATCCTGGTCCTTGTTTCTCCTGCTTTATCTTGCTTCTTTGTGTGGACTGTGATGATCTGTTGTCTCTGAGACATTGTGACATTTTTGTATTTATATTTAATTGGTGCTTGTATGTTGGATTCACTTGCCCATGATTTTCATTTTCTTTGTTTTGTTTGGATGTTATCTAAAAAAGCAAGGTACTGTCCTCATTTATTTGTTATTTGGCAGCACTGATAAACTCACCACGTGTCTTCTTTCCCATTGTCAGCTTTCTGAATCTCTCTGCCATCCTTGGCAAGTGGACCCTATTCTTAGGTCTCTGGAATCTGAAGGAGAAGACTGCAACTTTAAATATCCAAAATGGTCCCCTCTTGTAAACAATCAAAATGGTTGTGCCCTCTGTACAGCTGAAAGTCTGCAGCTCAGGTTGTCTCCCTCTTTGCTATTTCCTTTCCTAGTCATTGGCCACCAGTGCAGTGTTCCCTGCCTCCTTTGTGACCAGGGATGACCTCTTAGAAATATTCAGCTGTTGGTGCCATTAGAGTAGCTAACAGTCTGCAGCTCCATCCATCTCCATGCTCACTATTTTCATTCAAGTTCCTCTAGTAGTTAGTGGCTAATCCACTTCTGGATGCCTAGGGCTCCAGGATTATCTTCTGTATCTCTGTCAATTAGTTTTTCTTTCCTTTGTTGAAGAGAGTCTGTGTAGCTTGTCTGCTTTTCTGCCCTCTTACCTTCATTCGATGCCATTTGTGACAATTTCCAATTTTCCTAGATTCATATTTTTTACATTCCACGTCCCAATTTCACTTAAAAGGTATTGTTGTTATTGTTGTTAAGTGCCGTCGAGTCATTTCCGACTCATAGCGACCCCATGCACAGCAGAACGAAACACTGCCCGATCCCATGCCAGCCCCACAATCCCTGCTATACTTGAGCCCGTCATCGCAGCCACGTTATCAATCCATCTCCTTGAAGGCCTCCCCCTCTTTCGTCG
>NW_006921706.1:4900531-4904229 GCF_000298275.1 Orycteropus afer afer
CATGTGGTTGTCTGATTCAAAATGGCCAAAACCAGTCCATTTCAGCTCACTAATGCCGAGGATCTCAATCTTTATGCATTCCGTTTCCTTTTTGACAACTTCCAATTTTCCTAGATTCATACTTCGTAAATTCCATGTCTGATGATTAATGGATGTCTGAGGCTGTTTCTCTTCAATTTGAGTGGTGCCACATCAGCAAATGGAGGTCTCAAAAGCTTTACCTTATCCATATGAGTAAGGCTGGGTTTACTTAGATGTTGCAGCTCTTTCCCAGTCCTATTTTGCGAGCCTTTTAGCCTAAACGGACTATTCCTAAAGTTGTGCGGTAATGTACCAAACAGTGTTTCTTTGCTATTCAAAAGTTATTAGGAGTAAATAAATTGAAGAAAACTGAGTAACTCTTTCAGATTAAAAAAATTTGAAAGACAAACTTTTTTATTGTTATTAGTTGCTTTTGAGTCAGTTCTGACTACATGCAACAGAATGAAACACTGCCTGATCCCTTGACATCCTCACAATCTTTGCTATATTTAACCTGCTGTTGCTAGCACTGTGTCAATCCATTTTACAGAAAGTCTTCCTCTTTCTTGCTCACCCTTTTCTTTACTAACCAAGATATTCTTTTCCAGGAACTAGTTGTTCCTGATAATATGTCCAATGTATATGAGACAGTCTTGGCATCATCACTTTTAAGGAATATTCTGTCTGCACTTCCAAGATAGATTTGTTCATTCTGGCAGTACATGGTGTACTCAATATTCTTTTGTCAATACCATAATCAAAGACATCAATTCTTCTTCCTCTTCCTTATTCATCATCCAGCATTTATGTGCATATGAGGTGATAAGAAATATCATAGCTTGGGTACCTTAGTTTTCAAAGTGACATTTTTGCTTTTTGACACTTTAAAGAGATCTTTTCCAGCAGATTTGCACAATGCAATACATTACTTGATTTCTTGACTGCTGCTTTCATGGATTGATTGTGCGTCCAAGTAAAATAAAATGCTTGACAACTTCTTATTTTCTGCTT
Organism: Orycteropus afer afer; assembly: GCF_000298275.1. Lineage (NCBI taxonomy): Eukaryota > Metazoa > Chordata > Mammalia > Tubulidentata > Orycteropodidae > Orycteropus > Orycteropus afer. The sequence continues at coordinate 4,901,564 of NW_006921706.1, forward strand.
ATCACGATGTTGTTTATTGTTCTAGTTGTGACTTTTGCTTTCTTTCTATTGAGGGGTGACACATACTGAAAGCTGTAGTCTTGGATCTTCATTAGTATGTTCTTCAAGTCTTCTCTTTCAGCACGTAAAGTTGTGTCATCTGCATATTGCAAGTTGTTAGTGAGTCTTCCTTCAATTCTGATGCTAAATTCTTCCTCATAGAGTCCATCTTCTTGAATTATTTTTCCAGCATACACATAGAATAAATATGCTAAACGTATGTAACCCTGATGCAGACATTTCCTGATTTAAAAGCATGAAGTATCCCTTTTGCTCTGTTTGAATGACTGCATCCTTGCTTATGTAAAGTCTCCTTGTGGTGTTCTGGAATTTAGCGTACTGGAATTCCAGTTCTTCAAAATATTATCCATAATTTATTATGATTCACATAATAAAATGTCTTTGTGTATTCAATAAATCCAAGTAAACAATTTTTTTTGTAATCTCTGCTTTCAGCCAACATCCATCTGACATTAGCAATTATGCTGCTTATTCTATGTCCTCTTCTAAATCCAGCTTGAATTTCTAGCAGGTCTCTGTCTGTGTACTCCAACAACTGTTTTTTTTTTTTTTTTTTTTTTTTAATTATCTTCAGCAAAATTTTACTTGTGTGTAATATTAATGATATTGTTTTATAATTTCTACATTCTCTTGAATCACCTTTCTTTGGAATTGGCACATCTCTTCCTGTTTGTTGGGCAGGTAGAGATCTTCTAAGTTTCTTGGCATAGCTGAGTGAGTGCTTGCAGTACTGCATCAGTTTGTTGAAACATCTCAACTGGTATTCTGTCAATTCCTGGAGCCTTGATTTTTGCCAATTCCTTCAGTGTAACTTGGATTTATTCCTTCAGTACCATTGGTTTTTGATCATCTGCTACTTCCTGAAAAGGTTGAAGGTAGACTAATTCTCTATGGTATAGTGACACTGTGCATTCTTTCCATCTTTTTTGATGTTTCATGTGTGGTCAATATTTTGCCCATAGAACTCTTGAATATTGTCGCTCAAGGCTTGAAATTTACTTCACTTCTTTCAATTTGAGAAACACTGATCACGTTTTATTTTGGTTTTCTAACTCCAGGTCTTTACACATTGCACTGTAATACTTTGTTTTGTCTTCTTGAGCTGCTCTTGGAAATCTTCTGTTCAACAATTTTACTTCATCATTTCTTCCATTCCCTTTGGATACTCTATGTTCAAGTGAAATTTCTAAGCCATTTCTCAGATCCATTTTAGCTTTTTTCTTTCTTTCCTTTCTTTTTAATGGTCTTTACCTTTCTTCTTGAATGATGTCCTTGATAGTATGCCACAACTCATCTGATCTTTGGTCATTAGTGTTCAATGCATCAACTCTGTTCTTGATGTTGTTGTTGTTATATGTCGTCGAGTCTGACCTGACTCATAGTGACCCCTCCTTAGGTTACTGAAGTAGTATCACTATGGAAGTAGATTGACCCATCTTCCTTCCAAGGAGTGGCTGATGGGTTTGAACCTCCAGCCTTCTGGTTAGCAGTCAAGTGCCTTAGCCACTATGCTATCAGAGTTCCCTCTATTCTTGATAAGCTCTCTAAATTCAGGTGAGGTGAGATATACTCAAGGAGGAAAAAGGGCCATGCAGATACAAAGTTGTTCTTGGAGAATGATCATGAATAGAGACTAATGCAATGGACACACCAGTTCCTCACATTAACCCCTTCTACTTAACTGCTCCCTTTGACTCTGCTTATATAGGATCCATTCTTGGCAATAGGAAGATTGCTTTCCAAATGGACATTTCTGTAGACATATTTGCCTTAAGCATAGCCAATTTCAGTTGCAGATACATTTATTTTCAAGAATGTTTGACCTGAGTCTAACTGATTTATTTTGCAGGCTGTACATAGTAGGCCAAGGAAATTTTCATTAAATAAGTCCATTTTTACATTTTTTTAATCACTTTATTTCTTTCTTCTTTTTTTTTAACAACTGAAAAAAAGAAATAAATAAAATGATAGAAAAAATGTAAAAAGGGACTTATTTAATATCATCAACTATGTTGTCAAACTTTTTCTTAATGGTAAAAAGATTTAAAAAAAAATTTCTTCTTAATGCCATTTCTGTCATGCTACCAGTTTTTCCTAAGTTTTTGAGAAAAAAACAGGGAAACTTTGTACCAAGTAATACCATAAAGGTATTGCAATTTTTGAGACAATGTATTAGATACTTAAATTCATTGAGTGTTTGGTAGGTATATTTACTAATACTCTGCTTTTCAGAGTAATTAAACTGATAGCTCATTGCATACTTCATAGTCATGCTTTTCTTCTTCCTTATTGAAAAAATAAAAATAAATAAATAAATGTAAACTTCTCTCTCTTTTTTTTTTTTTCCTTTCTTGTACAGCCATATACCCAGTGCAAAAACTTGCAGATAGAGTTGACCAATGAGTGAGTTGATGTAAGTAGAAGGTGCTGAGAGGAACTTACTTGAATGGTTCTCCACACAGATAACTTGCATAAACCCCTTTTTTGTCCACCCTTATTATCTTCCTGTAGAACCAAGCAATGTAAATTCCTTGACAACCTCAATCTTCTCTCCATTGATTGTGATGCTGCTCATTGGTCCAGTTGTGAGGATTTTTGTTTTCTTT
>NW_006921706.1:4905764-4928450 GCF_000298275.1 Orycteropus afer afer
CGCTATGAGTCGGAAACGACTCGACGGCACTTAATAACAACAACATTATCTTCCTGCTCTTTTGTGTGGAGTTCAAATATGAGGTCTGGCACTCCAGCCAATTTTAATGGTGAGGTCAACTTGAAGATGGAAAGATAATGCAGCAGAAAAATAAAAGGATATCATTTACTGATGGCTCAATGTAGCTGTCATATAAACCTCCCCTGGACTACCTAACTCAGAACTTATTTAACATGACAGGTATTTAACCTTCCATCTTCTTCAAGACATTGTTACTTCTGGCTAATGTTACCAACCTCTGGATGAAATTTCTAAAAGAGAATACTTTAACCTGGCAATGAAAGTCATAATCATTCCAAACAATTATTAAAAGGGAGGAATTCCATGCCTATGTTGGATATTTAACTCATATCTTAGTTTTCAATTCTATATGAAATATTGTTTAATAATAATTAATTATTTCATTCTCTTAGCTGACCTGTGGGAATGCCTGACACTTTAAATAAAATATATAATTATTATTTTCAGCAACAACTTTGGAAACATAAAAATCTCTTGGGTTCAAGAGCAAAGTTTCAGTAAAGAACATGTCAGCCTTTTTGATATAAAAATTGCAAAAAAAATTAATTGTGTATCTTTTTGCCATTTCATTCTACCTTTGATCTGAACTGAGGCTTAAGATCTATTTGACCTTAAAAAGAAGTGCTCTTTTAGAAATATTTCTTATTTTAGACTTATATAATCTAACAGTGATACACTTCTCTAATATCTTTTTTATTAATTCTAAATTAATAATATTGGAGTTATGTAATATTATCTTTAAGATAATACTGATGCAAAATTCTTCCATACTACACTTAAAAAAAAAAGAAAGAAAAAAGAAAATCCTCATCTTTGATATATGTTCAGAGTAATTTGAAGTTTTGGTATAAAGAATTATTTTCCATATCTGTTAGCATAGCTTGACCTAATTTGTATTTGCCTCTTCAAATGTCAGATAAAATTTAATGACAATTAGTGACCTTAAGTTTAATGTCTATCAATTTCATTTTAAATATCTATCTAATGAAAAATAAATTTAAAAGTCACATCTAATTTGGATAAACCTGTCTTTATAATCTTAAATTGGAAAGAAAAGAAAAGACCATACTATGGGCAAGACATTGGGCAAAAAGCACAATGAATGAATAAATGAATGCATAAAATATAAAGTTTTCATTCAGGGTTGATAAAAGTCTCGATTTAGTCCAGAAAAATACTGCTATACCTACAACATGATTTCTAAACCAATGTACTATTGACACTTGAATTGGATAATTGATTGTAGATAGTTGTCAGGTGTATTAGAGGATGTTGAACAATATCCCTGGCCTCGACTGACTCTTATTGTTGTTAGGTGCCATCAGGTAGGCTTCAATTTATAGCAACCCTATGTACAACAGAAACACTGCTTAGTTTTGTACCAGCCTCACAATCCTTGCTATACCTGAGTCCATCATTGCAAAGACTCTGCCAATCCATCTTGTTCAGGGCTTTCCCCTTTTTTGGCTGACTCTCCACTTTACTAAGCATGATATCTTCCTTCAGGGAATGGTCCCTTCTGATAAAATGACCAAAGCAGGTGAGATGAAGTCTGGGCATTCTTACTCCCAAGTAGCATTCTGGCTGTTCTTCTTCCAGGACAGATTTGTTAGTTCTTCTGGCATTCCACACATGTTCAGTGTTGTTTGCCAACACCACAACTCAAAAACATCAACCCTTCCTCAGCCATCACAACTCAAAAGCATTAACCATTCTTCAGCCTTTCTTCATGGTCCACCTTTCACAAGCATATGAGCTATTGAAAATACCATAGTTTGGGTTAAGGTGTATGTTAGTCTTAAAGAGACATCTTTATTCTTCAGCACTTTAAAGAGATCTTTTGCAGCAGATTTGCCAGTGCAAATTTGTTGACTGCTGCTTCCATTGGTGTTGATTGTGGACTCAAGTAATATTAAATCTTTGACAACTTCAATGTTTTCTTAATTTATCATGATGCTACTGATTAGTCCAGTTGTGAGGATTTTTTTTTTTTTTTATGTTGAGGTGTAATCCATTCTGCAGACTATATGTAGTCTTTAACCTTCATCAGTAAGTGATTTAAGTCATCTTCACTTTCAGTAAGCAGGATTGTGTTGTCTGCATATCACAGGTTGTTAATAAGTCTTGCTCCAATCCTGAAGCTGTATTCTTCTTCCTATAGTCCACCTTCCCAGATTACTAGCTCAGCATACAATCTGAATAAGTATGGTGAAAAGATACAACCCTGACACACTTCCTTCCTGATTTTAAACCATGCAGTATCCCCTTGTTCTGTTTGTACAACAGTTTCCTGGTCTATGTTCAGGTTCCTCATGAGCATAATTAAGTGTTCTAGAATTCTTCTCAATGTTATCCATAATTTGTTATGATCCACACAGTTGAATGTCTTTGCACAGTCAATAGAACAAAAATAAACATCTTTCTGATACTCTTTGCTTTCAGCCAAGATACATCTGATACCAACAATGATATCCCTCATTCTACGACCTCTTCTGAATCCAGTTTGCATTTCTGGAAGTTCCCTGTTAATTTACTGCTACAACCATTTTTTAATTATTTTCAGCAAAATTTTGCTTCCATGTGATATTAATGATATTGCTTGATAATTATCACATTCTGTGGGATAACCTTTTATTGGAATGGGTACATATATGTATCTCTTCCGATCAGTTGGCCAGGTAGCTCTCTTCCAAATTTCTTGGCATAGACAAGTAGTTGCCTCCGTCACAGCACTCATTTGTTGACACATCTCAATGGGTATTCTGTCAATTCCCAGAGCCTTGTTTTTCACCATTTCCTTCAGTGCAGCTTCTACTTCTTCTTTCAGTATCGTTGGTTCTTAATCATATGCCACTTCCTGAAATAACTGAACATCAACCAATTCTTTTTGGGACAGTGACTCTGTGTATTCCTTCCTTTTTTTTTTGATGTTTCTTGTATCATTCAATATTTTGCACATAGAACCTTTCAGTATTGCAACTAGATGCTTAATTTCAGTTCTTTCAGCTTGAGAAAAGCCCAGTGTGTTTGCAAAAAGGGCAAGGAGGTCACATGTTCTGACCTCCTCTAATCCCACAATAGGAAGACAGAATCACCATCAATAGCCCAAGGCCTATTCCTGCCAGGCCAGACATGCTGCCTCCCTCCAGTCCTTTCTCCCACTGTTCCTCCCAAAGCACCCACCACCTCTCTACTGGGTTCGATAATTCACTGCAGTGGCCACACAGAACTCACAGGTTATGCAGTTTATTAGGGAAGCACCAGGCTACAATTCAAGTTCAGGAAAAATGCTCAGTCTCTCTCCCAGCCCACCATCTCTCAGCCAAGTCTCTCACAGTGTCTCCCCCAGCAGTGTATGTCCCTTGGTGTCTTATTCAGCAATGTGTGTCTCTTGCATCTCTTTCCCAGCAGCATGTGTCCCTTTCAGGAGCACGTGTCTCTTTCAGAAGCATGTCTTCCTCAACCAGCAGTCAGAGAGAGTTCTGCCTCTAGGAGGCCTCCTTTTGAGCTTGGCAGTGGCCAAACCAACCAGTCACAACAGAATTCTAAGCACCTGAGTGTGAGCCTCCCATAACATTGTGTTGTGCCTCGCCCAACAGAAATAACCCAGGTGGATAACATTTACAATCAGGAGCTCCTCAGTTGCTCATTCCACCACCGAGTTTGAAATGACTTATGGGTAGAAAAGCCATACTAAGTAATTTACTACACTGCAGTGTTCTTCCCTTCCAGTTTTCTAACTCCAAATCTTTGCACATTTCATTATAATAAACGACTTTGTCTTCCCGAGCTGCCTTTTGAAAATTTCTGTTCAGAACTTTTATCATTTCTTCCATTTGCTTTAGCTACTCTCCTTTCAACAGCAAGGTTAAGAGAATCTTCTGTCATCCATTTTGGTGTTTTCTTCATTTCTTGTCTTTTTAGTGACTGTGTTGGTTAAAGTTCTATGTAAACTTGGTTGGGCCTAGCTGAGTGGCTGGGCAGCTGGTGGTAGTTATTCTCCATGATGAGACTGGCAATCAACTCCATGGTGGGATCTACTACAAGCAGCTGAGTAGCTGCTTTGGGTATGTGATCTGGTTCCCATATATAAGAAACAGCTTTGAGAATGATCTCTAGCTTATGGTATGCTTGAACCCTGCATGTAGCTGTGTCATTGCTCAGCAGCCTGCCATGCTCTGCCACCCTTGGGACTTTCAATGGACTTGAATTAATGTCCTGCTGTGTGGTTTGGTAACATTGGAACTGTGCCTTTTTACTTGTCAACCTTGGGCTTGTAAGTCTCAGCAGCCAGTAGCTGTCTGAGTGAAGAAAAGCCTCTAGCTTCAGTGGGCCAGGAGCAGGAGACAGAGCTGAATCTTAAGGTTGAGAGGCTTTCACCTAGCCCTTAGAGCCTGGCACTTTGTACTCAGACTTAAAGTCTCCAAACTGTTAAAGAATAAACTTCTGTTTGTTAAGGATATCCCATTTGTTGTATATTTCTGTCAGACTGGCATTAGGTAACCAGAAGAGTGACCTTTTGCTTTCTTCATGTATAATGTTCTTGATGTCATCCTACAATTTATTTGGTTTTGCATTATTGGTCTTCATTGTGTCAAATCTATTCTTCTGATGGTCTCTAAATTCAGGTAGGATATAATCAAGGTCATATTTTGGCTCTTGTGAACTTGTTTTAATTGTATTCAGCTTCAACTTGAACTTGCGTATGAATAATTGATGGTCTGTTCCACAGTCAGCTCGTGGCTTTATTTTGGTTGAAGATATTGAGCTGCTCCATAGTCTCCTTCCACAAGTGTAGTCTATCTGATTCCTGTGTATTCCATTTGGAGACATCCACATATACAGTCACCATTTATGTTGTTGAAAAATGGTATTTGCAATGAATAAGTCATTGGTCTTGCAAAATTCTATGCATTCATGTGATCTCCAACATAATTTCTATCACCAAGGCCATATTTTCTGACTACTGTGATTCTTTTTTATTTCCATCTTTCACATTGCAATCACAAGTAAAAATCAATATATCTTGATTGCATGTTTGATTTATTTCAGACTGCAGAAGTTGGTAAAAATCTTCAGTTTCTTTGTCTTTGGCTTTGGTGGTTGGTGCACAAATTTGAATTATAGTAGTATTAACTGATCTTCCTTATAAGCATATGGATATTATCCTATCACAGATAGCATTGTACTTCAGGATATATCTTGAAACATTCTTTGTGATGATGAATGCCACACCATTCCTCTTTAATTTGTCATTCCCGGCATAGTAGATCATATGGTTGTCTGATTCAAATCACCAAAACCAATCCATTTCAGCTCACTAATCCCTAGGATATTGATCTTTATACATTTTATTTCATTTTTTACAACTTCCATTTTTTTCTACATTCATATTTTGTACATTCCATGTTCTGATTATCAATGGATATTTGCAGCTGTTTCTTCTCATTTTTATTCTTGCACATCAGCTAATGGAGGTCAGAAAGCTTTACTCCATCCACATCATTAAGGGCAACTTTAAATTGAGGAAGTAGCTCTTCCCCAGTCATATTTTGATTGCCTTCTGACCTGAGGGATCATCTTCCGGCACTATATCAGATAATGTATAAGGACTATTCCTAAAGTTTTCCAGTATTATATCAGACAGTGTTTCACTGCTATTCATAAGGTTTTCACTGGCCGATACTTTGAGAAATGGATGGCACCTTCTTTCTTCTGAGTCTGTCTTAGTCTGGAAGCTCTGCTAAAACCACTATGGGTGACCCTGCTGGTATTTGAAATACTGGTGGCATTGCCTCCAACCTCACAGCAACATGTAAGCCACCACAGTAGGACAAACTGACAGATGAGTGGTGACTCTACCAACTAGATGCCAGTAAAAATTTCCCAGTAATGACAACCAAAAAATGTCTCTAGTTATTACCAAATTTCCCCCCAAGAAGGAGGGGGCACAAAATCACCCATGGTTGATAATCATTAATTCACAGGAATTGAGAGAGATATTTGATATGAAAACATACTTATTAAGATTTGGTAGTGAACTTTAGATTCAACATATTGACAATTCCAGACATAGAGTAAATCATATTTATGCAGTTTAACACTGGCTTTTACAGCTAGGAAATAGTAGTAGGAATTTCACCTTTCTTATTGCAGTAAAAATATTTTTAAAATATACAGTTGCTTTTCTCTTAGATTTAGTCCATTTATGTTTCAGATGTTCCTTTGAAATGACTATTTGTATAGGAGAAGGGAGTGCTCTGTACATGTTTTATTCCACTGCATCTTCATAATAATTTTTAATGTTTGTATTGGTTTATAGTATGGTCTTGTTTTTGTACCTAACCATCCACTGGGAAGGCGTGCTAATCTGTGAATGCACTGTTACTGTTTTTCATTAGATTATAGTTCTATTAGAGAATTAGTCTTTTATTATTTGTTTCAAAGTAAAAAATTGAATAATTAAAACAACTGTCATGTAATTTTATCTTTGAATAAACTCATAATCTTTGAATAATCATATCTTTGAATAAACTCATAGAAGTTTAACTTTGCTTTTGTTTTAATAGAAGGAACTAATATTTATTATAAAAATGTTATTATAAAAATGTTATTATTTTAATTTTTATTATGGGAAACTTAAATATATAAAACCAGAGAAAAAAATACCAAACACTAAGGAGTTCTGGTGATGCAATGTTTAAGCACTCTACTGTTAACCAAAAAAAAGGTCAGCAATTGAACCCACCAGCTCCTCCACAGGAGAAAAACATGATAGTGTGCTTCCATAAAGATGTACAGGTTTGGAAACCCTATGGGGCAGTTCTACTTGATCTTAAAACCAAAAAACCAAGCGCACTGCTGCGGAGTCAGATCCGACTCATAGCGACACCTTCTGGGGTTTCTGGGGCAGTATCACTATGGAAGTAGATTGCTCAACCATCCTTCTGAGGAGTGGCTGGTGGGTTTGAACCACCAGCCTTCTGGTTAGCAGTCAAATGCCTTAGGCATTATGCCACCAGAGCTCCTATTCTATCTTAAAGGGTTACTATGAGTCAGAATTAACTTGAAGGAAATTAAAAAAAAAAAAAAAAAATTAATATTTTTTGTATATATCCATTATCCAACTTCAAAAATGACCAAACTTGATACTCCTATCCATTTCCTATACTATCCATATTATTTTAAGGCAACATAGATATTTCATTAATTCATGTGTAAATATTTCAGTATATAACTTTAAAAATTATCACAACTAATTTTTTTAATATTCTATATTATAACATATTCTGTCACTGTTCACTCCCTGATTGCTTCATAAACTTCATAGTTTTTGTTCGATTCAGAATGCAAGTAAAACTCCATCTGTTGCCTTGAAGTCTCTTAAGACACAAGTCACCTACAGGTTCTCTCTTACTTTTCTTTGCAAATTTCACAGAGTTTCACAAAATCTGAATTTTGCTTACTTCATTCCCATGAAATTTAACATTATTCTGACATAATAAATATTATATTCTGATGAAAATTATAAATTAGGGGTAATTAGAATCCATGCAATTTGGAAAGGCCTCATCCATTAGTGTGGTATAGCTTTCCATTTACACAAATTTTATTGTATAACTTTCATAAAGTTATAATTTTCTCAAGTTTATATTCAGAAATTTACATTTTCATTGCTATTAAAGATGAGATATTTTTCATTTAAGGGGATCATTCTCTCCTTTCCTTTAGTGAAAATCGGACCTTACTGAAACATTCATGAACTCCAGGCCTAAGTTAAAATAGGAATTTTATCCTGTCCATGAGCTCAGACAATGTCAGATTACAACTACATTTCTGCACAGCTGTGATCAAGGCTTAAATAAGATAGGTCCCCAATACTATTTGCATGGCATTCTGATTCTATTTTAACCTCATGCTCAACATTTACAGAAGAGCTGTTGTTTCAAATACAAAGAAGGAAGTACCCATTGATTTCTAAACTGGTGTTCATTCAACTATTAAATTAATAGAGATGGGTTGTCAGCATGTCAGGATTACCACTGCATGGCCTATGCTTTAGTTTTGGAGGAGTCTTGTGACCCTGGTGAGATGTAGAAGTAGGTTAGCCCTGGCAGGCCTTTCCTGCCTTATTTTGAAATTTAGTACTATATACTACCCATGGATTAGCCAGTATGAATTTTCTATTAAAAGAAAAAATTAAATTCTTTAATTGTTAGTGATGTATAGGTGTGAAAAGAAAAGCCATCAAATTCATTACTAATATATAATGCAAGTATTTCCTGAATTATGAAAGGATTTTCTTTTTAAAATTTATTTTTTCTTATTGTTGTTGTTGTTGTTATGTGCTGTCGAGTCGGACCCGACTCATAGTGACCCCTCCTTGGGTTTCTGAGGCAGTATCACTACGGGAGTAGATTGCCCCATCTTCCTTCCAAGGAGTGGCTGGTGGTTCAAAGTTATTGTATAACTTTCATAAAGCCTTAGGCACTACACTACCAGAGCTCCCAAAATGCAGCATCCCTTATTATTACTTTTTATTATGTTTATAAATCCAGTCTTTGAGCATCCGTGTGTGAAATGATCTGAGAGTGATAACATCAGCAAATTACATACTGCAACATTACTTTGAGGAGGAAGCTCTTCACAGTATTGAGTACCTTCCAACTTGAGATTCATCTTCTGGCACTATATCAGACAATGTTCCACTAAAATGCATGAGGTTTTAATGGCCATTTTTTTCTTTTTTGGAAGTAGATAATAAGATCCTTTTTCTTAGTCTGTCTTAGTCTGGAAGCTCTGCTGAAATTTGTCCATCATGGGTGACCTTACTGGTATTTGAAATACAAGAGACATGCCAGCCAGAATCAGAGTAACACTGAAGTCACCAAAGTATGACAAACTGACAGATGAGATTTCAATAGGTGTCTTGGGAAGACAAAATAAAGTATTATAATGAAATGTGCAAAGTCCTGGGATTAGAAAATCAAAATGATTTTAAATAAGTCCATTAGACTTACACCAAGCATTCTTACAAAGAAATGTATCTGCAACCAAACTTGGCTATGGCTAAGACAAACATCTCTACAGAAATATCCCTTTGCAAAGCAATCTTCCCTTTGCCAAGAATGTATCCTATCTAGGGAGAGTCAAGGGGGGCAACTAGAAAGGGATTATGTGAGGAATCAGTATGCCTGTTGTGTTAGTCTCTATTCATGATCACTCTCCTAGAGCAACTCTAGGGCAACTCTATAACCACATGGCCCTTTGTCCTCCTTGAGTATATCCCACCTGAATTTAAAGATCTTATCAAGAATAAATTTGATACATTGAACACTAATGACCAAAGACAAGATGAGTTGTGGGATGATAAAAAAGACATCATTCAAGAATAGATTTGATGCACTTAACACTAATGATGAAAGACCAGATGAGATGTGGAATGATATCTAGGATATTATTCAAGAAGAAAGCAAGAGGTCATTAAAAAGACTGGGAAGAAAGAAAGTAATAAAATGCATATGAGAAATGACTCTGAAACTTGCTCTTGAATGGAGAGTAGCTGAAGTGAAGGGAAAAAATGAAGTAAAAGACCCAAACAGAAGATTTCAAACAGAGGCTCAAGAAGACAAAGTGAAATATTATAATGAAATGTGCAAAAACCTGGAGTTAGAAAATCAAAAGGGAAGAACCTGTGGGCATTTTTCAATCTGAAAGAACTAAGCAAAATATTCAAGCCTCAAATTGCAATATTAAAGGATCCTATGGACAAAATATTGACTGATACAGGCAGCAGCAAAAGAAGGTGGAAGGAATACACAGTCAGTGAACCAAAAAGAATTGGTCAGCATTCAACCATTTCAGGAACTAGCATATCATCAAGAACCAATAGTACTGAAGGAAGAAGCCCAAGCTGCACTGAAGGAATTGGAGCAAAATAAGACTCCAGAAATTAATATAATATAAAGTAAGGTATTTCAACAAATAGGTGCTATGTTGGGAATACTCCCTCATCTATGTCAATATATTTGGAAGACAACTACCTATCTGATCAACTGGAAGAGATTCATATTTATACCCATTCCAAGGAAAGATGATCTAAAAAATATACAAATTATTAAACAACATCAGGTAAAGTTTTGATGAAAATAATTAAAATATGCTCATAGCAATACATAGACAGGGTACTGCCATAAATTCAAGCCAGTAGCAGAAGAGGACGTAGAATGAAGAATCTCACTCTTGTTGTCAGATGGATCTTGCTGAAAGCAGAGAATACCAGAAAGATGTTTACCTGTGTTTTATTGACTGTACAAAGGCTTTTTGACAGTGTGACTCATAATAAATTATGGATAACTGTGAAAAAACTAAGAATTCCAGAACACTTAATTGTGGCCATATGGAACCTGCACGTAGACAAAGATGCAGTCATTCAAATAGAAGAAGGGGATACTGTGTGGTTTAAAATCAAGAAAGGTGTGAGTCAGGGCTGTACCTTTTCACCATACCTAATCAATCTGAATGCTGAGCCAATAATCTGATAAGCTTAACTATATTAAGAAGAATGCAGCACCAGGCTTGGAGGAAGATTCATTAACAATCTGCAATATGCAATGACTCAATCTTGATTGCTGAAAGTGAAGAATTTGAAGACTTACTGATGAAGATCAAAGACTACAGCTTTCAGTATGCATTATATTTCAACATAAAGAGAAGAAAAATCCTCACAATTGAACCCTTAAGCAACATCATGTTAAATGGAGAAAGACTGAAGTTGCCAAGGATTTCATTTTACTTGGATCCATGAGTAAAATGTCCATAGAAACAACAGCCAAGAAATCAAATGACATATTTCATTGGACAAAGCTGCTGCAAAATACCCCTTTAAAGTGTTAAATTGCAAAAACATCACCTTCAGGAGATAGGCATACCTCACTTAAGATGTGGTACTTTCAATCATCTCATATACATGGTAAAGTCAGACAATGAATAAGGAAGAAAAAGAATCGATGCCTTTGAATTATGGTGTTGGTGAAGAATATTGAATATATCATGGACTGCCAGAGGAACAAATAAACCTGTGTTGGAAGAATTATATCCAGTGAGCTTCTTAGAAGCAAGAATGGCAAGACTTTGTCTCACACAGTTGGAACACATTATCAGGAGAGACTAGTCCCTGGAGAAGGACATCATGCTTGATAAATTAGTGGGTCAGCAAAAAAGAAGACCTTTGATGAGGTAGATTAACACAGTGGCTGCAACAATGTGCTCAAATGTAGTCATGATTGTGAGGAAGGCACAAGACCAAGTAATGTTTTGTTCTGTTGTAATAAGGTTACGTTGAGTGGAACCAACTTAATGGCATCTAACACAGTGTGATAAATATAGTGAAAGAATTATGTATAAAATTATGAAGGGATAAGGAGAGCAACACACCCAGACTGGATGACTGGAAAACCTCCTCAAAAAGATAATAAGTGAACCAAGTCTTGAATGTTGAATAGAAGATAGTCAAGTGAAGAATGGGAGGGAAAGTGGACAGTTAAGCAAGGATAAAATTATTCCATTTGCCTATGAGAATAATAAAGCAATGAAGGATTTTAACCAGGGAAATTGTACTATGATATATATTAGCCTTTATTAGAGTATATATTAGAGTGTTCCACTGTGTAGAAATTTCTGTAAGAATGTAAAAGATATGAGTTTATACCATCATTGTTGTTGTGTTGTTATGTGGCGTTGAGTCAGATCCTACTCATAGCAACCCCTCCTTGAATTTTCAAAGTGGTATCACTGCAGAAGTAGATTCCCCAACCTTCCCTTCGAGGAGTGGCTGGGGGGTTTGAACTGCCAGTCTTCTGGTTAGCAGTAAAGTGCCTTAGGTACTATGCTACCAGAGCTCCTTGAGTTTATACTAGCAGCAACCAAAAACAACAACAACAACAACAACAAAACCCTGTGGCCATCAAGTTGATTTCTGCTCATGGTGACTCTATAGGACAAAACACAACTGCCTCATAATGTATGCAATCTATAAATCATTATGGAAGCAAAGTGCCATATCTTTCTCCTCTGGAGTGACTGCTGGGTTTAAATCCCAGCAATAAATAAATAAATAGAGAAGTTCTACAAAAATTCTAGAAAAAAATGACATTATATAGTTCATTTTATATACAAGAAATCTTAGTTTAGAAACATTAATGACCTTGTCCAATTACAGAGTTAGAATTCAAACTCAGATCTGCCCTTAGTCATGTTGGAATCTGATTTGCCTACAAGTCCAAAAGGGAACTAAATTTAAATCCAGAAAGTCCATTCTGAGCGGAATGGATCTATCTTCCTTTGCTTAAGATTTCAATTTTTACCTAAGGAGTCTTGCATTCCCAGGGAAGATTGGCAGTGAAGGCACTGCTCTGAATGGAGTAACAACTACTCAACTGAATCCCATTTTACTCCAAGTTATTCACAACTGCAGTGTGGTCCTATATTCAACTTTGTTCTCATTTAAATAATAACTTCAATGCCCTCCAATCTGCAATTAATAGAGACAGTAAACGTTTCTACATACATGTAATTATGGTAAATTATTATTTTAAATTGTGCCCATTTATTTTTAACTGCTGCTTTAATATTAATAATAAACCTATAACCTATTTTCACAGAGCACTTATCTACTATTATTGTCAGAACTGCTCGTTCCCTTTCAATTTTGCTGTCCTTCTGGTACTGTTTTATTTTCCAATTTTTAAGTGAACCTGACTATGGTGAGAAGTAAAAAAAAAAAAAAAAAAAAAAACCTTTCAAATTCACTACGTTAAAAAAATAGTAATAATTGCCTAGTTTCCTTTAACAACTTTCTTGTCCTGAATACAGATAATGAGAAAAAAATATACAGTTAAACGCTTACTTTCTTAGGTTAAAAATCCATTTGTTATGTTTTGAAAACAAGATACTAAGAAAAATAAGACATGGAAAATTCTTATCTGTCATGATGAGTTCTTCTTCCATCAAATGGCAAATGTAACAGTGGACATTTGTCCTTTAAAATAAATAAATAAGTGATCGTTTTCAGAACATTAGAAAAAATTACTGAAAGGGAGAATACTGACAAACATTTCAAATGCAGTAGGCTGATAGATATTGGTGACAGAAACAAAATGCTTCATTATCAGTAAATGAGGTGAATGAACCCTAAGGAGTTATGAAAAGCAAAAGAAATTATTGTGACCTGCTAAAACTAATGCATAAAATAAGGACATTATGAAAACATAATATTGGAAAACAGATTGTTGTTGTTGTTGTTATGTGCCGTCGAGTCAAACCCGACTCATCGATATACAATTGCCTGAATCTCATGGGAATATGGATAGATTGTATGAAAACATGTACCCAAAACAGGCCAAGGAACCTTGTTGAAGACACCCTTATCTTCTATTCAATGTACACACATTCACACACTCACCCACTGCTGTCGAGTCAGATCTGACTCATTGCGAACCCTCCTTGGGTTTCCAAGGTGATATCTCTATGGAAGTAGATTGCCCAACCTTCCTTCCGAGGAGTGGCTAGTGGGTTTGAACCACCAGCCATCTGGTAAATATCAAATGCTTTAGGCACTATGCCACCAGAGCTCCTATCATCTATTCCAGGGACAAAAATTTTGCATTTTGAAATGTAATGTGTTTCTGACATTTGAAAATTCAAGAAATATTAAGATATTCTACCTTTATCACTTGACTGTTCACTGAAACTATATTAGACAGAATTATTTAAATCAAATGAAATAAGCAGTTAATAGGATGCTAAGTCAGAAATAAATGACTGAGGACATCTTGTGAAATAGTTTTCACATAATGAGATATAATATAATCAATCACCTGAAGACTGCTGAAAAATTTCAGGTTCTTACACTTCACCACTGACCTGTTGCATCAGAATATTTGGAGATAGGTCTATGCCATATTTATACTGTTTCCCAGTTGATTCTAATTTTCTGGCCCTGTCTCTGCTTTTTCTTTGGTCATTTTCTGTAGATGTCTATCTGTTCTGTTTTCAAATCTAAAACAAGGAAAAAACATCAATAAGTCCACTCAGCAAGCCCTTTAAAATTTACATTGGCACATCAACAAATTCTAACACATTTTTCATAAGAAATATTAGATGATATTTTTCTTCTCTTCACAACTAGGTATATCATTTACTATCATACTACTTTTTACATATTTCAGAGTCATGTTTAGCTCCACTGTTTACCCCAACTTAACAAAAAAAATAAATTATTTTAAACTTTCCACCTTGGTTCTATTTTCTGATGCATCTATTTTTATTCATGTTGCAATGTTCTGGTAGAACAAGAAATACATGTTTGTTTTCTAATTGAATAATTAAATATTTGATGTACAGTTTAATATTTGTTGTTGTTGTTAGGTACCATCGAATCAGCTCCGATTCATAGCGACCCTCTGTACAACAGAAAGAAACACTGACTAGTCCTGAAGCCACCGTGTCAATTAGTCTCTTGTGAGTCTTCTCCTTTTTCTCTGACCCTCTACTTAACAACCATGCCATCTTCCTTTGGGGATTGGACCCTTCTTACAACATGACTAGATTATGTTAGAGAAAGTCTGGCCATTCTCACTTCTAAGGAGCATTCCAGTTGAGAATCGAAGTAGTAATCTTAAACTACTACTTTGATTTTCTCATTTTTTACTACTTTAAGGAGGTCTTTTGCAGTAGATTTGACCAGTGCAATATGACATCTGATTACTTGATGCAGCTTCCATGGGTGTTGACTGTGGATCCAAGTAAAATGACATCCCTGACAACTTCAATCTTTTTTCCATTTATCATGATGTTGCTTATTGGTCCAATCAAGATAATTTTTTGTTTACTTTATGTTGAGGTGTAATCCGTACAGAAGCCTGTAGTCTTCAATCTGCATCAGTAAGTGCTTCAAGTCTTCTTCACTTTCAGCATGCAAGGTTGTGTTATCTGCATATGGAAAGTTTTTAATGACTCTACCTCATATATAGGAGCTCTGGTAGTGTAGTGCCTAAGGCACTTAACTGCTAACCAGAAGGCTGGTGATTCAAACCCACCAGCCACTCCTAGGAAGGAAGATGGGGCAATCTACTTCCTTAGTGATACTGTCTTAGAAACTCAAGGAGGGGTCACTATGAGTTGGGTCCAACTCGATGGCACGTAACAATACCTCATATATTCCATGATCTTCCTCATAGAGTCCAGCTTCTTGGATTATTTGCTCAGCATACAGATGGAGTAAATACAGTCAAAGGATACAATCCTGATGTACACCTTTCTTGATTTTAAACCATGCAGTATTCCCTTGTTCTCTTTGAACAACTGTCTCTTGATTGTACAGGTCTTTTATAAACACAATTAAATGTTCTGGAAGTCCCATTATTTGCAATGCTATGTATAATTTGTTATGATCCTCCTAGTTGAATGCCTTTGCACAGTCAGTAAAACACAGGTGAACATCTTTCTACTATTCTCTACTTTCAGCCAAGATCCATCTGACATCAGAAGCAATATCCCTCATTTCATGCCCTCTTCTGAATGCAGATTGACTTTCTGGCAGTTCCTTGCCAATACACCATTGCAACCTGTTTTGAATTTTCCTCAGCAAAATGTTAACATGTGACATTAATGATATTGTTCAATAATTTCCACATTCTGTTTTATCACCTTTCTTTGGAATGGGCACATATATGGATCTCTTCCAATCAATTGGCCAGGTAACTATCTTCCAAATTTCCTGGCATAAATGAGTAAGAGCCTCTAGCACTGCATCCTTTTGTTGAAACATCTCAATGAGTTTTTCGTCCATTCCTGGAGCATTGCTTTTTGGTAATTCATTCAGTGAAGCTTGGACTTCTTCCTTCAATACATTTTGTTCTTGATTATATGCTACCTCCTGAAATGACTGAATGTCAACCAATTGTTTTTGGTACAATGATTCTGTGTATTCTTTTTTTTGATGCTTACTGCATTATTCAATATTTTGCCCATAGAATTCTTCAATATTCCAAATCCAGGCTTTAATTTTTTCTGCAGTTGTTTCAGCTTGAGAAATACAAAGTGTGTTCTTCCCCTTTGATTTTCCAAACCTAAGTCTTTGCAAATTTCATTCTAAATTTTACTTTGTCTTCTCAAGGTTCCCTTTGAAATCTTCTGTTATGCTGTTTTATTTCATCATTTCTTCCATGCAATTTAGCTACTCTCCTTTCAAGAGCAGGTTTCACAGTTTATGCTGGCATTAATTTTGGGCTTTTCTTCTTTTCTGTTCTTTAAATTATCCTTTGCTTTCTTCATGTATGGTGTTCTTGATGTCATCCCAAAACTCCTCTGTTCTTTGGTCATTGGTACAGAGTGAGTCAAATCTATTCTTCAGATGGTCTCTAACTTCAGGTGGAATATAACAAAAGTTTTGTTTTGGCTGTCATGGACTTGTTTTAATTTTCTTCAGCTTCAACTTGAATTTGCATATGAGCAATTGATTGTCTGTTCCACAGTCAGCTCCCAGACTTATTTTGATTAATGATATTGAGCTTCTCCATCACCTCTTCCCACAGATGTATTCAATTTGATTCCTGTGTATTCCATCTGGGAAGGCCCATGTGTATAGTCACTGCTTATGTTGTTGAAAAAAGATATTTGCTATGAATAAGTAATTGGTCTTGCAAAATTCTATCATGCAATGTCTGATATCATTTCTTTCACCAAGGCCATATTTTCCAGGTACCCATGTATCTTCTTTTGTTTCTAAATATTTCATTCCAATCACCAGTAATTTTCAAAACAACTTGATTGCATGTTAGGTTAATTTGCAGAAGTTGGTGAAAATCTTCAATTTCACCATCTTTGGCTTTAGTGGTTGTGGAGTAAATTTGAATAGTAGTATCAACTGGTCTTATAGGTATCATCATATCACCACTCTTGTCATTTGTCGTACTGTGGTGGCTTGGGTGTTGTGATGCTGGAAGCTATGCCACCAGTATTTTATATGCCAGCACCGTCACCTACATTGGAGCTTAGTGCAGCTTCCAGCCCAAGACAGACTTCGAAGGACAAGGCCATGAAATTCTGAAAAAATAAAAAAAAATCACTACTGAAAACTTTATGAATAGCAGTGAAACGTTGTTGGATATAGTGCTGGAAGTTAAGCCTTTGGGGTTAGAAAGTACTCAAAATATTATTGGGGAAATTTTGCCTCCCCAAAGTACAGTTGACCTAAATGACATGGACAAAGTCAAGCTTTCAGGATCTTCATTTGCTGATGTGACATCACTCAAAATGAGAAGAAACAGCAGCAAATATTCATTAATAACTGGAAAGTGGAAATTATGAAATATGAATCTAGGAAGATTGGAAGTTGTCAAAAATGAAGTGGAACACATGAAGATCAGTATCTTAGGCATTAGTGAGCTGAAATGGACTGATATTGGCCATTTTGAATTGGACAATCATATAGTCTACTATGCCAGGAATGACAAACTGAAGTGGGATGACATCCCATTCATTGTCAAAAAGATTTCAAGATCTATCCTGAAGTTTTATGTTGTTGTTGTTGTTGTTATGTGCCTTTGAGTCAAACCCAACTCATAGTGACCCCTCCTTGTGTTTCCGAGGCAGTATCACTATGGAAGTAGGATTGCCCAACCCTCCTTCTGAGGAGTGGCTGGTGGGTTTGAACTGCCAGCCGTCTGGTTAGCAGGCAAGTGTCTTAGCCACTATGCTACCAGAGCTCCCGAAGCTTTATGTTAGATGTTACTATTTAAATTTATTTTATGCTTATTAATACGATTAAAAGAAGGATCTATAAAAATTACACCACCAATATCTAAACTATTACTCATTTTATAGGAAGAAAAATGACACTGACTCTGAGAGAGATCACTTCAGAAGGTAACTTGTAAGTCATTGAAATAGGCCACATTGGAACTAGTTCTGACTTTGTTGTCTAATGCATGTGTTAAAATATCCTGCCTGCTAAGTATCAAAATTTCATTTAAGAAGAATCTTATTATGTTCTCTATTTAGATATATATATAAATATATATTTTAACAAAATGTGTATGCACTATCGATATGACCCATTCTAGGATTTCACTGTGTTTGAAGGAGTTTAATACACTTTCTAAATTATAGATAATCATAGACATGAAAATCCTGTCCTGTTTGGTGAGTGTTCAATTGCCTTCTCTCTCACCCTGTGGGAAAATCAATGTTGCCCCCATTTCCATATACATTTAAATATTCTTGCTCTATAAATATTTCTGTTCTCCAAATTCTCTTTTGAACCAGTTATAACATGTGCCTGGTTCCCTCATGAGTGAAATACAGTCTTTAACACTGTTTATTTTTATGTCTATATAAAAGTTATGATTTTACCTTTTTCTGAAAATTATCTCTTAACAGATACTATATAGTGTGAATTGTGATTATTTTAAGTTTTACTGACACTAATTAGATAACTCAATGTCATATAACTGAAGGCTTTTGTTGTCTAGCTTTTAGAGGTCAAGTATCATAAATGGCACATTGCATATTTGATTTCAGTTTCATTAAAGAATATAAAGTAACTTGAATTACAAAAGGCACAAAGGGCATTTATTGTTAGCTTTTGATGCAAGCTAATTAATTACTTGGGTATGTTATTTGGTCATGGAGTTCATGGAGTACTATCTTTTATTTCATGTCTATACTTTGAATTCCCTTCTCTTCTAAATCTATACCACCCCCTTAAGCAGTGGACTCCAATGTCTCTTTCTCTCTTTCATGCTCATTAAAGACTGTGATTCTTTCCTGAGAAAGAAAACCAAACATATCAGTCACATTGCTTTTAATGTTCAGCTTGAAAACAAAACAAAAAAAAAACAACCCTGGCGTTGAGTCAATTCCAACTCATAATGATCCTATAGGGTAGTGTGGAATTGCTGTATAGGATTTCCAAGACTGTACATATTTATAGAAGCAGACTACCTCATCTTGCTGTGGTGGAACAGCTATTGGGTTCAAACTACTGAACTTTGTTTAGCATCCAAATGCTTTAACCCCTATGGGATCAGAGCTCCTCCTAAAAGCTTAAAATGTAGATATTATTATCCATATTTTGATAAGGTATTGGAAATTCAGGTATGTTGGCTTTTCTTAAACCTGTGTAGTTTCTACCACCTCCACAATGCCAAGAGCTGGTACTCATTACTTTCTCTTCCCTATACCTCAATTAGAGGTAAAGAGTAGTCTTGTGTACCTGTAGTATTCAAATAAAACTGCTCTCTTGGGCCTCACCAGTGACGTTTTTATTTAATATTTTTTTTATTTTGAACTAATTTTAGACTTAGAGGAAAGTTGCAAAAATAGCACAGAGACATCTTTTTACCCTGTGAGTAAAAAAGTGCCTTATCAGAAGATAAGATTAAGGTTACCATTTTACCTACCCATATGCAATTATAAAAACTAAGAGATTACCATTGTTAAAATATTATCAAGCAATCTACGGACTGTATTAGGATCTCATGACTTCTACTAATGTCCCTTTTTTTCAGGATTCAAGCCAAAATACTTCTTTAATCTTTCTCAATCTGATAGAGCACCTCATTTTTTTCAAATATTTCTTCTGATCTTTTCTTCTGGAATTCCAGTTAGACATATATTAGTCTATTTGTTATTGTCCCTTAGTTCTTAGACACTGACTTCTGTTTTTATTTTTCTTTTGTTTTTTATTCTTTTGTCTTTGTGCTCCATTTTATGTAATTTTTATTGACATGTATTTAAATTCACTGATTCTTTCCTTGATCATGTTGAAATCACTGATAAACTCACTGAAAGTGGTCACCATGTCAGTTATAATGTTTTTTATTTCTATCATTTCCATTTGCTTCTTTCTCAAAATTTCCATCTCTCTGCTACAGTTACCCACCTGGTACTGCAAGTAGTCTACGTTTTCTATTAGAGCCTTCAACATATTGATCATAATGATTTTAAATACTCTATCATATAGGTCCTAAATCTATGTCATATCTGTGCCTGATTATCTTAATTGGTTTGTCTCGGTGTGTATGATGTTTATTTCCTGTCTTTTCATATGCCTTGAAATTTTTTTGTTGTTGAAAACTGGTATCACTTAGGACAGTAGATACTGAAGTAATTAGTTTTTAGAAGTAAATATACACTATTCCTTCTTTTGGATCATTAGTGCATGATTTATATTCATTTTCTTAGGAATTAAGTTTAGATATATTTCATATAAAATATTATCTATTGTTTGTCATGATAACATTTTATAGAAATATAGAAATATATGGTGCATTTTGTTTCATAAAGTCAACCCATGATATCTTACATATCATAATTATATCACCTCCTACTACAAAGAAATATTTCATGTTTAACTCATGCTATGTAAAACTATTTATAGCATGACACTATATATATATGTATATGTATAGAAAATATGCACCTATCTGTAAATATGCAACATAACACTTCTCTGGAAATACTTTTACGGTGTAAGTGAGATTGAATGTTGAAAGAAAAGCTTTGTTTATAATCCGTGTACTTTTGTATTGTTTGACTTTGGCTTGCAGTTAACATTTATTGATTTTGTACATGTTTTTAACAGGGAAAAAGTTGTGCTTAATTAATAAGTACATCAAACTTGTTTTCTATCCATTGTATAAGTGATATTCCCTAAAACTATACAATTTCTGATTTCTAAGGCTGTTTACGGAAGCTCTGGTAGCATAGTGCCTAAGGCACTTGACTTCTAACCAGAAGGCTGGCGGTTCAAACCCACCAGCCACTCCTCGAAAGAAAGATGGGAAAATCTACTTCCGTAGTGATACTGCCTTGGAAACCCAAGGAGGGGTCGCTTTGAGTCAGGTCTGACTCGACAGCACATAATAACAACAACAAGGCTGTTTATAGCCATAATTTATCAATATTCTCTAGATGCCAAATTGAAATTGTACATTCTATTTCTATTATTTTAATTGTATTTTTTAAATAAAAATCATTCACATTTGTTGTTAATCATTTAAATCATTCGTCATTAAATTATTATCCTATATTTACTGTCTGACAAAAAATTTATTGAAATAAAGAATACGTTAATCATGAACTATTACTTTTTGCCACTAAATAATTAAAATAATGTAATTTTCCTTTAAAACCAGTAAACTGATCCTCAGCACACTGTTCTTTTGGTGTTTTGTCTGGTTTTGCAATGCAAATCTCTGACATTTGCCTCTGAATCCTTTTTGTCCATCTAGAACCATCTTTGAATATTATATCATTGCTGTGCCTCACTCTAATGACTAAGTAGACTTATGAATCATTAGAAACACTGATGTGGCTGATGATGCATTTGAGTAATAAATCATCAGAAAAAGGTGCTTAGATGATATATTATCCCAAAGATGGTGCTGTGTGGAATGGATTCCAGGAACACTTCTAGTTACTGCATACAATGTTCACTTTGCAGAGGGCTTCATTTAAAAACCATTCACTATCTTTTGGCTAGGTTATTTAACCCATCATTAAATATCTTGTTATAAGAGTTTCACTCTAAATATGTGTTCTGAAAAGCAGACACTCATAGGTAATATATCACGTAAAGTGTGAAATTACTCTCTTCATCAAGAGATGAATTGATATGGTATTTTTTTACTTTTATTGAATATTAATTCTGTACCTCTCTTAGTGATACTATATAAGGCAATATAATACTGAGATTTCATCATCAATATTAATCATTGTTTTGCATATTCTAAAATAGCAATATTTGAATAATGTGACTCTGGAGACAAATTATAGTCACTATTAATCCAGAACCATATGACTATTATGTGAATTCAGAGTCTAAAATAGTATAATTCAAAAATAGAGCTCTCAAGGATATGTGAATGGAATCTGAGTGCTACAAAGCTTTAGAACCATAGTTTAGCAATCTTCTAATATCTATTTGTAATTGAGTATTATAATGTGTGATTTTTCTCATGCAAATTCATGGCTACTAAGTCTTGATTGTGAAGTTGAATATTCAGGGTTCTTTATTTTTCTTTATTTTTTTAAAATTTTACTTAAAGAAAAGTAATCTGGTGAGTAGATATGCATTCTTACTCACTTTTATTAGTAGTATAAAATGATACAATCATAACCATTATGCCAAAGCTTTTTTGTATGATGTGAAAAGAAACTTCTGAGTTTTACAGATTTTTCTTCTCTGAAGATTCTAATGCATATTTAGGTTCATTAATCACTGCTTTAAAACATCTCAATGCCTTGGATATCAGAAAAATTGACTCCCTGATCCTAAAAATTAGGAGCCCTTGTGACACAGTGGTTAAAGGGCTCAGCTGCTAACCAAAAGGTTAGTAGTGTGAACCCACACTTTGCTACTCAGAAGAAAGATATAGCAATCTTCATCCATAAAGATTTACAGCCTTTGAATCCCTGTGGGACAGTTCTACTCTGTTCTATAGGTGTTGCTATGAACCACAATTGACTCAACAGCAGTGAACTTGGTTTTGCTACTAAAAAAAACCCTATATATATATAGTTTTTTTTTAGTAGCAAAAG
>NW_006921706.1:4928837-4955505 GCF_000298275.1 Orycteropus afer afer
GGATACATCTTACCCTCTACTCAAAAATGAATTTATGATCCCTTGACCTACAGTGGACAATTACAATAGCCAGAGTACAATTATCAAGAGTATGAGTTATGCAGTATTAAATGTTACTTGTACAGTCATGATTACAGCCCTGTGATCTTTGCAGTCATTCCTCCTAGTAAGGGTAGAAGATTAGCTTGACCAACTCTTCCTGTGGTAAGTCAGCCCCTCTCACAATCTTCTGTCAGCCCAGATCATATCCTTTAAGAATAAGCAATAATTTTCAGGTGTAGGACAGCTCAAATCTAGATGAAAAATAACACTGAATATTTCTCTTACGTAATCTGAGGAGTGTTAATTATGTGAAAAATTTGCACCTAATTTCATCACTAACCAGAACATTTAACATATTCATTTTAAAATTCTCCATTTGGTTTACTTTCAGAGCACTCCAATCTTTTCCAAGGACAATAGTGTGTATTTACTTTAAATCTGCTTGATTAAATGACCTGATAAAGTAATTCTCCCAATATAAAGAAGCTGTTAGCTCAAAAAGGTAAATTTCAATCTTCTTTTTAGATGGTAGAAAATGCTTATGACTTTGAAATTGGCAGTTTTTCCTGCCAGGCACAACAGGATGTCTCATTATACAAGCTTCAGGAAAGAAATTTAGATTTTTTTTTTCCTCAAGCCTAAGAATGTTTTTACACACAGGCATAATAATTCCTCTTTGAAAAATAATAAATAAATACTCTGTAATACAGGAAAGCAATTTTCCAATATATTTATTGAAATATTGTTGACAATAATAAAAATTATAGGAACAAATCTAAATGTCCAACAATAGGGCACTGAAGACATACCCCACAGAATATCTTTCCAGTCAATATTTTCTCAGTAGAATGAGACCTGGGTTTCAATAACAAAACTTCTTATAATGTAGTTTTCTTTATATCAATGTTTTTTAGCCATTATGCATTTTATATTTGTATCTCCAAATCACAGTACAACATTTTTAATGAAACAGTATTTGAGATAAATCATCCTATGTTCTAAATGCATCAGTATCACAGTTATATGTTATGGAATGCATATGGAACATCAACAAAGGGAAAGTGCATCATTGATCAACTAACTGGTCCTAAGACAGTCATTGCAAGATTACATCCAATGTGCCTCTACAATGAAAAATCTTCCTTTCAAAAGTGGTCAAATGTCATGTAAGTTATTGTTATTGTTAGGTGGCATAGAGTTGACTTCAACTCATGGCAACTCTATATGCTACAGAGCAGAACTCCGCCATAGGATTTATCCTGTCTGTAATCTTAACAAAAACAGATTACCAGGCCTTTACTTCCTCAGTAACACTGGGTGGGTTTCAACTATTAATCTTTATGTTATCAGTAGAGTGCAACCCATTTGTGCCACCTGACTGACTCACTGACTCACTGTTATCGAGCCGTTTCCAACTCAAAGTGACCTCTCCTTGGGTTTCCTAGGTGGTATCTCTACAGAAGCAGATTGCACAATCTTCCTTTTGAGGAGTGGCTGGTGGTTTTGAACTGCCAGCCTTCTGATTAGCAGTCAAATGCCATAGGTGTTATGCCACCAGACTTCCCTTGTGCCTTCTAATATCACTAATGTTGCTGGGTTCACTAAGTGGATTTT
This sequence comes from Orycteropus afer afer, assembly GCF_000298275.1. Lineage (NCBI taxonomy): Eukaryota > Metazoa > Chordata > Mammalia > Tubulidentata > Orycteropodidae > Orycteropus > Orycteropus afer. The sequence goes on from NW_006921706.1 coordinate 4,930,494, forward strand.
GACTCATAACAACCCCACAAATAACTATTGCTCCATACTTATTTCTAGGCTGTAATCTTTATGGGAGCAGATTTTTAGGTCTTTTTCCCATCGAGTCACTGGGTGGGTTTGAACCATGAATCTTTTGGTTAACAGCCGAATGCTTAACCGGGAGCTCTAGTAGCATACTGCTTAAGGCATTTGACTGCTAACCAGAAGGCTGGTGGTTCAAACCCACCAGCCACTCCTCAGAAGGAAAACTGGGAAATTTCCTTCCATAGAGATATCACCTTGGAAACCCAAGTAGGGATGGTTATGTGTCAGATTCAACTCGGTAGCAGTGAGTTTGGGTTTTGGTTCTAGTGGTTAATCAAGGCTTTTTGATATCACATATAGCACCAGGCAAAGAAGCCTATAACTGTAAGCAACAAGAGTGTAGTTGAGGGGCCAACTAAGGTGCAAATATTAGTCTTTCCTCATCAAGAGCAAAGAATAGTGAAGAAAATAAAAGACATGTGGAAACAATTAGTCCGAAGGACTAATGGACCCTATGAACCCCAGTCTCCACAACCTTGAGACCAGAAAAACTTGTTGGCACATGGCTACTGCTGCTGACCACTCTGGAAGGGAACACAATAGGAGGTCCTGGATAGAGTGGGACAAAAATGTGAAATAAAAATTCAAAAAATAAAAATAAAGATCATTCTTATAGGTCAGATAGAGACTGGTGTAACACCAGAGACTTTGGCCCTTGGACACCTTTCAAGCCTAGAACTGAATTCACTCGGGGCTCAACTTTCAGCCAAACAATAGACGGGTCTATAATGTGCATAAGAAGCTCTGGTGGCACAGTGTTTAAAGCATTTAGCTGCAAACCAAAAGGTTGTCAATTGGAACCCACCAGTTGCTCTGTGGGAGCAAGAAGAGATAGTCTGCTTCTGTAAAGATTTACAGCCTTGGAAACCCTATGGGACAGTTTTACTCTGTTTGAAAATGTTGCTATGAGTCAGAACTGTCTGGATGGCAGTGAGTTTATAAGATGAACAATAACATGAGGCAGGTACACACGCCTTAAAACAATCAACCATACTTTTGCCAAGGATAAAGTTCAGAAGTCAAGAAAAGACAGAAAGAAGGGCAAAAGAAAAGATAAACACAGGAAAGAAGTGGGAAGAGTGGTGTTACTTTGGAACATTGCAATCAATGTCACAAAATAAAATGTGTATGAATTGTGGAATAGAAAACCAATTTGCCCTATAAGCTTTCACTCAAATCACTATGAAAAGTTATTTTAAAAAAACGTAGTCAAATGCCCAATTGCAACATTTTTATCCTGAAGTGTTGATCACCTTCCCAGTACATTTACCAAAACCTTTGTCTTCAATAATCTCTATACATTTCTCTTATCATCTCCTCTGAGCTTCATAGGTGACTTACAGCAAGGCTTTAGTTAGGATTTCCATGTCACCATCACCTTTTGCAATCAGTGGTAAACAATTAAACTTTCATTATTATAAAATATTAATATTTTTTAATAATTCTATATTGTTATTATTATATTTCTTTATTATTGCTTTTCTTGCTTTTCTTCATTCTTTAAGGGTCCACCTCATTTAGTGAGTTAACAGTTAATTTAAATATATTATCTGGTTTTGTTTCTGTGCTGTGAAATTTGCATTTCCTTAACAAATCTTGTTACTGCTATGTATTCTTTGCCATGCTGTATGATAAATATTTATGGTATGGAATGCATGCTCTACAAGTTATAGCATGTAAAGTGTTTATTGCCATCAATTGCCTGATGAACAAGATATTTAAAAAATTAAAATTTTAACGTGGTAATGGTTTCTTACATATCAAGTCCAACATAGGCTTGAAGGGTGCTCTGCAATAATATTCAGGCATTCAGACTGACAGAGTTGTCATGTAGACTGTTGCTTCCATAGTCACCACAAAGGTCAAAGGCAACTCTGGACAGTACCTTACTGGACATTCAAATATCTTCTGCTCCCAAGACAGTGGCTAGGAGTACTTGCCATGACCCAGATGACCACAATGGGACCAGCAATGAAAGGAAGGTCAATTATCAGTGAGAAGTTTTCATAAATGTGACTGTGTGCAAAAATAACTACAATTTTCTGTAAAACAGGAGTTTGGTGGCATAGTGCCTAAGGCATTTTACTGCTAACCAGAAGGCTGGTGGTTCAAACTCACCAGCCATTCCTAGGAAGGAAGGTTGGGCAATCTACTTCTGTAGTGATATGGCCTTGGAAACCAACTTTCTGTAATAATTAATAATTATTTAATCCTATTCTTTTATTCTTACTGTAAAGAAAGCAAGAAAACTACTTATTCAGGCCAATCCATTTACCATCAAATCAATTCCAACTTATAATGATCCCATGTGTCTTGGAGTAGAACTGTGCTCCATAGAGTTTTCTTTTTTTTTTTTTTTTAACATTATCCTTTTACTTTATTTTTGGTGAAGCTATTCACAGCAAAACATACATCAGTTCCCCAATTTCTGCATGTACAACTCAGTGACACTGGCTACATACTTAATGTTGTGCTACTTTTCTTGATATCTTTTTCTGAGTTTTTGACCATCATCAGAATAAACTCGCTGCCTTATAAGTATCTCTTCTAATCTTTCAAGTTGCAATTGTCAATTTGATCTCATATAGATAACTCTTTAAAGGACACAAGGCTCAAGTACATATTCTTTTCTAATTAAATTAAGTTACTGTTTGGTTCAAGATGATTTCAGGATGTAGTTTTAGTTTAAGATTTAAATATTTTTTGCTGGGCAATAGTTTTTTGTAGTCTTGCAGCCTCCATACATCCAGGAAGCCTAGATTCCATGAGCATATGACTTTCTTTTCCACATTTTTCCCTCTATTCATCAGAATTCTCCTATAGAATCTTTTATTAAATCATTAAGCAATAGTATTCAGACACTTTCCAGTTCTAGTCTCATGACATAGGAGATGGTTATGGAGGCAATTGGACTTATATTTCCATTATTCCTCCAGTTCCTAATTCTCTCTCACTTCTGCTTTTCCAAGGAAATGGAGACCAATTTTATCTTGGATGTCTTCTCACAAACTTTTAAGACCCTTGGTACTACACAATTAACTAGGGGATAAAACAGAAGCACTGAAATCAATATTAGGCCAACTGATTGGAATATCCTATGAAACCATGATGGCACTTAACAACAACAACAACAATGAAACCATGACCCTAAACTTCTGAAATAAGAAAACAAATCCCATGAGATATTTGATTGTGAACAGGAAGTACCAGCAGCTTCCTTCTTCTTCTTCTTCTTTTTTTAGAAATATATATAACACAACATTAGGGCTTTCATTTGCTGTTTTAGATAGCACTTAATCAAAAGGCTACATTCCAAAATCACCTAACACTAGTGTTTTGGTCCTCCCAATCTGTGATCAGTGCTAGAAGTTTTATTAATTATGATACTGAAATTTAGAAGTGGTCTTTTGTTGGTGAAATAAATAGAGCAGTTTTTTTTGTTTGTTTGTTTTTGTAGTTTTTCTTTTATAACGTCACTGTGAATTGCAACCTTCTCTATGGCACCTAACAACAACAAGAAAATATTAGGTGGATTGGCAAAAAATATTTTTAAAATAATCTGTATTCTGTCATGGGGAATTCAGAATTTAGGAAGCCTCTCTACTCTAAAATTTCAGGATGAAATGCAATATTTATTAAAATAAGCTAACAACTGCACACTATTAATTAGTTTTAGATCAGCTGTCAATGGAAAAGCTAATGTTTTCACATATTTTATTACAAAGAATAAATGATTTTAGAAATGGATTGGATAGAAAAAGATCAATGTGGAAACAATGATTTTTAAAATGATTCTGTTTTCTTCATAAGTTAAGGATTGAATGGTGAATCTTAAAAATATATGTTGGAAATTCTATACTTGTGGATGCAATCTCATTTGGGAATAGGGCTTTCTTTGTTATGTCAATGAGACCACATCAGTGTACAATACTGCACAAACCAATCAACTTTGAGATATAAAAACAGCAAATTAGACACAGAGAAGGAAGCACAAAGGAAGAGGAAGATACCACATGAAATCATTAAGGAAAAGAGCAAGAGAATCTAGGAGATAAGAACCTTCCCTAAGAGACAACAGCAAAAGAGATCATTCTAGAGCCAGCACTCTGAATTCAGATTTCCAGGTTCCCTAAGTGGGAGAAAATAAATGTACGTTTGTGAAAGCCACACATTTGTGGTATTTCTGTTATATCACTAAGAAACTAAGGCAGATGTCTGTCTTTATTGTTAAGGGGGAGAAAAAAAATTTACAGATATTGGTAGGCCTTTACTCACTCACACTTTCTTCCTCTTTCCTTTCCCAGAGGTAAACTATATAGTGAAGTTGCCAGTAAATATAGTTCTGTTTTACAGATACAAATATGTTTATATACCTAGTCCTCACTTATTAACTCTCTGATGTCACATTTATGGCAATAGAAAAAATTTACTTTCTATCTTGCTCATTTATGATGTACATCTGGAGTAATGGATGCTGAGGTGTGAGACAAGAGTAGTGCCAGCTATAATGGTTAAAGTTACGTGCCAACTTGGCTGGGCCAAGATTTGGCAGTTATGTAATGATATAATTTGACAGATATATAATGACATAATTTAGAGGTTATGTAACGATGTGATTTGGTAGTCATGTAATGATATAGTCCTCTTTCACCTTTTCATCTGGTATTGTCATCTTCCATTCTATTTTTTATTTTATTCATTGTGATTTGGATGCAAGTTTACAAAGCAAATTCACTTTCCATACAGCGACTCACATACACTTTGTCTTCATTGACTACAATTTCCCACAATGCCACAGCTCTCCTCCCACTTCCTTCCCATAGTTACCTCTTCCCAGTGTCCTTCCCTCCATGTACTCCTGCCCCCTGAGTTGGCTCCCTGTGCATAAACAGCCCTTCTTTCTCCCATGATTTTTCTCTCCAAGGAGTAATCTATCTAATGTATATGTTCAGATCATATGCCTATCTTTTGTTTGCCTGGAAGCCACAGGAGTGGGTTCAATTCCAGACCTGAAGGGCAGCTAGGGGCCATAGTCTCAGGGGTTCCATCAGGCTCTATCAGATGAGCAAACCTGGTCTCCCTTTTTTTTAAATGATTTTGAATTTTGTTCCACATTGTTCTCCCACTCTATCCAGGATCTCTTACAGGTATCCCCCTCCAAGTGGTTGACAGTAGTAGCCTGGCACCTTCTATTTCTTCTGGTCTCATAGCCATATAGACAGGGAATTGTATGGTGTATCAGTTACTTGGACTAATTGTTACCATTCTTTTTTGGTTTTCTTCATTCTTCTATGCTCTTGATGAGGAGAGACCCATCATATCTAAGTAGCCATTTACAAGCTTTCAAGATCTCAGTCCCTACTCGCCAAAGCAGGATGTGGAAATCAAGCTGAGCTTGATGTCCCCTGCAACTACAGTCCCTAGTCCACAGGTCCAACTACTTGCTCTCTCTGGGTAGCTGACTCTGGCCAAGAACTGACTACAACCTTGTCCCTTGTCAGCTCTACTATATGCCTGGGAATTCTTACAGAACATACAAATGCACTTGTAGAAACATTGTCTGCCAATCCTATACATGGTCATAGGCACACTCCCCCCTGCACAGTCATACCTAATAGTTCAGCCTGTGCACCCGTCTGTCTACCCTTATATCAATGTTCCCCTGCATTGACAATGCAGTAGTGTATGTGCAAAAGGGTTCATCTTTGTTGCTTATACCTTCCATGCACCTCTCTATGTCTTCCTTTTCCTCAATGCCACCATGTTGATCACTCACATTTGGTATGTTGCCATTCTCTTTACCCAAATCAATACTTGTCTTTACTTACCTAACAGTGCTCCCTCTCCCCTCCCCTCCCCTCCCCTCCCAACCCTGGTAATCAATAAAGAAAATTTCCTTCCATATATAAACCTTTCCTTGACTTTTTACAATAATGGACTAAGATAATATTTGTCCTTCTATGATTGACTTATTTCACTCAGCATAATGTCCTCCAAGTTCATCCATGTTATGCAGTGTTTTGCCAATTCTAAAATATTCTTTAGCGTTGCATAATATTCCATTGTGTGTATGTACCATAGTTTGGTTAGTCATTCTTCTGTTGATGGGCATCTAGGTTGTTTCCATCTTTTGGCTTTTGTAAATAGTGCTGTGATGAACATGGGTGTGCATATATCTGTTCTTGTCCTGGCTCTTACTTCTTTAGAATATATACCTAGTAATGGAATGGCTGGGTCAAATGGTATTTCTAGTTCCAACTTTTAAAGGAATTGCCATACTGCTTTCCACAGTGGTTGTACCATTTTACAGTCCCATCAGCAGTGCATGAGAATCCCAATCTCTCCACATCCTCGCTACCATTTGTTATTTTTTGTCTTGTTGAACTTTGTTACTAGTGTTGGGGCAAGATGGTATCTCACTGTTGTTTTGATTTGCATCTCTCTAATGGCTAATGATTGTGAGCATTTCTTCATATGTTTGTTGGCCACCTCAATATGCTCTTTGGTGAAATGTTTATTCATGTCTTCTGCCCATTTTTTAATTAGATTATTTGTCTTTTTGTTGTTGAGGTGTTGGAATTTTCTATAAATTCTAGAGATAAGTCCCTTGTCAGATATGTCATTGTTGAATTTTTTTTTCCCAACCTGTAGGTTCTCTTTTGACTCTTTTGGAGAAGTCTTTGGTAGTAGATAACTATTTAATGTTTAGAAGGTTCCATTCATCTAGTTTCTCTTCTGCTGTTTGTGCATTTTGAGTTATGCTTTATAATCTATTTATTCCATATATTAGGGCCCCTAAATTTGCCCCTAGTTTTTCCTTGAGGACATTTCTAATTTTACGTTTCACATTTAAGTCTTTCATCCATCTGGAGTTAATTTTTGTGTATGGTGTGAGGTCTGTATCTTGCTTCATAATGGATATGTAGTTTTGCCAGCACCATTTGTTGAAGAGACAGTTTCTTCCCCACTTAATAGATTTTAGCCTTTTGTCAAAGATCAGCTGACCATAGGTCGATAGATCTATTTCTGGACTCTCAATTCTATTTCATTGGTCTATGTGTCTGTAATTGAAACAATACCAGGCAGTTTTGACTACTGTGGCTGTATAGTAGGTTTTGAGATCTGGCAGTGTGAGACCTCCTACTTTCTTCTTCTTCACCAGTGCTTTGCTTACCTGAGGTCTCTTTGCTTTCCATATAAAGTTAGTGATTGTTTTTTCCCTATCCTTAAAGAATGTTAATGGGATCTGGATTGGGATTGCATTGAATGTATAGATTGCTTTGGGTAGAATTGACATTTTCACAATGTTCAATCCTCCTATTCCACAAGCATGGTATGTTCTTCCATTTATGTAGATATCTTACGGTTTCTTGAAGTAGTCGTTTATAGTTATCTTTGCACAGATCTTTTGTGTCCCTGGTAATATTTATTCCCAAGTATTTTATTTTTTTGGTAGCTGTTGTAAGTAGTATTGATTTCCTTATTTCTTTTTTAGCAGTCTCTTTGCTGGTGTAGAGGATTCCAACTGTTTTTTGTTTGTTGATTTTGTATCCTGCTACAACGCTAAATCTTTCAATTAGTTCCAGTAGATTTTTGACTGAGTCTCTTGGGTTTTCTAGGTATAGGATCATATCATCAGCAAATAGGGATAGTTTGACTTCTTCCTTACCTTTTTGGATGCTGTTGATTTCCCTTTCTTGCCTTCTTGCCCTGCTAGGATTTCCAGTACAATGTTGAATAGAAGTGGTGATAGAGGGCATCCTTATCTGGTTCCTGTTTGCAAGAAGAATGGTTTCAGTCTCTCTCTATTGAGAAAAATGTTGGCTGTTTGTTTTGGATATATTATATTGAGGAATGTCCCTTCTATTGTTATTTTGCTGAGAGTTTTGTTTAGGAATGGTTGTTGGATTTTATCAAATGCTTTTTCTGCATTAATTGATATGATCATGTACTTCTTTTCCTTTGTTTTCTTTCTGTGATAGATGACATTGATTGCTTTCCTAATGTTGAACATCTTTGCACACCTGATATGAACTCCACTTGGTCATAATGAATTATTTTCTGGAAATACTGTTTGAGTCTATTGGTTAGGATTTTGTTGAAGTTTTTTGTGTCTATATTCATGAGGGATATTGGTCTGTAGTTTTCCTTTTGAGTGATGTCTTTGCCTGGTTTTGGTATCCAGGTTATGCTTGCTTTGTTAAATGAATTTGGGAGGATTCTATCCTTTTCTGTGTGTCAGAATAGTTTGAATAGATTGGTGTCAGTTCTTTGAATGTTTGGTAGAATTTTCCGGTGAAACTGTCTACACCAGGACTTTTATTTGTTGGTGATTTTTTGATGACCTATTCAATTTCTTCTTTTGTTATAGATCTGTTCAACTTTCCACCTTAGTTTGTGTTAGCTTAGGTAAGTGGTGTGTTTCTAGAAATCTGTCCATTTCTTCCAGATTTTCAAATTTGTTGGAGTATGGTTCTTCATAGTATCCTGATATTATCCTTTTTATTTCAGTTGGTTCTGTTTTGATGTCACCCATTTTGTTTCTCATTCATGTTATTTGTATTCTCTTCCTCTTTTCCTTTGTTAAATTTGCCACTGGTTTGTCAGTTTTATTAATCTTTTAAAAAAAACAACTTCTGGTCTTGTTGATTTTTTTCTATTTTCTGTTTTATGTTTCATTGATTTTTGCTCAAATCTTCATTATTTCCTTTCTTTTGGTGACTATAGGCTTTTATTGCTGTTCTGTTTCTAATTGTTGGAGATGTTGGTTTAAAATGGTGATTTGGGGTCTTTCTTCTTTTTTGATATCTGCATTTATTGCTATAAATTAGCCTGTGATCACTGCATTTGCTGTGTCCCAAAGATTTTGGTATGTTGTGATTTGGACTCTAACATTCAGAATTATGAAACAATAAATTTCTGAACTTTAATGTCATTCACATTTATGGTATTTTCTTATGGCAGCCCTAGGGAACTAATACAATAACATTATGTTTTATGTTTCATTTATATTGCTTTATTTTTGCTCAACATTATAGTTTTGAAATATCTTCAAGTTGTTACGTATAAATCTAGTACATTCTTTTTACTTAGTGTATTATATTCTATTGTGAGAATAAAACATTCCCTAATTATGAACAATTAATTAGTGTTAATTTTTTTCAATAGTTTAAAATGAAATGCTATATATTACAATAAGCATCTTTGCATATCTTCCATCTGTGGCCCATGCTATTATGCAGTGGTGTTGGATTTTAGTGAATGGCATATTAATTTGTGCAAGGTGCACTGGTGTGGTATAATCTCTTTAAATGTCCCCCTAGCTACTAATGGACGTAATAACTACTAATGGACACAAAGTAAAGTGTGCAATGAAATACTTTGCAGAAATTATTATACTCTGAAGAAATCCAGAAGTCTCTTCACCTATCTCTGTGGGGTAAAGGAGAAAGGAATGGTCCTGACACCAGGATATCTAGAAGAACCAAAAAAACAAACTCACTGCCATTGAGTCAATTCTGACTACAGTGACCCCCTTTGGGTTTCTGAGGAGGTAAATCTTTATGGAAGTAGATTGCCCAGTCTTCCTTCTGTGGAATGGCTAGTGGGTTTGAACAACCACCTTTCAAGTTAACAGTTAAACACCTTAGGCACTATGCCATCAGAGCTCCTTATATCCAGAAAAGTCATAGGGAGATGATCACCCACCCTAAACAGGGGCAATGACTACTGTCAATTACTTGCTGAGGGCCTTCTACTTTTATTATCTTTTTACCTTCTATTACATGTTTTATTACCCCATTCCACCTACTTGATTTCTGCACATGCTATTTGGTATGTGGACTTGATTATCCCATTAAGTATATTAACCCCAGGAGAGAAGAGCTCCAGTGTTCCCTTCCATGGGGCAAAATGGGGCGTACTCAGATGCAACCGTAAGATCACACCCTGGAACGTGAATATAACTTCAGATAACTTTGGCTGGTGATACTCTACGGTGTTCTACTTATTCCTGTGCTGTTTATTCTGTGAAGAATAAATGCCTGTTGATCATGCTACTGGAATAGTGTCTGGTCTGTGTTCTGTTCCAGCCTTCACTTAAAACAATATGACATATTGTAACTTGACCAAAAAAAACAAAAGCAAACTCACAGCCATCAAGTCATTTCCAACTCACAGCAACCCCCATTCAGTTTCTGAGGCTCTAAATCTTTACAGAAGTAGATTTCCCCATCTTCCTTCCACAGAGTGGCTAGTGGAATTGAACCACTGACCTTCTGGTTAGCAGTCAAGTGCCTTATCCACTATGCCACCAGAGACCCTAGTTATTGAAAATTGCTCCTTTTTTTTTTTTTTTTTTTGAAATGGGTATGTTTTGTTTGTAATTTTTTTTTTTCTGAATTACCGAAAATATTAGGGTCGATTATTGGGCTTCTCTACCCTATTAAAAATACTTAGATACTATAATAGATTAACTAATATCTTATCATAATTGTTTTAGATATATAATATGTTTCATATCTGAGAATTTTTCTTCCTGAGTCTTCTCTAGTGAAATCAAATTTTGTTCACTATGCTTTCTTGCTTATTAAGTTTTTAAGAAGGCAAGATGAGTGTCATGACATGAACTTGCTAAACTACAGTTTTTGTATGTACAAAAAAGTTTATATAGTATACACAATATAGGAATTCATTGTGACTTAAAAGTCTGAAAATAATTTTTTTTTTAATCTCATGAATCCAGGATGAGGGAAAATATATTTTTGGTAAATTTCAAACTTCATCTATTTATTGAAAGTGTTCGTTTTACTTGTGTAATTTAAGTGGCTTACATTTTTCCCAGAAAAAAATGAACATTTGAAACTTATCTTTGTAAACTTTTTCATAGTATTCTATTCTCTAAAATTTTCTCAGTCCTATTTCAATTTTGTTTGAAATTCATAAAATTTCTTTTGTCTCTCTTTTTTAACTAGTTATATTTGTGAAGGATTTGTCTATGTTGTTGCTTCAAAAAATCAGTTTATGCTTCCATTTATCAAACCTAATTACTATACATTACTCTATTGCATTTCTTTGTAATAAAGTTTAATAACTAGCATATTATCCATAGATTCATAAATAAATATAGTTATATGTATATTTTCTATATAAAATGCACAGCAAAACTGTGTACAAATATATAATATATATATGTGTAGATAAATATTTGTAATTTATTAAATTGTGCTACTATTTTATTAAGGTAAGGAGTTCATTTATAATTATAGTACTTATATGTTGCTGTTGTTTCTGTTGTTAGGTGCCATCCAGTTAGCTCTGACTCATAACAAACCTGTGCACAACAGAACGAAACACTGCCTGGTTCTGTGCTAGTCTCACAATCCTTGCTATACCTAAGCTCATCATTGCAGCCACTGTGTCACTCCATCTCGTTCAGAGTCTTTCCCTTTTTTGCTGACACTCTACTTTACCAAGCATGATATCCTCCAGGGAATGGTCCCTCTGACAAAATGACCAAAAGTTGGTAAGATGAAGCCTGGCTATTCTTGCCTCCATGGAGCGTTACAACTGTACTTCTTCCAGGACAGATTGCTTTGTTCTTCTGGCAGTCCATGATACTTTCAATACAACTCACCAACTCCACTACTCAGAAGCACCAATTCTTCTTCTTCAGTCTTCCTTATTCATTGCCAGCTTTTGAAGGCATGTTGGGTGATTGAAATTACCATGGCTTCCCTAGCACTAATAGCAAAGTTTAACAACACAGAAAATAACAAATACTGGTGAGGGTGCAGAGAGATTGAGACTCTCATGCACTGCTGGTGGGACTGTCAAATGACACTACCACTGTGGAAAGCAGTATGGCAATTCCTTAAAAAGTTGGGATTAGAAATACCATTTGACCCAGTCATTCCATTACTAGATATATATCCTAAAGAAGTGAGAGCCAGGACAAGAACAGGTATATGCACACCCATGTTCATCACAGCACTATTTACAATAGCCAAAAGATGGAAGCAACCTAGGTGCCCATCAACAGAAGAATGGCTAGCCAAACTATAGTACATACACACAATGGAATACTATGCAATCCTAAAGAATAACATAGAATCTGCAAAACACTGCATAGCATGGATGAATTTGGAGGACATTATGCTGAGTGAAATAAGTCAATCACAGAAGGACAAATATTGTAGTCTGTTATTGTAAAAAGTCAAGGAAAGGTTTCTGTATGGAAAGAAATTTTCTTTGTTGATTACCAGGGGTGGGAGGGGAGGAGAGAGAGCACTGTTAGATAGGTAGAGACAAGTATTGATTTGGTTGAAGGGAAGGGCAATGTACCAAATGTGAGCTATCAATATGGTGGCATTGAGGAAGAGGAAGACATAGAGAGGTGCATGAGAGGGATTTGACTGCTAAACAGAAGCCTGGTGGTTCAAATTCATCAGCCATTCCTCTGAAAGAAGGTTGAGCAATCTACTTCTGCAGTGAAACCATCTTGGAAACCCAAGGAGGGGTCGCTATGAGTCAGATCTGACTCGAGGGCAGTGAGTTGAAATGAGAGGTACAGACAACAAAGATGAACACTTTTGCACATACAGTACTGTGTTGTCAGTGAAGGAAAACATTGATCTATGGGTGAATAGATAGGTGGACAGGCTGAACTCTGTCTACACAGGGGGGAGTGTGCCTGTGATAGTTGGAGCTGTGTGTCAACTTGGTTGGACTACAATTCTGTGTGGTTTAAGCAATTATGGTGTGGGTTATTCCCATGATGGAATTGGATGTATATGTTTTGAACATCCAGTCCATTCAAAGGGAGTTACCCTAGGGGTGTGACCTGGTTCTAATATATTTATGGACATCCTAAGAAAAGATACACTCTTTGTGGATCAGGATCCTTTTGTGCTGGTTACAATTGTCTGTGAGTGAACAACCCACCATTCGGTCTGGAGATCTTGGATTAGTCATTTGTTGGAGTCAACAGCCAGTATACTGCCTGCCAACCTTGAACTCATCAGCCCCTACAGCTGTATGAGTTGAGAAAAGCCTCTAGCTTGATGTCTGATCCAAGACCTTGGCACTTGCCAGTTCTATAAGTGTGTGAGCCATTTTCCTAAGATAAATGTCAAGAGACAAGATCCCTCTCTCTCTCTCTCTTTCTCTCTCTCTCTCTCTCTCTCTCTCTCTCTCTCTCTCTCTCTCTCTAAGCTTTACTGGTTTTGCTTCTCTAGAGAATCAAGCCTAACACATTTGGTACCAGGAGTGGTTCTAGAGAGACAAAATCATAAGGATGGGCTTCCTTAATTGGTTCTCACCAATTCTGTTTTGGTTCTTCAGTTTGATTAATCATAAAGGCACTGGTGACTCTGCCTTCATTAGTAAAGTGGACCCTGCTAATCCATGGTGTGAGGTGGCAACATTAATATGCAAAATGGCACCACTAATAGATCAAGTACTTTTGAGAAGTGAGGCTTTGGTGTTGAATCCCTCCCATCTGAGGGGATAACTATAAAACCATTATCCCTTCCACCTCAGTTTGATGGGATTAACCCAACTGTTCATGCTGGGTCATTGTCGGAGTAGATGCCACAGAAGGCATTGCTGAAACTTCTCAAGAACTTCCGCAAACACTCATTGTTGCTGCTAGACCTATAACTAAACTAACTTAAGTCCAAGCGAGCCCAAAAAGGTGAAATACAAAGTGTGACTGAGGAGGTAGTACACTACACCTGAAAAGACCTACTTGATTTTGTTAACATGTATAGACAGAAACCTGGAGAATATGTATGGGAATGGCTACTGAGGGTATAGGATAAGGGTGCAAGGAATGTAACATTAGATCAGTCTGAATTTTTTGATTTAGGCCCACTAAGTACCAATTCTTCATTCAATGTTTCAGCTCGAAAGGTTAGGAAAGGATCTAATTGTTTATTTGGTTGGCTTACTGAAGCATGGATTATGCGGTGGCCTACCTTAAGTCTAGTTGAAGTACCAGACCTGCCTTGGTATAATGTGGAAGAGGGTATCCAGAGGTTTAGGAAAACTTGCATGTTAGAATGGATTTATCAGATTAGACACCAAGAGCCAGAAATGGAGAGTCGAGAGGACATGCCTTTCACCCATATGGTGAGGATAAATTTGTGAAGGGAGCCTCACCATCCTTGAAGACTGCTGTGATTGCTATTTTATGTAAGCCAGATCTGACAGTGTGATCTGCCCTAATTGAACTAAGACACTTAACTAGGATGGGGCTTATTGGACCCCGTGGTAGTAGGGGCTAAATGGCAGCAGTTCAACAAAGACAAGACAGGTGAAGTTACTATAATGGACAGCAGAGTTGAAACAGTAATCAGAATACTCTGACTTGTGTGGAATTATGGTGTTGGCTACTTAGCCATAGTGTTCCTAGGAGTTAAATACATGGCAAAACTATGAAATATTGCTGCCCTTCAGGTCTGGAATTGAACCCACAACTGTGGTTTCCAGCCAAAGAAAGTACAGGCATGTGAGTTAAACATTTACCTCAAGTAGACACATGCCCTGGAGAGAACAATCATGGGAGAAGGAAGGGCTGCTTATGCACAGGGAGATAGCTCAGGGTGCAGAAGAGTATGAAGGGATGGACACTGGGAGGAGGTAACTATGGGGAGGAAGTGGGAGGGGAGCTGCTGCATTGTAAATTTTGGTCAATGACATGAGACAAAGTATATGTGAACTGCTGTATGAAAAGTGAATTTACTCTGTAAATCTTCACCCAAATCCTAATTAAAAAAAAAAAAAACAACTATGAAATATTTACTGGATCTGTATAGACAGAAGAATTCTGGGTCATATGAACAGCAGCCTAGATTGAATCACCAGAATACGGAGTCAAGGCCTCTCAATTAATTCCCAGACTTGAGTCATTTTACAGACCCACAACCCCTCGAATGAAGGGGAGGCCAGGTCCCCTTGAAAAAGGACCCCACTACATTGCCAAGAATTTATAATGTCACTCTTTCTCCCAGCCTTCCCCAAGGGATCTGAGACATTTTACATGAGTGACTGTTCATTGGAGAAAAGGAAATAATCAGACATTTTGGGGATTACTGGACACTGGCTGTGAACTGACACTAATTCTGGGAGACTCAAAGAAAGCATCATTGTGGCCCACCAGTCAGAGTGGGGACAGATGGAGGTCAAGTTATTGATGAAGTCTTAGCTCAGGTGCATCTCACAGTGGGTCCAGTGGGTTCTAGAACCCATCCAGTAGTGATTTCCCCAGTTCCAGACTGCATAATTGGAATAGATATACTAAGCAATTGACAGAATTCCTACATTGGTTCCCTGACTTGTGGAGAAAGGGCTATTATGGTAGGAAAAGCCAACTGGAAGCCATTAGAACTGCCTCTACCCAGAAAAATAGTAAACCAAAGCCAATATTGCATCCCTGGAGGGGTTGCAGAGATTACTGCCATCATAAAGGACTTGAAGGTTGAAGGGGTGGTGATTCCCACCACATCCCCACTTAATTTGTCTATTTGGGCTGTGCAAAAAACAGATGGATCTTGGAGAATGACAGTAGATTATTGTAAACTTAATCAGGTTGTGGCTCCAACTGCAGCTGCTGTTCCTGATATGGTTTCATTGTTTGAGCAAATTGGTACATCTCCCAGTACTTGGTATGCAGCTATTGATCTGGACAATGCCTTTTTTTCAATATCAATTTAAAAGGACCATCAGAAGCAGTTTGCCATCAGCTGGCAATGCCAACAATATACTTACAGTGATTCCTTAGGGGTTTATCAACTCCCCAGCACTATGTCATAATTAACTTTGTAGGGATCTTGATCTCCTTTCCCTTCCACAAGACATCACACTGGTGCATTGTATTTATGACATTATGCTGATTGGACCTAGTAAGGAAGAAGTATTCATGACTCTAGACTTATTGGTGAGACATCTGCATGCTAGAGGTTGGTAAATTAACCCAACAAAAATTCAGGCACCTTCCACCTCAGTGAAATTTTGAGGGGTCTAATGGTGTGGGGCATGCCAAGATATTCCTACTAAAATGAAGGATAAGTTATTTTATCTGGCTCCCCACTCAACTAAAAAAGAGGCACAATGTCTGATGGGACTCTTTGGATTTTGGAGGCAACATATCCCTCATTTGGGTATGTTGCTCCAGCCTATTTATCAAGTGACTTGGAAAGCTGCTGGTTTTGCGTGGGCCCCAGAATAACAGAAGGCTCTGCAACAGGTTCAAGCTGCTGTACAAACTGCTCTGCCACTTGGGCCATATGATCTAGCTGATCCATTGGTGCTTGAAGTGTCTATAGCAAATAGAGATGCTGTTTGGAGTCTTTGGTAGGTCTCTATTGGTGAATTGTAACACAGACCCTTGGGATTTTGGAGCAAAGCCCTGCCATCCTCTGCAGATAACTACTTTTCTTTTGAGAAACAGCTTTTGGCTTGTTACTGGGCTTTATTAGAGACTGAACACCAAACCATGGGCCACCAAGTCACTCATCATGAGGGCTGAGCTGCCCATCATGAACTGGGTGTTGTATGACCCACAGAGTCATAAAGTTGGATGTGCACAGCAGCACTCCGTCATAGCATGGAAGTGGTATATCAGAGATTGGGCTCGAGCAGGACCTGAAGGCACAAGTAAGTTGCATGAGGAAGTGGTTCAAATGCCTATGGTCTCCACTCCAGTCATATTACCTTCCCTCTCCCAATCCGTACCTATGGCCTCATGGGGAGTTCCTTATGATCAGTTGACTGAAGAAGAGAAAACTTGTGCCTGGTTTACAGATGGCTCTGTGTGAAATGCAGGGTCCACTTGAAAGTGGACAGCAGTGACACTGCAGCCCCTTTCTGGGACTTCCTTGAAGGACAGTAGTGAAGGGGATTCCTCTCAATGGGCAGAACTTTGAGTCATTCATCTGGCTGTTCATTTTGCATCAAACAAGAAATAGCCAGATGTATGATTGTATACGGATTCTTGGGCTGTGGTCAATGGCTCGGCCAGATGGTCTGGGACTTGGAAGGAGCATGACTGGAAAATTAGTGACAAGGATGCATGGGGAAGGGGTATGTGGATAGATCTCTCTGAATAAGCCAAAGGAGTAAAGATATTTGTGTCTCATGTGAATGCCCACCAAAAGGTGACCTCGGCAGAGGAGGACTTTAACAATCAGGTGGATAGGATGACACGGTCTGTGGAAACCAACTATCCTTTCTCCCACCTATTCATTCGTTGCTCAGTGGGCTCATGAATAAAGTGGCCATGGTGGCAGGGATGGAGGTTATGCATGGGCTCAGCAACATGGGCTTTCACTTACCAAGGCTGATTTGGCTACCGCCACTGCTGAGTGCCCGGTCTGCCAGCAGCAGAGACCAACAATGAACCTGAGATATGGAACCATTCCTCAGCCAACTGATCAGTCAACTGATCAGCCAGCAACCTGGTGGCAGGTTGATTCCATTGGACCACTTCCATCATGGAAAGCACAGCATTTTGTTCTTACTGGAATAGATACTTATTCTGGATATGGATTCGCTTTACCTGAATGCAATGCTTCTGCCAAAACTACCATCCATAGACTTACAGAATGCATTATCCACCATCATGGTATCCCACACAACATTGCTTCCAATCAAGGGACTCACTTCACAGCAAATGAAGTGTGGCAATGTGCCTATGCTCATGGAATTCACTGGTCTTACCACATTTCCCATCATCTAGAACCAGCCACTCCTCGGAAGGAAGGTTGGGCAATCCTACTTCCGTAGTGATACTGCCTCGGAAACCCAAGGAGGGGTCGCTATGAGTCGGGGCCGACTCGACGGCACATAACAACAACAACAACAACAGAAGCAGCTGGCATGATAGAATGATGGGGAGGCCTACTGAAAACACAATTATGACACCAGCTAGGTGGCAATACCTTGAAAAGTTGGGGCAATGTTCTCCAGGAGGCTGTGTATGCTCTATACCAGCATCCAATATGTGGTGCTATTTCTCCAATAGCCAGGATTCATGGGTCCAGGAACCAAAGGGTAGAAACAGGAGTGGTACCATTCACTATCACCCCTAGTGACCCACTCAAAAAATTTTTGCTTCTTGTCCCTGCTACCCTATGCTCTGTGGGTCTGGAGATCATAGTCCCAAAGGGAGGAACTCTCCCACTTGGAGACACAATACTGATTGCATTGAACTGGAAGTTAAGAATGTCACCCAGCCATTTTGGCTTCCTCACACCTCTGGATCAACAAAGAAGAGTGTTACTGTACTATCTGGTGTGATAGATCCTGATTACCAAGGGGAACTTGGATTGACATTACATAATGGAGGTAAAAAACAATATGTCTGGAATACAGGAGATTCTTTAGGATGTCTCTTAGTGCTACCATGCCCTGTGATTAAGGGCAATGGAAAATTACAGAAACCCAATTCTGATATGACTACTAATGGCACAGACCCTTCAGAAATGAAGGTTTGGGTCACCCTGCCAGGCAAAGAACCACGACCAGCTGAGGTGCTTGCTGAGGGCAAGGAAAATATGGAATGGTTGGTGGAAGAAGGTAGTTCTGAATATTAGCTGCAACCGGGTGACCAGTTGCAGAAAGGAGGATTACGATTGTTACATTTCTTCATTGTATATGTTCATCAAATATTGTTATTTACTGTGAAATGTAAACAAGTTAATACATTTGGGTTGTACACATGTTAGTGTATCATGTTAGGTGCAAATACTACTTTATAATTGTCCTTATTTAGAGATTATACATGGTTAAGAACACGTGTACAACTGCCAAGTTGACAAGGGGTGGACTGTGATAGTTGGAGCTGTGTGTCAACTTGGCTGGACCACAATTCTGTGCAGTTTAAGCAGTTGTGATGTGGGTTATTTCCATGATGGGATCAGATGTATATGTTTTGAGCAGCCAATCCATTGAAAGGGAGTTTCCCTAGAGGTGTGGACTGCTTCCAATATACTTATGAACATCCTGGGAAAAGAGACATTCTTCTGTGGATTGGGATTCTGTTGCATTGCTTCCAACAGTCCATGAGTGAGCAATCCACCATTCAGCCTGGAGATCTTGGATTCATCATTCGTTGGAGTCAACAGCCAGTATACTGCCTGCCAACCCTGAGCTCATCAGCCCCTGCAGCTATGTGAGTTGGGAAAAGCCTCCAGCTTGATGTTTGATCTAAGACCTTGGCACTTGCCAGCTTCTATAAGTGTGTGAACCATTTTCCTAAGGTAAATTTCTCTTTCTTTCTCTCACTCTATAAGCTTTATTGGTTCTGCTTCTCTAGAGGCCTAGCCTAAAACTGTGTCCATGACCATGTATAGAGTTGGCAGATAATTTCTACAAATGTATTGGTATGTTCTGTAAGAATTCTCAAGTATATAGCCAGGGAAAAGGTTGTAGTCATTTCTTGGCCACAGTCAGCTACCTAGAGGGAGTGAGTAGTTGGACCTGTGGGCTTGGGACCATAGTCACAGGGGATATCAAGCTCAATTGGCATAACATACTATGCAAAAAATTGCTCCACATCCTACTCTGGCAAGTGGCAACTAGGATCTTAAAAGCTTATAAACAACCATCTAGATGCAACGATGTATCTCCCCTCATCCAGAACAAAGAAGAATGAAGAAAATCAAAGACATGTGGGAACAATTAGTCCAAGCAACTGGTACACCAGGCAACCCTCACTCTATATGACTATGAGACCAGAAGAACTAGATGGTGCCTGGCTACTATTGTCAACCACCTGGAGGGGGATTTATGTAGGAGATCCTGGATAGAGTGGAAGAACAATATGGAACAAAACTCAAAATCATTAAAAAAAAAAAAAAAAGGACCAGGTTTGCTGGCCTGATAGAGCCTGAGACCATGGCCCCTAGCTTCCCTTTAGGTCTGGAATTGGACCCACTCCTGTGGCTTCCAGCCAAACAAAAGACGGCATATGAGTTGAACATTTACATTAGGTTAGGAGAGATCAATCATGATAGAATAGAAGGGGTGTGTATGCACAGGGAGACAATTTGGCTGTTGGAGTGATGGGAGGGAAGGACTTAGGGAAGAGGTAACTATGGGGAGGAAGTGTGAGGGGAGCTGTTGCATTGTGAGAAATTACAGTCAATGTCATGAGACAAAGTGCATGTGAGGTGGCATAAGGAAAGTGAATTTGCTCTGTAAACTTTCACCCAAATCACACACAAAAAAAAAAAAATTGAAAAAAAAGAATGAAAGAAAATACCATGGTCTCGGTTAACAACCTTTAGTCTTCAAAAAGATGTCTTTGCTCTTCAACACGTTAAAGAGTTCTTTTTCAGCACATTTGCCCAGTGCAATATAGCATCTGATATCTTGACTGCTGCTTCCTTTGGTGTTGATTGTGGATCCAAATAATATGAAATTTTTGACAACTTCAATCTTCTCTCAATTTATTGTGATGCTGCTTATTGGCCCAGTTGAGAGGATTTTTGTTTTCTTTATGTTGAGGTGTAATCCATACTGTTGACTGTACTCTTTAACCTTCATCAGTAAGTGCTTCAAGCCATCTTCATTTTCAGCAAGCAAGATTCTGTCATTTGCATATCACAGGTTGTTAATGAGTCTTCCTCCAATCCTGAGGCCACATTTTTGTACATATAGTCCAGCTTCTTGGATTATTTGCTCAGGATACAAACTGAATAAGTATGGTGAAAGGATACAGCTCTGACACACACCCTTCCTAATTTTAAACCTTGTTCTGTTTGAACCTCTTGGTCTATATACAAGTTCCTTTTGAGTGCAATTAACTACTGTGGAATTCCAAGACTTCTCAATGCTATCCATAATTTTTTATGATCCACAAAGGTGAATGCTTTTGCATAGTTAATAAAACACACACAAAAAAACATTTTTCTGGTATTCTTTGCTTTTAATCAGGATACATCTGACATTAGTAATGATGTCCCTCATTCCACATCCTCTTTTGAATCCATCGTGCATTTCTGGAAGTTCTCTGTCCATATACTGCTGCAACTGTTTTTGAATTATCTTCAGTAAGATTTTATTTGCATGTGATATTAATGATATTTGTTTGATAATTTACACATTCTGTTGAATCACCTTTCTTTGGAATGCGTACAAAAATGGATCTTTTCCAGTGATTTGGCCAGGTAGCTGTCTTACAAATTGCTTGACATAGATGAGTAAGTGCCTCCAGAGTGGCATCCTTTTGTTTCAACATCTCAATATAATAATAAGTTTTTAGTTCACATATATTTGCTTTCTGATCAGTTTCCTTTTCTAAATTTTTAAAAATACTAAATATGTCAAATATTTACCAAAATTCAATATTCAATATTCTAATTTATTAAGTTCAATAAAACTAAAGAATTACTTCTGATTATCATTTGGATAAATGAAACCTGGTGGCACAGTGTTTAACCACTTGGCTGATAACCAAAACATCTGCAATTTGAACCCAGCTGCCCCTCTCTGAGAGCAAGATGTGGCAATCTACTTCTACATAGATGGCAGTTTGGGAAACCCTTTGAGGCAGATCTACTCTGTCCTTCAGAATAACTATGAGTAGGAATCAACTCATTGGCATTGAGTTTGGTTTTTTTGGTATCATTGGGATAAATGTCATAACTTTTGATTCTTTGACTGTAGTCAAGTATTTAATGCATTTTGGAGTCTATGAATTCCTCTTTGGCACCATAGTAATTGGAAGAAAATTTTTAACATCAAGTTGATTTGATTTTCTTTGTTTTTTCTCTATTAATTTCTATTGTTACTTAATAGTTTGAAAATGGCTTCTTTTTAATGAATTGATACTCAAAACAAAACAAAACAAAAAAAAAAAACTCTCACTACCACTGAGTCAATTCCAACTCACAGTGACCCCCTTTGGGTTTTTGAGATGGTAAATCTTTATGGAAGTAGATTACCCAGTCCTCCCTCCACAGAGTGGCTGCTGGGTTTGAACTGTCAATCTTCTGGTTAGCAGTGAAATGTGGTAGGTACTATTGCACCAGAGATTTCTCTCATAATATGTTATCACATTTTTAAAACATTCTAGCCAGCTTCAAAAGTTCAATACTCTGAATAAAAATGTCATATATATATATACACACACACACACACACACACACACACACACACATAGATGCAAAAATTTACTTTTAAATGTGATGAGATATCATGCTTAATTATACTTTTTGTTTTCTATTCACTGTTAGATACTAAAGGTATAAATTTATTGTTGTTGTTGTTGTTGTTGTTATGTGCAGTCGAGTCAGCCCCAACTCATAGCAACCCCTCCTTGGGTTTCCAAGGTCATATCACTATGGAAGTAGATTGCCCAACCTTCCTTCCGAGGAGTGGCTAGTAGGTTTGAACCGTCAGGCTTCTGGTTAGCAGTCAAGTGCCTTAGGCACTAAGGTTATAGAAAGTAAATTATGGAAACTCTAAAATAAAGGCAGCAAATCCCTTGAAAACTTGTTCAGTGTGATATAAGCACTTTATATTATTCCTATTTATTATTGTAAGAAAGTGGAATTGTATTTGGGAATTATTAATATTGAGGATTGTGTTATGTTAAAAATTGACTTTCTTAAAGATACAAATATAAATTATCAGGAAAAAGAATATTTCACTTTAGTTAAGAAACTCATCTAAATCTTAAATTAAATTTTTTAACAAATTTATTTGTGTGGCTCCAATGCACATGAATAAATATAATCCTTCATGCTTAAATGTAAAATTTTCTTTTGTTTGAAAGCAGTTTTCTATCACTTAACATTTTTCCCCAAAATTCAGTAGTCTATTTCCCAAAAGGACATTTCCCTTAATTTCCTTTTGGATTATCTAGCTGTCTGAGTTTAAATTTTAGGTTTAAAAAGAACCATTTGATTTTAATAACTTTTATGTGTAGTGCTCCATTGCGTTTGGCCTTTAGCACATAGAACTACTTTTCCATAAGGTGATTTCTAGTAAATCCCTGTGTGTAAAAGCAAGATAAACACACATCACTGAGTTTGTTATTGCAATTAAATTATTGGATTTTTATATTTGAATATGTTTTGAGCATTGAAAAGCATGAAGAGACTGTTTTCTCATGTTGGTCATAGACACTTTTCTGACACTTAATAACTTGAAATAAGCCTACCACTATTCAGAAATGCCTGAAAATATGAAAATGTCACATGTTAATATGGGGAAAACAAACTCCATAAACTAGTTTTGCTTAATAGTAACCTAGGTAAACTTTTACACAGAATCTATTTTGTGAAGTCTTTATTTTCATTCACTATATTCTAGTTTTGATTTTCTCATTAAAATATCTGATTTTTCACAATTATTTTTAATGTTTCACTTATTTTACTCTTGGCAATTGATTAAATTTCCTCCCAAATCTCCTTGCTAATGTTTATCCATGTATATTATCAAATATGATCTGTGTGTAATTTAAAACAGATACTAATAGTCAAAAAATATTGTAACAAAAAGTAGGTACTTGAGTTAATTAATCCCTCCATACAAAATCATTCATTTATTCAATGTTATTCACATGTTCAAAAATATATATAAATACTTATTCAGCAACATTTGTTCATCTGATTAAACATATATTATGTGTTAAACACCATATTACACTTGGAAATATTAAGCCCAATTTTTCCTTCCAGTGACCATAAGTGGACAGTGTAAAATCTAAAAATTTCTATTCAACATTATATTATGCATCTTCTTCAAAAGTTCCAAAGGATCTCTACTACAACCACACAATTGCTTGCATGAAACCAGATTGTTGACTTACTGACTTTAATATTATTATATTATTCTAAGAATGACTGTGTGTGTGTATGTGTGTGAGAGAGAGACAGAGAGAGTGGTGAACCTTAGCATAGCTATGAGTTGATTTAAGCAGTACATTCTGAATTGATGAAACTGAAATAAATTTTGTCCTAAAGATCCACCCTTTAAAAATAAAAATTAAAATATTTATTGAAAGTCCAGAAACAGTCTGAAACAGGAAAATATCAAAATTCACACATTGAAGATGGCTGCTCATTGGATAAAAAAACAGGACAGCATACTTATGCAGTCAAAGCAGGAATTAAATTTACTAAATCATGATTGGGTGAAAGACAGTTAGACGAGGTGAGGACAAGATACCTGAGAGTGAGGACCTCATAGGAACTGATGGGTAACATATAGGTTGGATTACACGTTTGGTTAAATGTACATAATTGCAAACAAATATGCTATTCAGTTAATTACAGGATAGTCACAGGACAATAGCAGGATAGATTTTTCTGGGAACCTATTATAGATTTCCCAAGCACGTCTGTTCCTGTTAATCCCATTGTATAGTTTTGTTGATAATGCTGTCTGTCAAGATCCTTCGAGTATAGACTATGACACCCTACACCTGTTCAACATAGAAGAAAGACTGGGAATAGCTTGTGACCACTTGTTTCTGCCAGACCACAGAAAAGAAAAATATTTCCTTCAGGATATAGGGTTTATATAAGTATAAATCTATTTTCAAAAAAAGGCAATTTTAAAATTCAACATGGATTTTAAAATGTTAAGACTCATGTTAAGACTTAAGATAGATTTAAGGCTTCACTTGAAGGCTGCTCTATTTACACATAGCCTCTGATTTTTGACTGTCATAAATTTTCCTTCCTTGTCATCAAGGATTTCCATGGAATTATTTGGTCATGATCGTACATAGTCTGGTGAGTTTTCTTCTACATGGACTTTCTCATTCCAAATTTTCTTTCAGATGGTCCTTTGCCTTTGCCTAGTGCAGTTCTTCAAAACTCTGGATGTCTTTTTTTTTTTTTTTTTAATGCCTGGTCACCATCTGCTGATTTCACTATGCCTAGCTTTAGCATTGAATCTTGAGGCATCTATTTAGAAAATGTAA
>NW_006921706.1:4955718-4971145 GCF_000298275.1 Orycteropus afer afer
CAAGTGCCTTAGGCACTATGCTACCAGAGCTGCATAATATGATATAATTAGGAAACCTTAAAAGTGTAGGTTCAAATCCATTGACTGAAAAGGTATCACTAATCTAGATTAGTTATTTCATTGGTAACATGTAGGTTCTGTGAGTCAAAACATTGAAAGTAATATTTATACAACATTTAATTGTTTCAGTTATAACAACAATAACCATAAGTATCATAATTCCAACTAACAAAGCTGAAATAAGCCAAGACTCTATACCTTTGGTAAATAGATAAAAATGTCAAAAAGCGGAATTTAGTTCGTTAGGAATGTGAAGCCAGGTAGACTTTTGGAGGATCTGTTGGATGTCCTTTTTTACTTCATCTGAGGTATTTACCCAAGTACAACAGAAGTTAATGGCAATAGCACACAGTCTGCTTTGTTGTGTTAATAGAAGATCTTTAACAATTATGTTGTCTACGTTGCCTAAGGCACTTGACTGCTAACCAGAAGGCTGGTTGTTCAAACCCACCAGCCACTCCTCGGAAGGAAGGTTGGGCAATCCTACTTCTGCTGTGATATTGCCTCGGAAACCCAAGGAGGGGTCACTATGAGTCAGAGCAGACTAAATGGCAGATAACAACAACAACAACAAGATTACGTTAGCAAGGGAATTTAAGAATTTTTGTTAGGTTTCTAATGAGTTGACAGTGTCATCAGCTGTTCCTCACATACTGGTGAATACATTTTAAAGGCATGCTTTAAATCAGTAATTCCGTATCAATGAAGGAAGGCTCTCAAAAAGGAGTAGCTACAGTCAGAATTTTAAAGGATTATTTTAAAGGATTCCCAATTTGTTGACCTTTTTCATCTTTTGATCATTTACTACTTTTTCTTTCTAAGAATTTTAAATTTCATCCAATGCAAACTTTCACTGTAAGTGTGAATGTCTAGGGGAACCCCTAAATAGCTCAATATGCATTGATCAGTCATGATCCAACTGTCTAGGCAAGGCCAGGCCCAGGCAAATTGTCTACTTGTTGGGTTTGGCTCTCTCTTTGTGGGAAATTCTGATCCTCTGCATAAGAACATGTATCCATGAGAGATGCAAATCATACCCTTCCCACTATTGCCATCTGCAGAGGGAATACATTGGTTAATTTGTTTAAGCCAATTTCCTCTCAAAATATTATTACTGAGAGTTAATTTTTCCAACCTCATAGAAGGTCCAGAAGTGAAAAGGTTTAAAGAAAATTAAACAATATCAAGCTTAATCAATTCTTACTTTACTTGTGTTTGATATGTGGAGATATAAAATGGGAAAGAACCAGGGGAAGAGAAAGCTAGATAGAAACTACCAGAGTAATGGGTTTGAACCTCCAGCCTTCTGGTTAACAGTCAAATGCCTTAGGCACTAATACAACAGAGCTCCTGTGTTTTGCTTTTTATTTTACTAAAGTTAAGTTAAAACAAAGTATTTGAGATTTGGGCAACTCAGAGGGATGCCATAACCTGACGTATATAGCCTATTTGAAGGTGATATTAAGATTAATAATATAGGTGCCTTATAAGCACTATTAAATGTTCTGGAATTCCCATTCATCCCAAGGTTATCCATAATTTGTTGATAGACACAGTCAAATGCCTTTGCTAGTCAATACAACATTTTCAGGTAAACAGGTTCTGATATTCTTTTCTTTCAGCCAAAATCCATCTAATATTAGTAATGATTATCACTGGCAGTTCCCACTTTATGTATAGCTGCAACTGTTTTTGAATTATTTAAAGCAAAAATATTACCTGCATGTGATATTAATGATATTGTTTAATAATTTCCACATTTCTTTCTCTGGAATGGGCACAAATATGGATCCCTGACAGTCATTTGGCCAGGCAGCTCTCTTCCAAATTTCTTTGCATAAACAAGTGAAAGCTTTCAGTATTGCATCCATTTATGGAAACCTCTCAATAGTATTCTGTAAGTTCCTGGAGCCTTGTTTTTTTACCAATTGCTTCAGTGAACCTTGAAATTCTTCCTTCAATGCCATAGGTTCTTGATCATATGCTACCTCCTGAAATGTTTGAACATCAACTAATTCTTTTTGAAACAGTGACTCTATATTTGTTCCATCTTCTTTTGATGCTTCCTGAATCATTTAATATTTTACCCATAAAATCCTTTAATACTCCAAAAGTGAAACTTGAAGTTTTTTCTTTGTTTTTTAAGCTTAAGATATGTCAGTATGTTCTTCCCTTTTGGTTTTTGTTCTGGTTACCTAGTGCCACTCTGACAAAAATATATCATAAATGGGATGGTCTTAACAAACAGGAGTTTATTCTCTTACAGTTTGGAGGCTTTAAGTCCAAGTTCAAAGTGCCAGGCTCTAGGGGCTGGATGAAAGCTCCTCAGCCTAGGACTTCAGCTGTGCCTCCAGCTCTCCACTCACTGAAGCTAGAGGGTTTTCTTCACTCAGACAGCTGCTGGCTGCTGAGGCTGCCAAGACTAAGGTTAAGAAGTAAAAAGGCACAGTCCCGATGTTATCAAACCACATGGCAGGCCATTAATTCAAGTCCATTGTAAGTCCCAAGTTTGGCAGAGCATGGCAGGCTGCTAAACAACGACACAGCTACATGCAGGATCCAAGCTTTCCATATCCTAGAGACCATTCCCAAAGCTGTTTCTTATATACAGGAAGCAGACCTCATACCCAAGGGCAGCTACTCAGCTGTTCCCAGTAGATTCTACCATGGAATCATAGGGAATACTACATCCAGCTGCCCAGCCACTCAACCAGGCCCAACCAAGTTGACACGCAAACTGAACTACCACAATTCCACCCCTTATCAACTTGGCATCTGTACAGATCTTCATTGGGTGGCATCTGTACAGATCTCTCTCACTGGGTGGCTCCAGTCCCCTAGTTCCTCTAAGTGGCGACCTCACCCCCTTAGCCTCGTGGGCTCTATTCCTCTCCCTCTTGGGTATGGCAGCCCTGCCCCTTCACTCTTGGGCAGCAGCTATGGCTCCATCCTACTGGCTCACATGAACAAGCAACCCCACACTCCAGAACCAAGTTGGTAAAGGCATGGCTCTTTGAAACCTAGGGGGCTGTGGTGGTTCCACCCCCAAAGGCCATGGTCCTAACCTTTCAGGATGAGGAAGCTCTGCTTCTATTTCTTTGGTCTCTCTGCTTCTGCTGATTAATGCTGAAGGCAATCTACTCCTCTGGAAAACTTCCTGCTCAAAAAGCCTTGGCTCTCTTGCTCTGTGGGCCAGCCAACCTGCTACTCCATCTCATGCCAGTCTTTTTCACCAATTAATGCCTGAAGGCAACCCACTCCAGCAGGAAGCCCCCTACTCAGTGGCACCCAGCTTTCTCCTCCATGGTCTGGTAAGCCTGTTGCTGTTTAATGATGGTCTCTGGGCTCTGCTACTGCTATCTCTCATGCTGGTCTTTTGACTCTTCTCCTGCTGTCTTTCATGCCATATGTCTCTCATCTCTCTGCCAGGGTCTCAGGTCAAGGGTGCACTCCATTCTTGTTTCCATATTTTATGTATCTGTCAGAGCAGCACCCCACTCCTGGTACCAAATTCTGTTCTGGTTACCTAGTGTCACTCGGAAAAGAATATACCACAACTGGGATGGCCTTAACAAACAGGAGTTTATTCGCTTACAGTTTGGAGGCTCTAAGTGCAAGTTCAAAGTGCCAGGTTCTAGAGGCTGGGTGAAAGCCCTAGCCTTGGGCTCCAGCTCTGCCTTCCCCTCCCCACCCACTGAAGCTAGAAGCTTTTATTCACTCACACAGCTATTAGCTACGGAGGTTGCCAAGCCCAGGGTTGACAAGTAAAAAAGGCATAGTCTCAATGTTACCAAGCTACAGGGCAGGCCATTAATTCAAGTTCATTGTAAGTCCCAGGTTCAGCAGAACATGGCAGGGTGCTGAACAACAACATGGCTACAGGCAGGGTCCAAGCTTGCCATAGCCTAGAGACCATTCCCAAAACTGTTTCTTATATATGAGAAGCATGCCACGTACCCAAAGGCAGCTACTCAGCTGCTCCCAGTAGATTCCACCATGGAATCATGGGGAATACTACATCCAGCTGCCCAGCCACTCAACCAGGCCCAGCCAAGTGGAAACACAAACTGAACTACCACAATTTTCTAACTCCAGGTTTTTGTACATTTCATTACAATACTTTACTTTGTCTTCTCAACCTGCCTTTTAACATTTTCTGTTAAAGTCTTTTACTTCATCATTTCTTCTGTTCACTTTAGCTACTCCATTCAAAAGCAAGTTTCAGAGTCTCTTCTGGCATCCATTTTGATCTTTTCTTTCTTCCCTGTGGTTTTAATTATCTTTTGCTTTCTTCATGTAAGATGTCCTTAATGTCATACCACAACTCATCTAGTCTTCAGTCATTGGTGTTCAATGTGTCCAATCTATTCTTCACATGGTCTCTAAATTCAAATGAGATATGATCGAGTTTGTATTTATCTCTCATAGACTTGTTTTAATTTTCTTTGGCTTCAACTTAAACTTGCATATGAGCAATTGATGGTCTGATCCACACAGTCAGCCCCTGCCCTTGTTCTAACTGATGATATTGAGCTTCTCCATCTCTTTCCACAAATGTAGATGATTTGATTCTTTTGTATTCCATATGATGAGGTTCACATATATCGGTGCCATTTATGGTGTTGAAAAAAGTCATTTGCAATGAATAAGTTGTATTTCTTTCAAATTTCTATCATGCTATCCTGGTGTAATTTCTGTCACCAAGGGCATATTTTCCAACTACCAATGCTTCTTCTTTGTTTCCAAATCTCTCATTCTGATAATCAGTAATTATATATGCATCTGGATTGAGTGTTTGGTTCATTTCAGACTGCAGAATTTGGTAAATATCTTCAATTATGTCATCTTTTACTTTAGTGATTAGTATTTACATTTGAATAATAGTAATAATGTTAACTGATCTTCCTTGTATGTGTATGGATATTATCCTTTCAGTGACAACATTATATTTCAATATAGATCTTGAAATGTTCTTTTTGACATTGAATGTGATACCATTCCTCTTAAATGTGTCATTCTCAGTATAGTAAATCACATGATTTTCTGATTCAAAATGGTCACTACAAGTCCATTTCTGCTCACTAATGCCTAGGATATCAATCTTTATGCATTCAATTCATTTTTGATGACTTCCAATTTTCCTAGATTCATACTTTATACATTCCACATTCTGATAATTAATGGATTTTTGTAACTCTTTCTTCTCATTTTGAGTCATGTCACATCAGCAAATGAAGATCTGGAAAATTTTACTCCATCCACCTCATTAAGGTCAACTCTACTTTGAGAAGACAGCTTTTTCCCTGTGATATTATGAGTGCCTTTTAACCTTAGGAGTTCATCTTCCTGCACTATACCAGGCAATGTTTCACTGATATTCATAAGGTTTTCAGTGACCATTTTTTCCAAAAGTGTACTGCCATGTCTTTCCTAGTCTGTCTTACTCTGGAAGCTCCCCCAAAAACTGTCCATCATAGGTGACCCTGATCATTTTTTAAATATTATTGGCACAACTTCCAGCATCACAACAATATCCAAGCTACCAAAGTACAACAAACTGACAGATGAGTAGTGGAAAATACTTAAATATTTCATAATTTATGAGAGGGTGTTTTATTTCCATGACCAGTGTGATCAGAATTAATGGAGACAAGAAAGCTATGCCCATAAGACAGGAACCTATGGCATCACAGACTCCCTTAATTAATCTCTCCAACAATATATTTCCATATGGGTGAATACATCTTCCAAATTAAAGTAGACTTTTTGATGAACATTTTTAATAATAAAAATATGTAACAACAGTGGCAACACTATCCTGAACTGCAGTCTAACATGTAAATTAATAGTTGCATCTTGTTTGTAACCCAGGTCTCTCCAAATGTGAATTTGAGATTCAAGAGCCTGATTTTGATCAGTGTATAAAAATCTTAGAGTCTTCTGAAAGTCTGTCCCATCACTTATAATGTTGTAATTTGTTGGAGTGTAATCATTTCACTTCCTTTTCATTCAAAGGAACTCTGTCCAGTAAAGATTGGTGATCACTTGAAGGGAAGCCATTTTTCAGCTCAGTAAGCCAAATTATTTTCTTTAATATCCTCCATCTGAAGGACATCTTTATGTTGATGAGCCTAGATTTTTGTCACAGGAATCTCAGAGCAAAAGGACTTCTAGGTCTGTCAGTAGAGGATCATTTGTATATGTGTTGCCAAGGATGTGAGGAACCATTTCTGTTTCTATAATAACCAAAATCATAGGTAACCCTCAAAACATACCTCTAATTGGCGTAAATATTTACCATTTGTCCAGAAGCCTATTTGCAAGACCTTGTATGTGTAATCAATTCAACTTGTTGGGCTGAAGTAACTTCAGGGAGAGGTCTACTTTCTAGGACTTGTGTAGAAGTAATGACAGTGTATATTCCATAGTAATGAGAGCTATGAGATCAATTTTAAGATAAGGTCCATCTCTAAATATGATTAGGAGCTCTGGTGGCATAGTGCCTAAGGCATTTGATTGCTAATCAGAAGTCTGGTGATTCAAACCCGCCAGCCACTCCTCAGAAGGAAGGTTGGGCAATCTACTTCCATAGTGATACCACCTTGGAAACCCAAGGAGGAGTTGCTATGAATCCTTGATGGCAGTGTATTTGGTTTGGTTTATAAATATGACTAGATCAGGGTTGGACAAAGAAGTTTCTTATAAAGCCTATTGGATGACAAACAATATTCAGTTAGGTCCAAACAATCTTGTGGTGATAAATCATCATTGAGTGAAAGTAACAGTGTAGCTTGTTTTAAAGAAGTTATTGTGTGCAGTCTGATAATAGAGGCTGCTAAGAGAATGATTTTATAAGAGATCAACTTACTGGTTGAAAGTTTGAGTTAAGTTTGAATTTAAAATGGTTGATACAACATGAGGGACAGACACCAATGAATTTCCCTAAAACTTATCCTGGTGTTCTCACCCAGTTTTGCTGTTACAGTAACTGCCCTAAGACATGAGGATAACCCAGAGTGACTGGGTTTAACTGGATGCTCTAATATCCTATCAGTCTTTGTTGTCCTCTGTGTTTCAAGATGAGGACCCCTAAGGCATTTCCACAATTCTCCTGAACGTAAAGTGAAAAACCCCAAAGCAAGTATATTAATGCCACTTCTAGCTAGATTATGACATTTAGACCATCTTCAGCCAGCTGAAATTGGTCAGATTCGAAATCAGTCAAGTACCTGTAAACAGGTTGAAATGTTTTAAAAAGTTGGTATCCAAGTTCTATAATAGCTGAAAAATCTTTAGAATCTTCTTCTTCTTTTATTTTTATTTTTTCATAGGAATAGGGTAATCTATGATAGCTTCCTTTCTTTTGGAATAATAGTGATTCTTTTTTGAGATTATATGTCCAGATATTTTACAGAAAGTTGCAACAAGTGTAACTTTTCTTTTTATGTCTTATGTTCCTCACTTGCTAAATGATGTAACAGCAAGACATTATTGACAAGACAAATTTGTTGAGATTTTGAGCACATCAACAGGTCATCTATCAACTGTAATAAGGTGGATCTGTGAGTGATTTGTCATGGTTGCCAATCAGAATGCAGAATTTGAGAAAAATAGATGGGAGATTGTGTGAATGTGGAGCATGGGAGTCCATGTGAATTGTATATATTCCTATAGGAAAGTGAATAAATATGACAATTGAAGCAAACAGGAATGCTGAAGAATACACTACAGAGACCAAACACTGTAAAGTGATTAGCTTCTGGCTGTATACTGGACAAAAGTAAATGCTTATTTAGGACAACAAGGAATTGGGAGATTATTACTTTATTTATGGCCTTTAGGTCCTGTACAAATCTCTGTCCTGGTTTCCTGGTTACCTTACAGAAAAGATAGGAGTATTT
The DNA here is from genome assembly GCF_000298275.1 of Orycteropus afer afer. NCBI lineage: Eukaryota > Metazoa > Chordata > Mammalia > Tubulidentata > Orycteropodidae > Orycteropus > Orycteropus afer. The sequence continues at coordinate 4,963,680 of NW_006921706.1, forward strand.
CAGTGGCTGGTACAGAGTATTATTAGATCTTATCCAAAAAAATCTTGAATGATAGGCACTAACTCTTCCTAAGCTTCTTTTTTCTAGGGATATTGGGATATTTTTGGTAAAGACTTTAACGTGTCAGTTTGAATTTTAATAGAGTCTGCTGACAAAACATAGCCAACATCCATGGAGGTTGTAGCCCAGAGAGCTTTGGACACTGAAGATAGCTTGTTATCAAAGGAAGGAGGAACAAGAGAGGTTTCTTTTGAGTTAAGTAAGCTTACAGTATGGAGTAAACAAATTATCTTCCCCTAGTTCCCTTCCTTCTCTGTCTCTGTGTTTATTGAGGAGTTCTAAGAATATTTTCCCACTTTCATTAAAGAATATGTGACAGATCCATTTTGATAGAAGATGCCTTCTAGTTAGATTTATTGGGACATCTTCACTAAACAAGAAAAGTTGCATATATGTAATGGGACCAAAGAAAATAGCAATAGGTGGGGAGTGGGTTAAACTTTGTTCTTGATTTGTTACCCCCACAATCTTAGAGGTTTTTGTATTCTGAATTAGAACTTTTTGTATATGTGTGGGGTTCAGAGCTGAAAGATTTGTCAAATAAAATTTGCAAGGTTCTCTATTTAATTGAATAATAGTTTCTTCTTGGAGATTTTGTGCCTCTAGTGGAAAATCTCCTATGTGTTCCCTAGAATCTCTTCATTCAGTGTCAGACCTGGAGAAAGAGGATAAGGCTCTAGCCTTATTATTTTTCAACTTAAGGCAATTGTTATAAAATGCCCAGACTTTTTACAATAAAAGCATACAGTAGGAGCAGGACTCAATTCACAATTCAATGACCTCCCACCAGAAAATACCTCTTTGCCACTTGGGCTTGCAGGTGTCATAACTGCAAAGCCATAAGTTTAGTTTGTTCCACCTGGGCAACTGATGATCTCTTGGTAGTAGTGTTGTCCTTTGTGTCTAAGGTTTGAGCTAGCTCATGGGGTAAAGTCACAAGTTCAGCCCCCAAGGGTCATGTCACAGTGTCTGAGGTATTTGACTGCTAACCAGAAGGTTAATGTTTAAAACCTACCAGCTGCTCTGCAGAAAGCAGATGGAACAATTTACTTCCATAAAGATTTACTGCTTTGGAAACCCAGTGGGGGTGGCTATGAGTTGGAACCAACTCCATGGCAGTGGGTTTGGTTTTGCTTGGGTTTAACTAGGGCTGAAAGTTCTGAGTGAAGTCCAAAAACAAACACAGCTTTGAAACTTCCTGAAACCCCAACTTTTCCAAGTTCAAATCAGAATTTTCATTAAATTTTTGGTGTAGTCTATCTTGATGATCATAAACAGTTTCATCTTTCTTTTGAGTATAAGAATACATTTTGTACAGTCTAGTATTGGGGGAAAAATTTATTTAATAAATTCCTATATTTTTTGGGGGGTTGCTTTTGAGTTGCTGTAAGTATTTTCTCAGGGAACTTACTTGGATCTAAAACAAGACTTTTTGAACATTCTTTCATTTGTCATATTCTAGTCATATTTGGACATCCTCCAGACTCACTATCATATGAAGTAATTTATATAACTCAAGTAATCTAGACTGGAATGTATCAGCAAGGATCTTGAATTCTTTAGTAAATTTATAAGTATGCTTCCACACTTTTGAGAATTTTTGGTAGCAATATTATGTAATTAAGTGCAGACCAGGGACAAAGTTCACTACACTTTTTATTATTATTATTCATTATTTTTGGATTTTCTCCATATCAGTATCCCTGATGATACTGAATGAATTTTAAAAGGCATCTCTTGGCTTTCAGAATCAGCAGGGTCTTGAGGGAGTTCCAGCAAAATATTTGGAGGAGAATAAAATGGTAAAAAAGGATAAATATATGCAAAAGCCAGAGGGGCATACAGAGGAAAGGGAATAAGAGGAACAAGAGTAGCTGAAACAGTAATCATAGGGGGTAAGTAAGCAGTCATAGAGTCAAATGTTTTTGAATGTTTTCAGAGCTCTGACATTATAATTCTTTGATCTATTCAGTTTGTTCAGATAGATTATCTTGTAGGGAATCTAACCTACTTTCTTGATGTTTGCTTTGATACTTCAAAATATCAAACATGAAATGCCTTCCAGTGGATGTCCTTTACCTTGGAACCTTTATCTTCTAATTTTCTGCATAAAAAGGCAAGTTTACATAGGTCAAAACTTCCCCATCTTAGCCATTGATTTTCTAAAGATTCTTTGGTAATTGTATGCCATTGTCCACTGTACAAAACAGCAATGGGGCCATGATGCATATATATATCAGCTGCTGGATTACTCAAGAGAAGTCTTGCCTGATCTTTAGATATGACATTCCCTATCTTACCAAGCAACAGCATGTGTTTCTTAATGAACAACAACCTGCACATGCCCTTAATTAACACTTGTAGAGACAGAAGAGGAAGGAGCAAAATGTCTAGCTGTTCTGACAACTATTGGCTACTAGATGTCAGTACAATCAAGCCTATCTTCGCTTTTTCCATGATGCCCAGCAAATGGACTGAAATGTAAGAGCAGAAAAGAAAAGAACTGTACAATAAATCTCAATTTTAAAACCTTAACTTTAAAGAAATCATTTTAATGAAGCAACATGGAGGCTTTAAGAATCAAGGGACTTCACCTCTGACTGCTTCTGAGGTAGCTGGACCACATAGGACATTTGGCTTGGTAGTGTTTAAGTGTCAGTCTAATGACTCTCCAATGCAATCAGTGATGAGATGACTTCAAATCCTGCCTACTGTGCCACAGAACTGTACTGGAGTAAATATTCAAATTCTTTAACAGTAAAATTAATACATTTATTTAAAGTCCAGAAGTGGTCTGGATGAAAACATCTAAAGTCAGAGAGGGAAGATGGCCACTCTGCCAGACAAGAATGAGGCCAGCATACTTCCCACTCCAAGTGGGAACTAAAGCTACAAAATTATCATTGGCTGAAAGACATGGGATATCTGAGAGTGGGGAAGTTAGTGGAAACTGGTGAATAGCATATGGGTGGAACTATATAATTGGTTAAAGCACAAAATTGCAAGCCTGAGCAATCTACTTCCATAGTGTAACTGCCTCAGAAACCCAAGGAGGGGTCACTATGAGTTGAGTCTGACTCGATGACACATAACAACAACAACAACAGGTGTTCTTTGGTTAATTACAGGATGATCACAAGACAATGGAAAAACAGATTTTTCTTAGAACCTGTTATTAAAATTTCTATCCAAAGCATGTTTGCACCTGGGGGTCCATTGCGTAGAAGATTTATCCATAATTCTGTGTGTCTAGACTCTTCTGGCATAGGCTATCACATCGTGCATCTCCTGAACATAGAAAACCCCAGGGAATAGCTTGTGACATTCTACATCTTCCAGAACAGAGAGAGTAGAAATGTTTTCTTCAGGATTTATGTCAACACAAAAGTTAAAGAAGTTACTGTCAGAAAGGCAGTTTTAAAACTTAACGTGAATTCCGGTCTCATGTCAAGACTTAAATGGATTAAGGGTTCACTTTCAGGCTGCTGTATTTACATACAAGTGCCTCCAATTTTGGAGCTTCATACAATAATTATGAATAAATTATCTGCTATTGTATCTGGGGTGGTAGTTATATAACTTACTTTCCCTAAAATTATTTAGGGATAATAATTTAAAATAAGAAAATAGGAAGACAGATGATATTTATTTGTAAAATTATCATTTCTGCTAAGGAAGCACTATTCTAGACACTGTTGGAAAATACAATTAAAAAAAAAAAAAATCCTACTCTCAACCCAGGAATCCTCTCCCCCAAAAATGGAAGAGAAAGAAGCGTTTTCATGTTGGATAAACATTAAAGCAGAATGTCATGTATCACAGGCAATCTGCCAAAGAGATTGCAAAGACAGAAAGAAATTTTACCCTTTATGTAACTGAGTGGATACAACCCATTACATTCATGTTTTCAAGATAAAATTGTTAATTTTCTAGTATCTTTATGGCTGGAGATAGAATTGCAATTTGGGGCCACCTGGGGTTATGCTAATCTTCCTCCAGGACACTGGAAGGTTGGAAAGGACTACCTCAAGTTACATTTTAAAAAGGTGCCTGCCAGGTCCTTGAGTTAACACCTTAGATTTACATGCTTTCGGAAAGACAAGAAAGAGTTTATAATTACAAGTTATCTAACTTGAATTCTGAAAGAACAGGGGAGGAAGAGTGCCTTTTTCCTCATTTGCAACAGGGAGAATTAAAATCTTTTAATTTGTATTTGTCCTTAGAGTATCCCTTCAAAAGGTATTGTGTTACATGTACTATATGTTTTAAGAAAAATGAAGCTTGCCACTATAGTACATAAAGCTAGTATGGGATAATGTTGCTCACAAAACACAGCCATTTGATTGATAAAAGAATTCCATTTTTTTGTGTGTGAATTCCAGATATACTTTAAATCTCTAATGTAATTTACATGATAACAAATCTACCTTTCTAGAAGAAACAAAAGTAGCTCTCACCTATTTTGAGAATTAACCAAATTATTTCTTTTTCTTGTTCTGATTGGCAAGTCTGTATTATTCTTAATTTAAAGTAAAGTCAGGTTTAGAATCCACTTCAAATTCTCTCTATAAAATAAAAGTCAGCACAGGTTTTTAATATATCTCATGAAAGTTAAGTTATTTTTTATTGTCTTATTATTTTGAACAAATTTATTCCCATTGATTTTCTTTCTTTTGTTCTTCAAATTAAAGATGTGGTGCCTTCCATAGGGAAGACCTTGCACTAGGCACTCGTCTTTGCTTGTGAGGAATTCAAAGCTCATTGAGATTTTTTATATTAGTGTCTTGGTGGAAATACAAACAATTGTGGACAAAGGAAAAGGTGATTCAAACATGGTTAATAATGTGGATTTGTAATAGTATAGACAGATTAGAATTTCTGGGAGTTGAATATGTGTTCTAACATCATAATCTGAGCTCCATATTAATCTTGTTCAATTTGAACATTGCTTTATTCTACTATTTGTAGTCATAATCACATAAGAATCCTGCCCCAGTAACCACATTCCTAAAATCATAAAACCAAGACAGGGCAATCACATTCCTCACATCCTTAGCTAACACATTCCTCAGATGCTGAGCTAAGGAAGTGACATTGCAAAGGAAATAATGCAAATGTAAATTAACTACTTGGATGGCATTTCCTGAGAACAGACCATTCTTGAGGTGTCTTCTAGCCCTCTACCTGTGGTCAGCATTAACCAGTTTTGGAGCCTGCACACTCCTGCCCTCCTTGACCTCCTGATAAACTAAGATGGCCAATTCAAGGTGAGACCAAGACTCAAACCAAAAGCAAATAGCAGAATATACCTGTGCAGAAGAAGCCATGGCATCGATGTTGGAACACACACGCTCCATCTTAGAAAGAGACTGTGCATTCACCCAGCCTGAAGAAAGTTAATAATGATCACAGCATTGTTCCAGTTCCTGACTTTTGCAAAGGGTCGAGATTTTATGACTACCTACCTACATAAGTCTTTTGAAATCGTATACCTCACAGCCTTAAAAATTACTATAAAAACCCCTAGCTCATAAGGCTCAGAGAGATAGACATGGTGCTGCCTCTGGCGCTGTGTGTCTCCAACTTGCAAAGTTACTGTGCTCTTTTTAACTTTCTCTCTGAGCTACAGCTGACTTTCTAGTCATTATTCCAGAACTTAGCCTGTGACCTACTAACACTTGGACTATTTTGACAACAGAAGTCTACATAAATGAAAAAAATGAAACTATCACACTGCATAATTCCAGGATACCTTAGTTGGGAACTATTTACATAGTGGAAAAAAGAGAAGAAGAATCCTTTTTGAGCTAACTTTAAATACGAAAATATGCTAGAAATCTCACATACTTTTAGGAACTCAAATTGAGGAAACACTACCCAAAAACTCAAACCAAATGCAATGGAGTCACTTAGGACTCATGGCAAGCCCATGTGTTACCGAGTAGAACTGCTGTGTAGGATTTTCTTGACTGGAAACTTTACGGAAGCGGTTTGTTTTTCTTTTGTGAAGCTGCTGCCTGGGTTTGAACCTTGAAATTAACAACCATTTGCAAACTTCTTGTGCTACCATGTTTCAAAGAAAGAGCTATATGGTCCCAGAAAAGACTGGAACTGGGATTTGGAAAAATCAACACAAATGCTATGGTCTCTTGTTTTCAGGGATTTTAAGAAATATTGCTGCATCTTTTTTCTGCAGATATGGTTCAAATCTTTATTTTTCATCTTTTTACAAGCCATTCTTTCTTGCTCACCTCCAGTTCAATGTTGATAAACTAGAGTCTGTGTTCTAAATCCTAATTCTCAGAAGTTCAAATATGATGAAAATAGCTTGGATCAGAACACTACCTGTCATGGATAAGTTTGTTTGACAATGTGGCGGGGCCATGATTCTCAGTGGCTTAGCAGTTATTATGTAGTCATCTCTCACAATAAGAGCTGATATTCACCTCTATGCTGATATCTGTTATGAGTAGCCAATCAGCTGAAAAGGAGTTTCTTCAGGAGAGTGGCCTGCTTCCAATATGCATATGAATGAACAATCTGGCTAAACTCTCTGGCTTTTTGCTCAATCTGGAAACTGCATCTAGCTTGTCATTTTCTGACCTCCAGTTATATGCATTTTAGCCAGCTTTGTGCTTTATTGGGAGCTCTGGTGGTGTAGTGCCTAAGGCATTTGACTGCTAACTAGAAAGCTGGCAGTTCAAACTCACCAGACACTCCTCAGAAGGAAGATTGAGCAATCTACTTCTTCAGAGATATCTCCTTGGAAACCCAAGGTGGGGTCAATATGAGTCAAATTGACTCAATGCCAGTGAGTTTGGTTTTTGTTTTGTGTGCTATATTACCTGCTGATCTTGAGACTTGCCAACCTCTGTAACCACATGAGCCATTTAATTAGAATAAATCTCTCTATATGCATTCATATATAAGCTTCACTGGTTTTGCTTCTCTGGAGAACCTGTTATTGTTGTTGTTATTAGGTGTCATTAAATTATCTTTGACTCATAGTGACCCTATGCACAGCAGAATGAAACACCATTCTGTCCTGCACCAGCACCGCGATCTCTGCTATACTTGAGCCCATCGCTGCAGCCAGTGTGTCAATCTATCTCATTGAGGGCCTTCCCCTCCTTTGTTAACCCTCAACCTTACCAAGCATGACATCCTTCTCCAGGGAATGGTCCTGTTGGGTTCCCCCCACGACAGGGCTCCCCCAACCCAAGTCAGGGATAACGCCACCCAAAATCACTCACGAAAGACGTCTCTTGACGCAAAAGCAGGAGGAGTTTATTCGGAGTTCCAGCGCGCTGGGGCTCGACTCATATCCCATGCAGGGGCAGAGGAGTGGAGCAGCCAGCAACAAAGTTACACAGTATTTAAAGGCAAAACTACAAGGGGGTGGTCAG
>NW_006921706.1:4971245-4974152 GCF_000298275.1 Orycteropus afer afer
AGTTTAAGTTTGAATTCTCCAATTACATGGTATGGTTGAGTTCAGGGCTTAGTCATCCTTGCCTTGCTCCTGTTCCTGGAACTGGGGCCTGCCCTTTTGCTGGCCTTAATAGTGGCCTTTTATTGCAAAACTATATTAAGTATTACATTTCTAATTTCGTATTTACATTTTTAATTCCACAGTCCCTTCTGATAACATGACCAAAGTAGGTGAGACAAAGTATGGTCATTCTTGCTTCCAAGGAGCTTTCCAGCTGCACTTCCTCCAGGAAAGATTTGTTAGTTCTTTTAGTATTCAACATTTATCGCCAGCACCACAACTCAAAAGCATCAATACATCTTTAGTCTTCTTTATTCATTGTCCAGCTCTCACATACATATGAGGTAATTGAAAATGTCATGGCTTGTGTCAGGTGCATTTTAGTCCTCAAGGAGACATATTTGCTCCTCAGCACTTGAAAGTAGTCTTTTGCAGCTGACTTGCCCAGTGCTATAAGTCCTCTGATGTCCTGATTGCTGCTTTCATTGGCATCAATTGTAGAACCAAGCAATATGAAGTCTTTGACAACTTCAATCTTTACTGCATTTATCATGATACTGCTTATAGGTCCAGTTGTGAGGATTTTTGTTTTCTTTATATTGAGGTGTAATCGATACTGCAGACTGCGTTCTTCAATCTTCATCAGTAAGTGCTTCAAGTCACCCTCACCTTCAGCAAGCAAAGTTGTGTCATCAGCATATCACAGGTTGTTAATGATTCTTCCTCCAATCTTGATACCACATTCTTCTTCATATAGTCCAGCTTCTTGGATTATTTGCTCAGCATATAGATTGAATAAATATCGTGAAAGGATACAACCCTGATGCACTCCCTTCTTGATTTTAAACCATGCAGTATCCTCTTGTTCTGTTCAAATGACAACCTCCTGGTCAATGTACAGGTTTCTCATGGGTACAATTAAGTGTTCTGGAATTCCCATTCTTCTCAATGTTCTCCACAATTTGTTATGATCCGCAACATCAAATGTTTTTGCATAGTCAATAAAACACAAGTAAACATCTTTCTGGTATTCTTTGCTTTAAGCCAAGATCCATCTGACATCCACAATTATATCCCTTTTCCACATCCTCTTCTGAATCCAGCTTGCACCTCTGGAAGTTCTCTGTCAATACACTGCTGCAATCACTCTTGAATTATCTTCAGTAATATTTTACTTGTGTGCAAAATTAATGATACTGTTTGATAATTTCCACATTCTATGGGATTGCCTTTCTTTGGAGTGGGTACAAATATGGATCTCTTCCCATCAGTTGGCCAGGTAGCTGTCTTCCAAATACCTTGGCATAACTGAGTGAGTGTCTCCAGTGGGAAGTCCCAATGAGTATTCCGTCAATTCCTGAAGCTTTGTTCTTCACCAATTCTTTCAGAGCAGCTTCTGCTTCTTCCTTCAGTATCACTGGTTTTTGATCATATGCCACTTCCTGAAATGGATGAAGATCTAACAGCTCTTTTTGGACAGTGACTCTGTGTATTCCTTCCATCTTCTTTTGATATTTTCCACATCATTCAATATTTTGCCCATAGAATCTTTCAATATTGCAACTTGAGGCTTAAATTTTTTCCTTGGTTCTTTCAGCTTGAGAAATGCCAAGTGTGTTTTTCCCTTTTGATTTTCTAACTCCAAGTCTTTGCACATTTTATGATCATAATTGGTGTTGTCTGCTCAAATTGCTCTTTGAAATCTTCTGTTCAGCTCTTTTATCTTGTCATTTTTTCCATTTGCTTTCTCTTTTATCTTGTCATTTCTTCTATTTGCTTTAGCAACTCTCCACTCAAGGGCCAGCTTCAGAGTCTCTTCTGACATCCCTTTTGTTCTTTTCTTCTTTTCTCATCTTTTTAATGACCTCTTGCTTTCTCCATGGATGATGTTCTTGATGTAACCTTACAATTCTTCTGGTTTTCGGTCAGTGGTGTTCAATACATTAAATCTATTCTTCAGATGGTCTCTAAATTCAGGAGGGATATATTCAATATCATATTTTGTCTCTCGTGGACTTGTTTTAATTGTTTTCAACTCCAGACTGAACTTACATATGAGCAGTTGATAGTCTGTTCCACAATCAGCTCCTGGCCTTGTTTTGGCTGAAGATATTGAGCTTTTCCATTGTCTCATACCACAGATGTAGTCAATCTGATTTCTGTGTCACAGGAGTCACACAGCTCACGTGCCACATAAAAGACTTCAGTGTTGCCATTTTGCCATTGCCCATTTATAGCTTCCTTGGGTCCATGTACATAGCCACCATTTGTGTTATTGAGAAAAGGTATTTGCAATGAATAAGTCATTGGTCTTGCAAAATTCTATCATGCCATCTCCAGCATTATTTCTGGCATAAGACATTTGGTACTAAGAGTGACTCTAGAGAAACAAATCATAAAGATGAGTTTTTAAAACTGGTTTTCAAATCTGACTGATCTTAAAAGTGTAATGACTCTGCCTCTATTAGCAAAAAGGATTCCGCTAATCCATGGTATGATATGGCAATATTAATATGCAAAATGTCACCATCAGTAGATCAAGTATTGGTGAGAAGTGAATCTCTGGGTGATAGGATGTTTGATATTTTTTGTAATTTTGTCAGAATATGATGCATGTGAAAGCTTATTGGTTGCTCCTATTTACACTAGACAAAGTGGTGGAAGAGCAATGAGCTTAAGGATTTGGAGTCACAGGTCATGTGCCATATTAAAGACTTCAATGTTCCCATTTTGCCCTGAGGGAAAGCTTTTTTTCTTATAATAACAGAGATGATATTACCCAAAACCAAACCCATTGTATGAGTAGCTGAATTACAATGTCTATTGTAAGCCCCGGAGATACAGGTGAGGAGAGACAACTCAGGGACG
>NW_006921706.1:4977232-4980371 GCF_000298275.1 Orycteropus afer afer
TGCTTGGTAGGGTGGAGGGTTGACAAAAGAGGGGGAGGCCTTTAACGAGATGGATTGACATGGTGGCTGCGATGATGGGCTCAAGTATAGCAGGGACTGTGAGGCTGGTGCAGGATCAGGCAGTGTTTTGTTCTGCTGTGCGTGGGGTTGCTATGAGTCAGAAACAACTCGACTGCACTTAACAACAACAACAACAACATTGAAATGCTACCCTGAATGGTGTCTGAAGTTAAAGTGAGGGCATTGCTTGGGAGCCTAACTTGAGATGGGGACATATGGGCAGATAGCATACTGAGGACATTGAACTCCTAAATTTTATTGAATTATTCTGGTCAGCAGAACCAGCCTTATTACCCCGATCTGATGATATTAACCTATCTGTGACTGATGAGTCGTTGTCTGAGACCTGGTGAAGTGCATGATGTGTTGTCTGGGGCATTGCCTGAGGTAGATATTGCTGAATGTTTCCAGGAATTACCTCCACCATCCATTTTTGCTCCTAGAACTATAACTAGAGTCCCAGTGATCACCCTAGAGGTGAAGTATAAAATATGACCCAGGAACAAGTATGCTATACTCCCAATTTAGCTGCTTGATTTTTCTAATACATACAAACAGAAAGCTGTGGAATATGTGTAGAAATGGCTGTTAAGCTCATGATATAATGGTGCAAGGAACATAAAATTGGATCAGTATGAGTTTGTTGAGTTAGGCACACTAAATACGTATTCTTCATTCAGTGTTTCAGCTTGAGACGTTAGGAAAGGACCTAATATTTTACTTGGATGAGGCAGTGAAGCGTGGATTATGTGGAGGCCTACACTAAGTCAAGTTGAAATGACAGACCTGATTTGTATACTGTAGAAGGAGCTATCCAAAGACTTAAGGAAATTGACATATTAGAGTGGATTTATCAGAGCAGACCCATAGACCCACACATGGAGTGCCCAGAGAACACATCATTTACCACTAGTTTGAGGAACAAAATTGTGAAGGGAGCACCAACATCCTTGAAGACTGGAGTGATTATTATTTATTTATTTTAATTTTTATTGCAATTTGGGTAAAAGTTTACAGAGCAAATTCATTTTCCATACAGCAGTTCATACACATTTTATTTCATGACATTTCTTGCTATCCCCACAATGTAACAGCTCTCTTTCCACTCTCTCCCTGTATTACCTCTTCCTTGTACCCTTCTTTCCTATGCATTTGGAGTGATTGTTATTTATGTAAGCCAGATTTGATAATAAGATCCACCCTAATGGAATTAAAACAGTTCACCATAATGGGCCTGATTGGAGCTTGTGGTGGTAGGGGCCAAATGGCAGTACTTAATCAACAAAGACAAGGTGGGCATAGTTACCATTCAAACACAACCAAACTCACTGCTGTCAAGTCAATTTGACTCATAGCAAACTCCTTGGGTTTTCCAAGGTGGTGTCTCTATGGAAGTAGATTGCCCAATCTTCCTTCCAAGGAGTTGCTGGTGGGTTTGAACTGCCAGACTTCTGGTTCCCAGTCAAATGCCTTAGGTGCTATGCCACCAAAACTCCCCTATTGTTGTTGTTGTTGTTATGTGCCATTGAGTCGGAAACGACTCATAACAACCCCTCCTTGGGTTTCTGAGGCAATATCACTACGGAAGTAGATTGTCCCATCTTCCTTCTGAGGAGTGGCTGGTGGGTTTGAACCTCCAGCCTTCTGTTTAGCAGTCTAATGCCTTAGGCACTACACTACCAGAGCTCCCAAACTCCCCTATGGTTTCCATAATGGACCGCAAAATCAAAGCAGTAATCAGAGTAGTCTGACTTGTATGGACTTATGACAATGGCTAGTTAGTCATGGTGTCCCTAGGAGTGAAATAGATGGGAAATCTACTAAATACTTGATCTGTATAAAAGAAGAATTGTAGGTCAAGTGAATTGCAGTGTAACTTGAATTACTAGAATGGAGAGTCATGGTTCCTCAATCAATTTCCAGATTTAAGCCAGTTTATATACCCACACCCCTTGAATGAAGGAAAAGCTAGATTTGCTTGAGGAAGGACCCCACTATACTACCAAAGGTGTATACTGTTAATCTTTCTCCCAGCCTTTCTCCAAAAGAACTATGGCTTTTTATGAAAGTAACTGTTCATTGAGAAAAAGGAAATAATCTGACTTTTAAGGGATTACTGGACACAAGCTCTGAAATGACACTAATTCTAGGAGATACAAAACATCCCTCTGGCTTACCAATCAGAGTAGGGGCATATGAAGTTCAGCATGGTAGTGGAATCTTAGCTCTAGTCCATCTCACAATGCAGCCAGTGGGTCCCCAAACCTATCTGGTAGTGATTTTCCAAGTTCCAGAATGCATAATTTGAATACACATACTCAGCAACTGGTGGTATCCCCATATCGAACCCCTGCCATGTGGAATTAGGGCTATTATGGTGAGAAAGCAAAATGGAAGTCATTAGAACTGCACCTACATAAGAGAATAGCAAACCAAAAGTAATGCATTCCTGAAAGGATTGCAGAGATCAGTGCCACTCTCAAGGACTTAAAGGATGCAGGGGTGGTAAGTCCAACTACATTCTCATTTAACTTGCCTATTTGAGCTGTAAGGAGCTCAAATGACATAATGGATAAAGTATTTGGCTGTTAACCAGGCAAGTGGTTCACAGTTGTTCTGTGGGAGGAAGATAAAGCAGTCTCCTTCCATAAAGATTTACAGCACTGGAAATCCAGAGGGGATCTCTATGAGTCAGAATCAGTTCGGTGGCAAAGAGTATTTGGCCTGTAGGAATTCTGGTGGCATAGTGGTTGAAGCACTCAGGTGCTAACCAAAATGGTTCAAACCCACCAGCCACTCCACAGAAGAAAGATGAGACAGTCTGCTTCTATAAACAATAACAGCCTTGGGTTCTCTGGGGCAGTTCCACTCTGTCCTAAAAGGTCACCATGAATTGGGATAAATTCAATGGCAGTGGGTTATTGTTGTTGTTGTTAGATGCCATCGAGTCATTTCCAACTCATAGTGATCCCATGCACAGCAGAACGAAACACTGCCCAATCCCGTGCCAGCTCCACGATCCCTGTTATACCTGACCCCATCATCACAGCCACCGTCAACCCATCTTGTTGAAGGCTTC
>NW_006921706.1:4982991-4990679 GCF_000298275.1 Orycteropus afer afer
CAGCTCTTTTCTAGTCCTATTTTGAGAATCTTCTAACCTAACCAGACTAATCATAAAGTTTCACGATAATGTATCAAACAGTATTTCTTTGCTATTCATAAGGTTTTCTCTGGCCAATTCTTTGAGAAGTGCACGGCTTTTTCCTTCTTTCTAGTCTATCTCAGTCTGTAAGCTGGGCTGATACCTGTGCACTATGTGCATCCCACTGGGTTTGAAACACCAGTGGCTCAACCTCAAAACTCACATCAACACATCACCATGGTAGGACAAACCAACAGACAAGTTTCTCTCCCTGTTGGAAACCTTTCATACCACCCTTACCTGGGTCCCTTGGACTGACACCTCCTCTGTCCAGATTCCTGGGCCTTTTAATCCCCTTTCTTCCACTCTCCCACCCTGTTGCTTTGGGCATGCCTAAGTTCCCTCTCCTCACCTGGATCCCTGCATCTGACTGTTCCTCTCTCAGGGCTCCTGGCTTTTTATCCCCTTTCTCCTGCTCTCCTTCCCTGCTGCTTTGGGTATGCCTGAGTTCCCTTTAATTCCTTTTCTCCCACTCTCCTACCCTGCTCCTCTGGGCATGCCTGGGTTCCCTCTCCTCACCTGGATCCTTGCAGCTGGGATCTAGCTGGTTATTAGGCCTGTACAAAAAACTGGTGGATTTTGGAGAATGAGAGTAGATTATCATAAACTTAACTAGGTACTGACTCCAATTGCTCAGCAGCTGCAATTGGAGTGCTTTTACTGCTTGAGCAAATTAATACATCTTGTACTCACTATGTGGCTATTGATCTGGCCAATGCCTTTGTCTCCATTCTAGTTCCAAAGGATCACCAGAAGCAGTTTGTTTTCAGTTGGCAAGGCCAGCTATACTCTTTCACTATCCTACCTCATGGGTGTATTAACTCTGCAACCCTATGGCATAATTTAGCCCTCAGAGCCCTTGATAGCATTTCCTTTCCACAAGATGTCACACTACCTCATTACATTGAAGCATTATGGTGATTGGACTTAGTAAGGAGGAAGTATCAATGACTCTAGACTCTAAGAAATTTATGTGTTAGAGTGTAGGAAATTAATCTAACAAAAATTCAGGTGTCTCTACCTCAGTGAAATTTCTAGGCGTACACTGCTGTGGGGCATGTCAAGATATTCATTCTAAAGTGAAGGATAAGTTATTGCCTCTGGCTCCTGCCACAACTAAAAAGGAGGCAGAATTCCTGCTGGGCTTCTTTGGATTTTGCACAGCACAATTTTGGGAGCTCTGGTAGCATAGTGTCTAAAGCACTTGACTGCTAACCAGAAGGCTGGTGGTTCAAACCCACCAGCCACTCTTCAGAAGGAAGGTTGGGCAATCTACTTCCATAGTGATACTTCCTTGGCAACCCAAGGATGGGTTGCTATGAGTCGGGCCTACTTGATGGCACATAACAACTAACAGCAACAAGTAGAGATTTAACTAACCACAGGCCAGGAAGTCACCATGCAGCCTGAGTTGTCTATCAGGAACTGGGTGTTTTCTGGCCCACAGAGTCATAAAGTTGGATGTGAAAAACAGCATTCCATCATTAAATAGAAGTGATATGTATGATATTGGGCTAGAGCAGCACCTGAAAGCACAAGTAAGTTGCATGAGGAAGTGGCTCAAATGTGCATAGTCCCCACCCCCATCACATTATCTTCCCTCTCCAAGTCTATACCTATGACCTCATGGGGAGTTCCTTATGATCAGTTGACTGAGGAAGAGAAAAATCATGCTTTGTTTATAGATGGTTCTGCACTATATTCAGGCTCCACTTGAAAGTGGAGAGCAGCAAAACTGCAGCTCCTTTCTAGGAACTCCCTGAAGGACAGTGGTGAAGGAAAATTCTCCCAATGGGCAAAACTTTGAGCACTGCACCTGGTTCATTTTCCTTAGAAAGAAAAATGACCAGATGTACAATTGTATGCTAATTTATGAACTGTGGCAAATGGTTAGGCTGAATGTCAATGACATAGAAGGAACATGATTGGAAAATTGGTGACAAAGAGGTATGTGAAAGAGTTATGTGGATTGACCTCTCTGAATGGACCAAAGAAGTGAAGATATTTATGTCTCATATGAATTCTCACCAAAGGGTCACATCAGCAGTGGAGGATATCAACAATCAAGTGCATAAGATGATGTGTTCTGTGAAAAACAGTGTTCTGTCTCCCCAGCCACTCCTGTCATTGCACAATGGGCTCATGAACTAAGTGACCATAGTGTCAAGAATGGAGGTTATGCATGGGCTTAGCAATATGAACTTTCACTCACCAAGACTGACTTGGACATAGCCAATGCTGGGTGCCCATTCTGTCAGCAGCAGAGACCAACACTGTGTCCACGACATGGAACAATTCCTCAGGGCAATAAGCCAGCAACCTTGTGGAAGGTTGATTAAATCAGGCCACTTCCATAATAGAAAGGGCTATGTTTTCTTCTTATTGGTATAGACACTTACTCTGGGTGCAGATTTACCTTCCCTGCACTCAACGCTTCTGCCAAAACCACCATCTGTGAACTTACAGAATGCCTTATCCACTGTCATGGTGTCCTGCGCAGTATCACCTCAGATTTGGGAATCACTTCATAGCAATGAAATGTAGCAAAGGTCCCATGCTCATGAAATTCACTGGTCTTACTATGTCCCCCATCATCCTGATGCTTGATCTATGGACATGGAACTTTGCTCACCTCTATATCTATGTGAGTTGTTTCATATATAACTTTACCAGTTTTGCTTCTCTACAGAACCCAGCCTAAGACACTACCCAAAGCTAACAAACTATTGGTCATGTTTTGATGCAGAGTCAGATCATGTCTTATTGAGGGCTACCTTTTCCTGACTATGAGTGGTAGAAATACTCTAAAAATGAATCACAAGTTTACAGTAGCCAAGGATATTTTGGTACGCTCCAAAAACAAAAACAAACGCATTGCCATCTAGTTGGATCCGATTAAAAGCAACCCCTCCTTGGGGTTATGAAGCAGTATGTCTATGGAAGTAAATTGTCCAGTCTTCCTTCCGAGGAGTAGCTGGTGGGTTAGAACCACCAACCTTCTAGTTAGCAGTCAAATACCTTTGACACTATGCCACCAGAGCTCCTTTTGGTACACTGGGTGCAGAAAATTTAATCATTTTGTTCTGAACTGTCTAAATTACATAATTTGACCATGATTTAGTTTAACTAGGCCCTAAAATAATCTTGGTCATTACATGGTTTTGGTGGTGTTGTTATTTTTGTAAAAACACCTATTGAATGCTACATATGTTTCCATGTTTCTAAGACAGTCTATGCTGGTCTGTGAGAGGATAAATAGTCTCATTGTGTGTGTAAGTTAAACAAACAAACAAACAAATATATATGTGTGTGTGTATATATATATATATATATATATATATATATATATATATATACATACATAAAACACAACAATACAACCACTGTCGTGGAGTCAGATCCAACTAATAGTGACCCCTCCTTGGGTTTCTGAGGCAGTATCACTACAGAAGTAGATTGCCCAACCTTCCTTCTAAGGAATGGTTGGTGGGGTTTGAACTACTAGCCTTCTGGTTAGCGGTCAAATGCTTTAGGCACTACACCACCAGAATGAGCCAATAAAATTGCCTAGGGTGACAAAATATTAGTGAAACTATTGTGCCAGTTCAAAACTTAGTGGTTGCAGTTGAAAATAAACTGGTATCTGGGCATTTTTTCACATACACTTTCAGTTATTGTTGAACATGTTATAAATCAATATTCCTATACACCTAATATCTGTCTCTTCTGCCTCAATACATACTTTAATCATTAGTAATCATGCTGTGCTCTATTTGCACTCATCTAAAACCAAGCCAAACCAAACAAACCTTGGTTTTTCTAAGCTACAGCTTAAACACAAAAGAAGTTCTCACACTGAGTGTGTGTCTGGATAATCAGACCACTACCACTCTCCTGTAATTTAAAACTCCTGAGTCAGAATGTACAATTTGGTCATCAGTGTCCTCCTTAGCAATTAAAGACCACTCACACCTTCAAATTACATCCATAGAAGCTTAGGATCAATTTCTCATTTATTCACGCTTTTCTTTTCCAAGTTGAAATGATTTTATTAACTGTTAACTTGCAAAACTCTATTTCGTATCCTACATTTGAAGGCTTGGACATCTTCATAGACCAGCTACATATCAGAGTGTATACATTTCTCAATTCTTATTAAAGAAAAGAAGAGTAGCAGCTGGAAACTATGGTTAAACTAAACCAAAACCAAACCAAACTCACTTCCAACGAGTCGATTTGACTCATAGTGACCCCTCTCTGGGTTTCTGAGGCGGTATCTCTACTGAAATAGATTGCTCAATCTTCCTTCTGAGGAGTGGTTGGTGGGTTTGAACTGCCAGCCTTCTGGTTAGCAGTTAAAATGCCTTATTCACTATGCCAGCAGAGCTCTCATTGTTAAACTAGGTGTTTTTATTTAAGTATAAGGCTCTAACAGGCCTTAAACCAAACCAAATCTATTGCTATTGAGTCAATTCTGACTCATAACAGCTATCTAGGACAGAGTAGAATTACCACATAGAGTTTCTAAGGCTATATTCTTTACTGAATACTGCCTTTTTCCCACAGAACTGTTGGTGGGTTCAAATTATGGACTGTTGGATTAGCAGCCTGGTGTTTAAATACCAGTTCCACCAGGGTCCTTTACCTTGCCTGAAATCAAACCCAAACCAAATCTACTTCCATAGAGTCAATTCCACCTCACAGGGATCCAATAGGACAGAATAGAACTGCCTCATAGGATTTCCAAGGCAGTAAATCTTTACAGAAGCAGACTGCTTCATCTTTTTCCCATGGAGTAGCTGGTAGGTTTGAACCACAGACCTCTGAGTTACCAGCTAAATGGTTTAACCACTGCACTACCAGAGCTCCTTATTTATTTATAAAATAGCCTCCTATTCATTGACTTCGGCTGGAAGTTCAAACCCACCAGCCACTCCTTGGAAGGAATGTTGGGCAATTTACTTCCGTAGTGATACCACCTCAGAAACCCAAGGAGGGGTCACTATGAGTTGGATCCAACTCACCGGCAGTGCATTGTGTTTCATGTTATTCCCTGACTTTTTCTTAGTGGATTTCAGCTCTTTGCAACCAAATTATCCTGACTAAGGCAAGTTAGGAAAAAAAATATATAGATATAGATATATAGATATATAAACATATAATTATAGGAGAATCTCAAAGAACTTAAATAAAGGAAATATACCTAAGCTTCATAGTATCTGAATATTAGAAAATTGTTCTCTGTTTCTTCCTCTCTTCCCTCATTCCTTTCCTTCTTTTCAACATCTCCTACTGTAGTTCCTTTAACTTCTTTCTTCTATTTTCACAAAGTTCTCTTTTTTTCACCTGTTTGTAGATGTGCCATCACAACCAACAAGAAGTGCTGAGCTGAGTCTCCAAGATTACGTGAGAGCTTCTAGTTAAACACCCCAAGGTAACTAATTTAGTTTGAAGCCCTGTGTCATATTTCAGAGAAGTGAATGGAATTACTCCAACATGGGTCAGGAGTCAATATTGTTGCTGTTAGGTGACATAGAGCTGGCTCTGAATCATAACAACCCTCTAGAGCAAAACACTGCCCAGTGCTTGCCAATCCTTGCTAGGCTTGAGCTCATCATTGTAGCCACTATATAAATCACTGCTGTTGTTATGTGCCATCAAGTCAGACCTGAATCATAGTGACCCTCCTTGGGTTTCCAAGGCAGTATCACTACAGAAATAGATTGTCTAATCTTCCTTCCGAGGAGCAGCTGATGGGTTTGAATCGCCAGCCTTCTGGTTAGCAGTCAAGTGCCTTAGGCACTATGCTACCATATGGTCTACTATATTGAGAATGACAAATTGAAAAAGAATGGTGTGGCATTCATTGTCTAAAAGGATATTTCAAGATCTATCCCAAAGCACAATGCTGTCAGTGATAGGATAATACGCACACACCGACAAGGAACACCAGTTAACACTACTATTATGCAAATTTACACAACAACCACTAAAGCAAAAGATGAAGAAATTGAAGATATTTACCAACTTTTGTATGATGAAATTGATCAAAATAAAATCTAGATGCATTGATTATTAATTGTGATTAGAATGCTCAAGTCAGAAACAAGAAGAAGCATCAGTAGTTGGAAAACATGGCCTTGATGATAGCAATGATGCTGGAGATCTTACTACAGAGTTTTCTATGACCAATGTCTTATTAGGAGCTCTGGTGGCATAGTGCCTAAGGTGCTTGACTGCTAACCAGAAGGCTGGTGGTTCAAACCCACCAGCCATTCCTCAGAAGGAAGATTGGGCAATCTACTTCCATACTGATACCTTCTTGGAAACCCAAGGAGGGGTCACTATGAGTCAGGGCTGACTCGAAGGCACATAACAACAACGATGTCTTATTCATTTCAAATACCATTTTTAAACAGCAAAAAAAAAAAAAAAAGACTATCTAAATGGACTTTAACAGATGGAATACACAGGACTGAAATCAATTACTTCTGTGGAAAGAGACTATGGTAAAGCTCAATATTATCAGTCCAAACAAGGCAAGGGGCCAACTGTGTGATCAGGCTATTGATTGATTATATGTCAGTTCAAGTTGAAGCTGAAGAAAATTAAAACAACTTCACAAGAATCAAAATACAGCCCTGAGTATAATCCACATGAATTTAGAGACCATTTGAAGAATATATTTGATGCATTAAACACCAATGGACAAAAACCAGATGCATTGTCGGATGGCATCAAGAACATCATACATGAAGAAATCAAAAGGTCATTAAAGAACAGGAAAGGAAGAAAAGACCAATATGGATATTCAAAAGAGACTCTGAAGCTTGCTCTTGAATGGAGAGTACTATAGTTAATTGAAGAAATGATGAAATTAAAGATATGAACATATTTCAAAGGGCAGCTGGAGAAGACAAAATTAAGTATTATAATGAAAGTTGCAAAGACCTGGAGTTAGAAAATCAAAAAGGAAGAACATGCTTGACATTTGTCAAGCTGAAAGAACTGAAGAATTCAGTTATTGAGGGATTCTATGAGCTAAATACTAAACAATGCAAGAAGTACCAAAATAAGATAGAAGATAGGTAAGAAAAAAGTATTGATTTGGGTGAAGCAAAATGTAATGTACTGTAAGTGAGTGACCAACACAATAACACTAAGGAAAAGGAAGACATAGAGAAGTGCACATGAGGTACAGACAACACAGCACTTTAACATACATAATACTGCATTATCAGTAATAATAAACATTAACCTAGGTGGATACATAAGTAGACAGGCTAAATGATCAGGTATGGCTAGGCAAATGGAATTATACCCATGGCCATATATAAGTTTGGCAGAAAATATTTCTACAAATGTATTTGTATGTCCTATAAGGGAAGTCTGGTGGCATATTGCCTAAGGCATTTGAATACTACCAGAAGGTTGGTGGTTCAAACACACCAGCCATTCCATGGAAGAAAGAAGGGGCAACCTATTTCCAAAAAGATTTTACTGTCTTGGGAACCCAACAGGGATCACTTTGAGTCAGATAATGACAAACTTGATGGCAGTGAGATATATATATATATATATATATATATATATATATATTCACATAT
>NW_006921706.1:4991979-4996316 GCF_000298275.1 Orycteropus afer afer
ATCCTCACTTTCAGCAAGCAAAGTTGTGTCATCTGCATATCGCAGGTTGTTGATGAGTCTTCCTCCAATCCTGATGCCACGTTCTTCTTCATATAATCCAGCTTCTTGGATTATTTGCTCAGCATACAAGTTGAATAAGTATGGTGAAAGGATACAACGTTGACACACTTCCTTCTTGATTTTGAACCATGCAGTATTCCCTTGTTCTGTTCAAATGACAGATCTATGTACAGGTTCCTCATGAGTACAATCAAGTGTTCTAGAATTCCCATTCTCCTCAATGTTATCCATAATTTGTTATGATCCGCACAATCGAATGCTTTTGCATAGTCAATAAAACATAAGTAAACATCTATCTGGAATTCTTTGCTTTCAGCTAAGATCCATCTAACATCAGCAATGATATCCTTAGTTTGACGTCCTCTTCTGAATCCAGCTTGCATTTCTGGAAGTTCTCTGTCAATATACTGCTGCAACCATTTTTTAATTATCTTCAGTAAATTTTACTTGCATGTGATATTGTTTGATGATTTCCACATTCTGTGAGATCACCTTTCTTTGGAATGGGTACAAATATGAATCTCATCCAATAAGTTGGCTAGACAGCTGTCTTCCAGATTGCTTGGTGTAACTGAGTGAGTGCCTCCAGCAGGGCATCCATTTATTGAACATCTCTATGGGTATTCATCAATTCCTGGAGCCTTTTTTTCACCAATTTCTTCAGTGCAGCTTCAACTTCTTCCTTCAATACCATTGGTTCTTGAACATATGACACCTCCTGAAATGGATGAAGATCGACCAGGTATTTTTGGTAGAGTGACTCTGTGTATTACTTCCATCTTCTTTTGATGCTTCCTGCATCATTCAGTATTTTGTCCATAGAATCTTTCAGTATTGCAACTCAAGGCTTAATTTTTTTCCTCAGTTCTTTCAGCTTGAGAAATGCTGAGTGTATTTTTCCCTTTTGATTTTCTAACTCCAGGTCAAACAATAGACAGTCATATAAGGTGAATATTTACACCAGATAGGTATGCTCCTTAGAACAATCAACCATGGGAGACCAGAAGGGCAGTATTTGGACAGGGAAATAGTTCAGAGGGCAGTAGTGCATAGGAAAGAAGGATGCAGGGAAACGGTAACTATGGGGGGGGAAGTGGGAAGAGAGCTGTTACATTATGTGGATTGTAGTCAATGTCATGAAACAAAAGGTGTATAAACTATGACATGGAAAATGAATTTTCTCTGTAAACTTTCACTCAAATCACAATTTGAAAAAAAGAAGATGGAAGAATTCACAGAGGTACTGTACCAAAAAGAATTGTTCAATGATCAACAATTTCAGAAGGTAGCGTATGATCAAGAAGTGATGGTATTAAAGGAAGAAGTCCAAGCATCATTGAAGAAACTGGCAGAAAATGAGGCTCTAAGAATTGATGGAATACCCATTAAGATGTTTCCACAAAGACATGCAATGCTGAAAGCACTTCCTTATTTATTCCAAGAAATCTGGATGATGGCTATCTGGCCAAACAACTGGAAGAGATCCATATCTGTGCCCATTCCAAAGAAAGGTGATCCACTGGAATGGGGAAATTATCAAATACTCTGGTAGCATAGTGCCTAAGGCACTTGACTGCTAACCAGAAGGCTGGCAGTTCAAACCCACCAGCCACTCCTTGGAAGGAAGGTTGGGCAATCTACTTCCATAGTGATACTGCCTCGGCAACCCAAGGAGGGATCACTATGAGTCAAGTCCGACTTGACGGCACATAACAACAAACAACAACAACATCATTAATCTCACACACAAGTAAAATTTTGCTTACAATGAAAAAAGAAAATGCAGCAGTACATTGTTCTGGTTACCTAGTGCCACTTTGTCAAGAATGTACCACAAATTGGATGGCCTTAACAAACAGAAGTTTATTCTCATACAGTTTTGGAGGCTAGAAGTCCAAGTTCAAAGTACCAGGCTCTAGGGGTTGTGTGAAAGGCCCTCAACCTTGGACTTCAGCTCTGCTTCTTGCTCCCAGCCCACTGAAGCTAGAGGCATCTCTTCACTCAGGCAGCTACTGGTTGCAGAAGCTAACTAGCCCAAGGTCTACAAATAAAATGACACAGTCCCTATGTTACCGAACCACATGATAGGCCATTAATTCAAGTCCATTGAAAGTCTCAAGGTCGGCAGAGCATGGCAGGCTACTGAACAATGACATGGCTACATGCAGGGTTCAAACGTGCCATAAGTTAGAGACCTTTCCCCAAGACTTCTCCTTATATACAGGAAACAGACCATTTCTTTAAGGCAGCTACTCAGCTGCTCCCAGTATATTCTACCATGGAGTTGATTACCAGTCATCATGGGCAATACTACATCCAGCTGCCCAACCACTCAAGCAGGGCCAGCCAAGTTGACACACAAAGTTAACTACCACATACATCAACAGGCAAGTGGTAGAAATTCAAGCCAGATTCAGAAGAGGACATGGAATAAGGGATATCATTACTGATGTCAGATGGATCTTGGCTGAAAGCAAAGAATAGCAGAAAGATGTTTACTTGTGCTTTAGATAACACTAGGAAGAAGAGGAATTCCAGAACACTTAATTATGCTCATAAGGAATCTGCAAATAGACTAAGAGGCAGTCTTTTGAACCAAAGGAACACTGCATGGTTTAAAATTAGGACAGGTTTCTTTTAGGGTTGTATTCTTTCACCATTTTATTCAATCTATGTGCTGATCAAATAATCCGAGAGGCTGGACTAAGTGGAGAATGTGGCATCAAGATTGGAGGAAGTCTCATAAACAACATGTGATATGCAAATTCACAATCTTGCTTCCTGAAGGTGAAGAAGACTTGAAGCACTTACTGATGAAAGTGAAGACTACCACATTTGGTATGTATTACAAATAAAAATCCTCACAACTGGATAATAAGCAACATCAAGATAAATGAAGAAAGGATTGAAATTGTCAAAGACTTCATTTTACTTGGATTCACAATTAACCCTCATGAAAGTAGCAATCAAGATATCAATGATATGTTGCATTATGCAAATCTGCTGCAAAAGACCTCTTTAAAGTCTTAAAGAGTAAAGATGTCACTTTGAAGACTAAGGTGAGCCTAACCCAAGTCATTGTATTTTCCATAGTCTCATATATATATACATGAAAGCTGGAAAATGAATAAGGAAGACAGTGAAAGAATTGATGCATTTGAATTGTAATGTTGGGGAGGAATATTGAATATACCAGGAAGTGCCAAAAGAAGGAATAAATCTGTCTTGGAAGAAGCACAGCGGAATGCTTCTTAGCATTCCATTCTTGCAAAAATGAGCAGACTTGTCTCTTGTACTTTGGTCACGTTATCAGGAGGTAAAATAGAAAGTGAAAAAGGAGAAGACTCTCAATGAGATGGATTGACACAGTGGCTGCAACAATGGGTTCAAGCAAAGCAATGATTGTGAAGATGATGCGAGACTAAACAGTCTTTCCTTCTCTCCAACTCTCACGGTCACTATGATTTGGAACTGACTTAACAGCACCTAACAACAACAATATATATCAACAAACCTGTAACAAATACTGAATGTCTGTTAATATCAATTGTAATCCATGGGGTGGCATACTGATATCACTCATTGATCATATGAGAACCAGAAGATAAAAAGCTATTCATACAGTAGTATCTACTTCCACAGTTAACAGTTATTGAAGAAGGTAATATCTGGGGATGGCAATTTAAAAGGAATAGTTGCAGAAGGTATCTTTACAGATCACTCTGCAAAGCCTGATTTTTTCACTATATCAAGTGACTACTTTCCTAACTTAATTTTGCTTGGTTTGACTCCAAGTTTGTGTGTGTAATGTGTATGTGTGTGTAGGTAGGAAAAGTGAAACCAGAGTTCTTAATGTGTCAACTTCATTAGCTGCCACAGAATTTCCTAAATAGTTTAATTATGCCTATTTTATTCCAGTATCATCAGATGTCAAATGAAAACTCATTTTAAATTAATCTCAATAGTCATTCTTTATTTACAAATCCAATTCATGGAGTCAGAGTGGTTTTAGAAGTTCATTTTGTTGAATGTTAAGCATCTGACATGATTGTAATATCAGATAGTAAATTCACTTTCATGATTAAATTGTTTTTTGGTGCTTATATGAAAATAAAGTTTGTTGGAGCACAGTGTCATAGTAAAGAGAATTTCCTTACTATCTTCAGAAATTTAAGTACCATAAGCATACTAGAATTTTGTTGTGGCAAACATAGAATTCATAACCGATGCAATATATTTTTTTATGAATCAAAATAGAAGCAATGACAATCCATTAA
>NW_006921706.1:4997078-4999288 GCF_000298275.1 Orycteropus afer afer
TTACCATTCAACAAACTGCATCCCCCTTGTGCCCTACAGGTTCAGATGAGAGAAATAACTCCTATTTAATTGGAAGGTCTGAAGAATCTTGGTTTATATCTTCTAGTTCAGAAGCTGATCCTCCTTGGACTTTCTTTATTTACCTGAACTCTCCACAAGCTATAAACAAAAGAAAAGGGTGATAACAGAGACTTAAATTATAATAATAGTTTTCAAAATTGATTATGAAAAGACTAAGGTTGAAAAGAGGATTAAAACATATATAAAACTAGCATATTTTGTCTTTTATAAATGATACAGAAAAGCTTCACAGTTCAGACACCTGTGCAATCAACATGCTGTTACATTTCTTTGAACTTTTCTAATTTGGGTTTGATGTAAGCCAGTTGTTTAAAATGTTTAATAACTTATGCACTAATTACTTGTTTAAACCCACACAGACTGGCAAGTTTTCTGTTAGTACTGATGAAATATAGATTACCCTGAATATATATGCATAGTTTACTTGTGAGTGACATTTATGATTAACGCAAAATTAATTTGTTAGTGAAATAAAATTTTAAAACATGTCTTCATGTGTTCTACTGAAATGATTATCAGAGGTCATTAATCAAAGAAGTTTTTTTTGTTCTTGATTTTACACCAAAGGAATGGATAAAGACACAAAGAAAAGAGTATTTATTTAGTCATGGGCTTTCATTAAGAAGACGTAATTTTTTAATGAGCCAGATTATTTCAGAGCCTAAGCTGCTGTGAAGTTAGGCATTTCAAAAAACTGCCTTAATGCTCTGATATCACAAGGTTACATCTGTTTTTGTTATGCTGAATTCATTCTTTCACATTCAGAATTGTATTTTGGGACCTTGTGTATTTTAAAGGAATACAAGTTTTTAACTCTATTGCCTCTTGCAATTTCTAGGAAAGGGCAATTAATTTTATGTTCAATAAACTGAAGTTTAGTTCATTCATCTTCAATAAACACACTGAAAAATACTCGGACTTTATTATGCAGCCTAGTTACTTTGCCTTTTGGATCAGTTCATTTTTCAGTAAAAATTAGGTGGTTTATCATGATTCTGAAATTAAAACTGTGAATTTGATGATTTATATGGCCAGACTTCTCTGACTTAACCTGAATTTCTCTCTACTTCTTGTTTCTGTGGGTACCTGAGTGGTGAAAATGATTAAGCATACTCAACTACTACAGGAAATGTTGGTGGTTTGAATACACCCAGAAGCCTGACAAACTGCTTCCAAAGGTCACAGCCTTGGAAACCCTATGGAGCAATTCCATTCTACATACATGGGGTAGCCATGAGTCAGAATCCACCTGGCAGCAACAACAATTTTTTTCCAGAATAACATTTTTCTCCAGTTATAATACAGTTTTCTGAAAATATATCTTCTGCTCTGTTTTATTTGTTGAATTCCAATGGTAGTGGCAAGAAAACCATTTCAGAATCTTTGAAATGCTGAGAACCTTTCTATATTCTACCATAAGTTTAAAAAAAGGTCGTATCTCTAGGGAGTAAATGTTTCTTCATCATTTTGGAGTCGACATTTGGTTTAACTTTTTTTTTCAGTTTGTTTTTATTTTGTTTGGCTGGATTTTTGTTTGTGTTATACCTCCTGGGTAAATTCCCATGCAAATTTGCTAAGGTGTCATCTAGTTAAATATTTAGGTATCTTACTGAGCTCCTTTTACCTTCTCCATTCAGCATCTAGGTGTATGCCAGGCAATTTTTTTTTGTAGGAGTTTAAGGACTTGGATTTAACTTTAATTCATCCTATACCATGTACATTTTTTTTTTTTGAATTCCATATTTTTGAGTAGGAAGAGGTTAACTTTGCAAAGGTTAACTTTGTAAAATCCTATGGATTTTTCTAACTGAACAGGACCTAAACTTTTTCTCTTACTTTTATGCTTTGTGAGACTCTAAAACCAAAGTTCAAATTGAATCTCAAGGTGAAGGCTAGTTTTAGTGCAGTTTTCACTTCTAATTTCCTGATTTTTCTTCATTTTGGAGCTTTAAGTATTACTCATTTCCTAGCCCACTGATGCTTTAAATGAATATAATTTAACCAGAATTTTAGCTGTTTATACTTAGTTAGATAATCAGGAATCAGTCAGGACTATTGGAAATAGAGTACTCTGATTTATGATTTCCACTGCTTTTGCAAATTCTGCCCTTGATAATGTATTCTTTTTC
>NW_006921706.1:4999708-5026298 GCF_000298275.1 Orycteropus afer afer
CGTCGAGTCAGCCCCGACTCATAGCGACCCCTCCTTGGGTTTCCGAGGCAGTTATCACTACGGAAGTAGGATTGCCCAACCTTCCTTCCGAGGAGTGGTGGGTTTGAACCGCCAGCCTCCTGGTTAGCAGTCAAGTGCCTTAGGCACTATGTTACCAGAGCTCCCAAAAAGACAATTACATAAGTAAAAATAAAATTGGCATAAATTAAATATTTGAAATATATATTTACACACTGACATATTTGTTCTGCTAGGAATATATGTGCTGTGCTATTGAAGAATAATAGTAAAGCAAAAAATAGTTTATGCTGTTCTTGGGAAAGAAAAAGTATTGAAAAAATGAAGTGTTTATAAGGTGAATACCTTTTTATTGTGTCTTATATTACAACTATCTTTTCATGTCTAATGTCTGAAACATAAATTACTTTGTTCTGGCAATAATTTACCTCTTAAAAATAACAGTATTTTATTAACCATAAGCTATTAAATTATTAACTTGAGTAGCGTATAGTAAGTAGTATAAATGGTTGGGTGACCAGCAATAAATTTTTACTGAAAATTAAATCCACTGCCATCAAGTTGATTGGCTGGTGGGTTCAAACCACCAACCTTTTGGTTAGCAGACAAGTGCTTAAACAACTGTGTCACCAGGGCTCCTACATTTTAAATAACTAGCCAAATATAGTGATGATTTGGACTATACTATGATTTTAAAACTATAATTTTTCCATTGAAAAGAGCTGCCATAATAGTCTGGAAAAACATCATGCTATTTGGAAAATAAACCAAAACCAAACCCACTGCCATTTAGTTAATTTCAACTAATATGGACCCTATAGGACAGTGTAGAACTTCCCCATAGGGTTTCCAAGGCTGTAAATCTTTAGAAAAGCAGACTATCTCATCTTTCTCCTGCTGAGCAGCTGATGGTTTCAAACTGTTTACTTTTTGGTTAATAGGCCACTGCTTTAACCATGGTGCCACCAAAACTCCTTATCTGGAAAATAGATATCATAAAAACATAAATTAGGCAATTTTAAAGGTTATATCCTTTAAGATAGTGTAGTGTTTAAGGCATTTGACTGCTAATTAAAAGGCCACTGGTTGGAAACCACCAGCTGCTCTGTGGAAGAAAGAAGAGACAGTCTGCTTCCATAAAGATTTACAGCCTTGGAAACCCAATGGGTGTTGTTATGAGTCGGAATTGACTGGATGACAGTGAGTTTTGTTTTCGTGGTGCAATGTAGGAACTCTGGTGGTGCAGTGGTTAAGGCATTTGGCTGCTAACCGAAAGGTAGCCAGTGTGAACCTCTTAGCCACTCCATGGAAGAAAGATGAGGCAATCTGTTTCTTAAAGATTTACAGCCTTGGAAACCGAGTGAGGGTCACTTTGAGTTGGAATTGACTTGATGGCAGTGAGTTTGGTTTTGTTTCATTTTGGTGGTGCAGAGGTTAAGCGTTCAACTGTTAGCTGAAAGATTGGCAATTGTACCACCCAGAAGCTCCTCAGAAGAAAGATCTGGTGATCTGCTTCCATAAAGAGGACAGTGAAGAAAGCCCAGTGGGGCAGTTCCACTTAGTCACATGGGGTCACCATGAGTCAAAACTGATTTTTTTTTTTTTTTTGGTTTAACAACAACATATTTTAATTTAAATTGTAAAAATATTAGTGATAATACCATCTGCAGTTGAATTACATCTCAATATAAAGAAAACAAAATTCCTCACAACTGGACCAATAAGCAGCATCATGATAAATGGAGAAAAGTTTGAGGTTGTCAAAGAATTCACGTTGCTTGGTTCTACAATCAACACCAATGGAAGCAGCAGTCAGGACATTAGACGACATATAGCACTGGGCAAGTTGGCTGCAAAGGAACTGTTTCAAGTGCTGAGGAGCAAGGATGTCTCCTTGAGGACTTGTGTCCACCTGACACAAGCCATGATATTTTCAATCACCTCATATGCCTGTGAGAGTTGGACAATGAATAAGGAAGACCGAAGAAGAGTTGATGTTTTTGAGTTGTGATGCTGGTGAAGAATGCTCAAAGTACCATGGACTGCTGAAAGAACTAACAGATCTGTCCTGGAGGAAGTGCAGCAGAAATGGTCCTTGGAGGAGAGAATGGCCAGGCTTGTCTCACTTACTTTGGTCATGTTGTCAGAAAGGACCATTCCCTGGAGAAGGATGTCATGTTTGGTAGGGTGGAGCGTCGACGAAAGGGGGGAAGGCCACCAATGAGATGGATTGACACAGTGACTGTGACAATGGGCTCAAATATAGAAAGGATCATGGAGCTGGCGCGGAATCGGGCGGTGTTTCATTCTGCTGTGCCTAGGGTGGCTATGAGTTGGGAACAACTCCATGGCAACAACAGGCTTTGAGATAATTGATTAATTCTGATGCACATATTATATCCTTTCTACATTTGATTTGAGGTTCCTTTTTTTGTGACCTGCTTCTCTCCTGGTACACATCCCTCATGGGTTCCTGAAGATTGACTGCAGAATTTTGTACATTTTCTCCACAATCATTGTTTTTCAGCATGAAATTAGCACTGAGGGTGTGTTACTATTACTTGCCAAAATTACCTTGCCCATTTATAGTTTCTATATATTTTTTCAGTGTTGTACTTTTGTTGGATTTGATTTCCTTCTTTAATTTCCTCCTTACCGCACTTCTTTTGTTCCTTTGTTCATTCCTTCTGTCACTTCTTCATTCCTTTGTTCCTTCTTTTCTTTCTTCTCCCATTCTTCCATTCAATCAATAATATTTATAAAACCAAAAAACCAAACTCACTGTGGTCAAGTCAGATCCGACTCAGAGCAACCCCTCCTTGGGTTTCCGAAGCGCTATGGAACAGTTCTATTCTGCATATATAAGCTTGTCATGAGTTAGAATTGACAAGATGACAAGTGACAACACTCTGTGTATAAAAATAATTGCTAAGAACTAGCAAATTTGTGATGAATAAGGTTATATAGTAATTGCACACAGTGAGTTTATGGTCTACAGTGATGACAACTACAAAAGTTTGTTAATTCCTCTGAGGATGTAGATATAGAGTGATAAGAGAATATGAAAAAAGAACTCAAGTCAGTGAATGATTGAAAATCAAAGATAGATTTCTGTTATGGTAACTTTGTTGTTGTTAGGTGCTATTGAGTCAGCTCCGATTCATAGGGACCATATGTACAAAAGAATGAAAAATTGTCTGGTCATGCACCATCCTCACAACCTTGCTATGCTTGAACCCATAATTGCAGCCACTGTGTCAATCTATCTCATTTAGAATCCTCCCCCTTTTCACTGACACTCCACTTTACCAAGCATGATATCCTTCTCCAGGAAATGGTCCCTCTGACAACATGACCAAAGTAGGTCAAACGAGATCTGCCTATTCTTAGTTCCAAGGAGCATTCTGGGACAAGTTTGTTCATTCTTCTGGCAGTCTGTGGTACTTTCAGTATTCCTCACCAACACCACAGCTCAAAAGTATCAACCCTTCTTCATCTTCCTTATTCATTGTTCAGCTTTCACATGCATATGAGGTGATTGAAAATACCTTGGCTTACATTAGGCACCCCTTATTCTTCAAAGGGACATGTTTGCTCTTTAAGACTTTAAAAAGGTCCCTTGCAGCAGATTTGCCAGTGCAATGCAACATCTTATTTCTTGACTGCTGCTTCCATGGGTGTTGATTGTGCATCCAAGTAAAATGAAATTGTTGACAACTTCAAACTTTTCTACATTTATCATGATGCTGCTTATCAGTCCAATTGTGAGGATTTTTGTTTCCTTTATGATGAAGTGTAAGCCATATTGCAGAGTGTAGTCTTTAATCTTCATCAGTAAGTACTCCAAGTCATCTTCACTTTCAGCAAGCAAGGTTATGTTGTCTACATATCACAGGTTGTTTATGAGTCTTCCTCCAGTCTTGGCACTCCTTCTTCTTAATATGGCCCAGCTTCTTGGATTATTTTCTCAGCATACAGATTGAATAAGTATGGTGAAAGATACAAGCCTGACACACACCCTTCCTGATTTTAAACCATGCAGTAACCCCTTGTTCTGTTCAAACAACAGCCTTTTGATGTATGTACAGGTTCTTCATGAGCACAATTAAGTATTTCAAAACTCCCATTCTTCTCAATGTTATCCATAATTTGTTAGGATCCACACAATCAAATGTCATTGCATAGTTAATAAAACACAATAAACGTCTTTCTGGTATTCTTCGCTTTCAGCCAAGATCCAACTGATATCAGCAATGATATCTCTCATTCCACGTCCTCTTCTGAGTCCAGCTTGCATTTCTGGAAGTTCCCCATCAATATACTGCTGCAACTTTCTGAGTATCTTCAGCAAGATCTTCTCTGAATGTGATACTAGTAATACTGTTCAATAATTTCCACATTCTGTCAGATCACCTTTCTTTGGAATGGGTACAAATATGGATCTCTTCTAGTCAGTTAGGCAAGTAGCTGTCTTCCAAATTTCTTAGCATAGACGAGTAAGTGCCTCCAGCATGGCATCCATTTGTTGAAACATCTCAATGGCTACTCTGTTAATTCCTGGAGCTTTATTTTTTGCCAATTCCTTCAGTTCAACTTCAGCTTCTTCCTTAAATACTATTGGCTCTTGATCATATGCCACCCCCTGAAATAGTTGAACATTGATTGACCAGTCTTTTTTGTACAGTGGCTCTGTTTATTCCATCTTCTTTTGATGCTTCCCTGCAATAACAGAGCTTTTCCCATAGAATCTTTCAATATTGCAACATAAAGCTTGAATTTTAGAGTTAACTTAGAATCTGATTATCTAAGGGTAAATTAGATTTAGATAAGCAACATTCAAGGGTGTGAGTATGGGAGGAAAGGTGAATAGAGTGATCTTGCAAATCACTTACATAACTCAAGGCAAAATGAGAGGAGATGAGTAAGAAAGATGATTCAGAAGGAGCTATAGAAGTATTTTCACTTAAGGGAAGGGAGTGGAAAAGGAATAGGCTTAGTTTCTATGGAATTATATTTTGGGTGAGAATCAAAGATGCCATAGACCTAAAGAATGATCAGCAAGCCTCTAGGCTTCTAATTCAAAGAGCCCCCCGCCCCAAAAAAAAAAAAAAAAACCCTCACTACCATCAAGTGGTTTCTAACTCATACAGACCCCCATTGGGTTTCCAAGGCTATAAATCTTTACGGAAGTAAATCACACTGTCTTCTTTCCGCTGAACAGCTGGTGGGTTTGAATAGGTGACCTTTCAGTTAGAAGTCAAGTGCCTTATTCAATATACCACCAGAGCTCTTTTCAAAGTGTCCTAGGCTTTGTAAATAACAGGAAGGACTAAAGCATTTCTGGAGCTCTATCTTTAGGTCATCTTTGTGATTCTGAGGGAGTCATCCCAAATTGGCAAGAGGTTAGATAAGTTAGCTCTTAGAACAAAGCGTAGCTTTAGTGTCTAAAGCAGGATCCAGATATTAAGGAGTTTTTGGAATATTCACTTCTGGCAGATATTGATGCTTGGCCTTCTACCCCTTAAAGTAAACCAAACTCACTGCCATTGAGTGGATTCCAACTCATAGCAACACCCTTTGGGCTTCCAAAGCAGTAAATCTTTACAGAAGTAGATTGCCCAGGTTTCCTTCCTTGGAGTGGCTGGTGGGTTTGAACCACCAACTTTCTGGTTAGCAGACAAATGCCTTAGGCACTATGCCACCAGAGCTCTTCTACCCCTTAAAGAGCTATTTTAATCCTTTTATTCAGTACTGTTACAATATTTTTCCAGCTTCATTAGGATCAACTAAATGGATTGACAATTGATGATAAAATGTACATTCTTATTTGTATAACTAAATAATTTTGTAAATTCTTACTTTTAAATTCATTTATCAAATAAGTTATTTAAAATGCTATGGTTATTTATTAAGTTATTAAAACTCTTAATAAGTTATTAGTGAACTACTTGTAGCAAGTTATCAGAATTTATAGGACTCCATTTCACGATTCTACTACAAAGTCAAGCTTTGAATTTTAGATCTGTGTTCTTCACCATTTATTATGGATTACTGTGCATCCCTCCCTTTTGATAAGACAACCCTCAGAAAGAATTAGAACTAGGACCCACCTTACCCCAGTATGATTTCCTTTGACGGCACATAACAACAACAACAACAACAACTGATAACATAGAAAAACCTTCTTTTCTCAAAGAAAGTCACATTCACAGATATACGGTTTAGCATTTCAGCAAATCTTTTTTGGAGCACACAATTCAATCTATAACAATTTTTTTTTGTTTGTTTATTTAGTTGCAAAATATCCTCATAGAATGAAAGAAACAGGATAATTAGAGTATGAAGGCTTGAAAAAAATTTCCATTGCCATTTGTAGTCTACTTCTAACTCTTTGTAATCTCTGTTTCCTTATGCTTGTCAAGGCTCTCCATGGAGCAGGAAACAGAGGCACTGACAAGCTTAGGCCTACACCTTTTGAACATGTAGTACATGATGAAGAGAGAGAGATTCCTCCTTTTATGTTATCCATAATTTTGGGGGAAACTCGTTTTCCTGGCTTGTATCATATACCCTGCTTTGTGGTTAACAGTCCCGTGAGCACCACTCTGAATGGGAAATTAATCCCCAAGAGCAAAGGTTTGGTGACATTAAGAAAAAGAGGAATGGAAAAGCTAGCAAGATTAAGGAAAAAAGCCAATAGTGACAACCATCTTGCTTATTACTCTATCTTTATTATCCTATGTTTCATGAACTGATCTTAAATTTTATCACTCCTTTTTTAAAATACCTTTATAGGTAGCAAATTAAAAATGTGTACTTTATACTAGTTCCATAAATGGTTTTGGAATGTTATTAGCTCATGAAATGCAGTATTCTACAACCCTCTGATTTGTATGACACTCCTCTTATTCCTTACCCAAGCCTCCAAGGGAATTTTCTGTTGGCTGACTAAATGGCCCGTAATGATGTAAAGTTGATATTCTTCAAGAGAACTCATGACTATTCTGGCTGCTTTAACTCTACCTTTCAGAGTCACTTCATGTTCTATCCAAACTCTGACCCAACATTTACTTTCTTTATTGCATGATGATTGTTGATTGTTGATAGACCTATGTCTTAATTAGGAGTATGTAGTGGGAAAATCTTTTCAAAAATGATGAGCTATTCTACAAAACACAAATAGATCTGCTCTCTAATTTACTTTTATAATGCTCCCCTCTGGCCCCTTCTAAGTCACTCAGAGCCATGTATTTTACAACTGAAGGCAGTGTGATCCATTAAGAAATAATTTTAATTCTCTTCCCACCATAAATAAATAAATAAATAAACAGTTACCATGGTACTGATTCTGATTCAGGACAACCTATGTGTTACAGAGTGCAAATGAACTGTGCTCCATATGATATTTGATCTTTGACCTTTCAGAAGCAGGTCACCAGACCTCTCCTCCAAATTGTCTCTGAGTGAATTTGATCTCCCAGACTTTTCATTAGTAGTTAGGTGCTTAAGTCATTTGATCACCCAGGAACTTTATTCCTGCAAATGTCAGTAAATGTTGCATTTGACTACAAGCTTACAGTATAGTTCTGTAAATTAAATCCTTTAGCAACAATCTCAGTTTTAAGCCATAGAAAGAACTCTCACAGAAATAAACTCTCAAAATAAAAGTGATCTCTATCTATACTGGGTACAAATTAGTTAGTAATAAAGAGTTCCTGGTTCCTTAAGCTATTGAAGGCATCTCTATGTAAATGCTTTCCTTATTATTATATATTATACACCTTTGAAAAACTTAAAAATTAATATCCTCAAATTAAACTTGTTATTACTCTTTGTGTATAACTCTAGATCACTACGCCCTTGTCATTTTCATAGTATTACTTATCAATCATCTAATTATCTACCAAGTACTTTTCATTAGTGCTGAAGTAAGTTAGGATTCTTCCACTTGTTCTATCCTCTTTAAATATCCTAGAAAACTACTAAATGATTTAATCGATTGTTATGATAAATCAAATTAAATTAAAACAAATTTTTTTTTTTTTACTTTTTAATCTAATAACCCAGCTGCTCTGCAGAAGGAAGATGAGGCAATCTACGTCCAAGATTTATGGCCTCAGAAACCCAAGGAAGGTCACTATGAGTCAGAAACGATTCAATGGCAGTGGGTTTGGTTTGGTTTTAATGGAATAAATGACTTGCAGAGTCGGAATAAAAGTTTCATTTTGGCTTAGTATATATCTGAATGGCTTCCTAAATATTCTAAGTGCTTTTGTATGAACAGACAAAATTAACAAAGCAGTCAAAATAATAAAATCTTTGATCCAACAAGTCCCACCCCCCAATTATGAAAATTTGCTCTAATTTGTTCTAAATGTCCTTTGTAGTTACTTGGTCTATAGTAATATTGCAGCGAATTGCTTGATGTGGCCCTTCTAGCCATTGTCCTCCATTCTGTGATGTTTTGTAAATCCCATTATCCGTGCCTATTTGGGGTGGTGTCCTAGTTAAGGTCAAGTATCAACTTGGCTGGGCAGCTGGTAGTAGTCATTCCTTATCATGACTGGCAGTCAACTCTGTGATGGGATTTAGGTTATTTCTGTTGGGGCAACACAGGTGGAATGTATCTTGAGTCCCACCTTGCTGGAGGGTATAATTCAAATCACCATCTTTAGCTTCCCTGAGGGTACCTACGAATCTCCTGGGAAGATTCACCCTCCTCTTGCTCTGGCTTTGTGTCCTGGATCATCCTCATCTCATCCCTGGATTTGGGACAGCAGCCGTCATCTGATCTGCTGATCGAGGTTCATCAAAACCCCAAGAGTTGGGAGGATCCTCCAGACCTACTCAAGGACCTGGGACTCACCAACCTGCCAGCCTCCACCACCACTACGTGAGACGAACCCTTGTGTGTGTGTGTGTGTGTGTGTGTGTGTGAGTTCTAAGAGGCATTACAGCGAAATGCAGAACCCTAAGACTGGGGAAATTACTGGGAGGAGGAGGAGGAGTTAATGTCTGAAATGATGGAGTGGCATGGTAGTTTGGACATTTGGGACATCTTTAACTTCCACCTCATGGGGACAAGCGTAATGCTGATCTTTCTAAGAGAAATTGTTCAAGCAAATATAGAAAGAATAAAGAGCAAATTTTGGCATTCCTTTAACAGAAATATATCATAGATACAGACTTTTAGATTAGATATAAGCATTCTATAAGAAGGTGGTTGAAGAATTGAAGAATATGAACAGCTTCTAATAAATGAAATATTATTTTGTGTAAAATATGGTGATGTTTAATCACAAGGAGTGTTTAGTTTGAATTAAATTGTAGCAGTTTAAAATTATCCATTGTAGCAAGTACTAAACCTATCTGTTTTCTTACACTGGTTTTCTCTCTATTGTAAGCCTTCTATTCCCTCAAGATAGATGAGTTAATACAGAAGATCTCAGAAGAACTGATGCATTTGAATCGTGATGTTGATGAAGAATATTGAAAACACCATGGACTGTCAGAAGAGCAAACAAATCCATCTTGGAACTACAGCCAGAATGATCTTTAGAAGCAAGAATGGCCAGACTTCGTCTCTCATGCTTTGGTCATGTTATCAGGAGGGACCAGTCCCTAAAAAAGGATATCATGCTTGGTGAAATAGCAGGTCAGAAAGAAAGGAGAAGGCCCACAATGAAATGGATTGACACAGCGTTGCAATAGTGGGCTCAAATATGGCAATGATTGTGAAGATGGTGCAGGACTGGGCAGTGTTTTGTTCTGTTGTTCATAGGGTCACTATAAGTTGAAACCAACTCAATGGCACCTAACAACAACAACAGATGAGTTAATAGAATGCCAAATCTATAGCAAAGCATGAAAGTTTTTGTGACCTGAGAGTCACCATTATTACCAAGATTATATTCAAATTTACTAAATGGTTAAAGGATAATGAAAATTGTCCTGTGCATAAAATACATTCAGAACTGGCTGCTAATGTTACTTTTCAACCATACTAATCAAAAACCAAAAACCAAACTCACTGCTGTCAAGTCAAATCCTACTCATAGCAACTGCTCCTTGGGTTTCCTAGGTGGTATCCCTGCAGAAGCAGTTTGCCTAATCTTCCTTCTGAGACCATACTAACAGAAGGCATCTTAAGAGTCTTATTCAGTTCTCTAACTTACTCGTCTGTTCATAGGTCTACCTTCCTCTCTAATTGTACCTTCTTCAAATCTTCACTAAGAATCTTCATTCTTTCTACCTCACACACAGAGGATCATTTTTCTTCAAAATACATCCCTCTTTACAAACCAGCACTTTACCTAGGCCTAACTCACTCCATTTAAGCAGCAACCAAGGAATCAAATGATGTATTACATTGGATGGATCTGCTGTAAAGACCTTTTTAAAGTGTTACAGAGCAAAGATGTCACCTTGAATTTTGCAGTTTACTTAACCCAACTCGTGGTATTTTCAATAGCCTCATATACACATGGGATCTGTACAGTGGATAATGAAGACTGCAGAAGAATTGATTAATTTGAATTGTGTTGTTGGCCAAGAATATTGAATGTACCATAGACTGCTGGAAGCATGACCAAATCTGTCTTGGAGGAAGTACAGCTAGAAGGCTCCTTAGAAGCAAGAATGACATGACTTTGTCTCTCTACTTTGGTCATGCTGTCAGAAAGGACCAATCCCTGGAGAAGGATATCATGCTTGGTGAAGTAGAGGGTCAATGAAAAAAGGGAAGGCCCTCAACAAGATAGATTCATACAGTGGCTATGACGGTGGATCCAGATATGGCAATGATTATAAGGATGACACAGGACTGGGCAGTGCTTTGTTCTGTTGTAATAGGGTCACAATGAGTTGGAAATCTAGGGCACCTAACAACAGCAATGACAACAATTTAGAAAAATGCCTGGTGCCTAGCCCGTAATATCTGTCTCACATTCATATACACATTGAAG
The DNA here is from genome assembly GCF_000298275.1 of Orycteropus afer afer. Taxonomy (NCBI): domain Eukaryota; kingdom Metazoa; phylum Chordata; class Mammalia; order Tubulidentata; family Orycteropodidae; genus Orycteropus; species Orycteropus afer. Next base: position 5,010,691 of record NW_006921706.1, read on the forward strand.
CACACACTTCCCTACGAAGGAACACTTATTTTTGAAGACCATCTCTTTAGAACTCTGCTGAAAACTTCTGGACCATATATACCTTAATACCTGCTCCTTTAGCTAACTTCAAAGAAAAATGAACAAACAGAAGAAACATACTTAAAATTTAATGGATTTTAAATTCATTAAATGACTTAACTAAGCTTTTATATAAGACATCATTCTTTTGCCTAGTCTCATCTCATGGGGGGGGGGACAGATAGGTGGGAGATTAATTTTCCAATCACATTTACTTTATACCACTTTGATATTCAAATAAAGAGACAATAAGGGTAAATGCAGAAGATACTGGTCAAAAGGAAATTAAGCTCAGAGTATTTACAAATAAATTCTCTGTAATGCCTAACTCTGATATTAAGATTCATATACACTAATACACAATAATACACTAATGAATAACATATAATAAACACCTTGAAGAGTTACATAAGCTCTTTAAATCATGTTTAATAAATGAATGAAAAAAGTCATCCCTCACCTTGCTCTCTAAAAGTTAGTACCAGTTACTCCAATATCTCATGTAGTCTATTTTTCATTTCAGAGAGTTGTTTATGTGTAAGTAATAACTTGGTTCCTTAATGTCAAGGAGACCATAGCATTTTACTACCTGGTAGAAAGCAATTACCACCTTATTTTTCTTTACCCTACTTGCTTGAATTCATTTTGCTGCTTTATGTCAAGCATGAGTTGCTTAAAACTTATTTTTTGTTTTTAGAAACCAATACATGTAACAGCAAAAAAACTTCTGATAAAATATAAATATGTTGCCTTTATACAGAAATAAACCACTTTGCTGCCAATTCTAAAATGTCATTATGAAATACACACACATATATAATATGAAAACAAATGGGATATAATATTAAACAAAGAAGCAAACACTGGTTGCAAGCTGCTGGGAACTTCCTTGGGAGAAAGAGACTAAGACAGAGAATCCCCAGAAGCAATAATTTTCCAAGCTTCACCCCAGATTTTAGTTCAGTGCTTGGAAGAAACGCTTAAAAAGAATGTGGAATTCATTATTTAGTCTAACATCTTAAAGCCCTAAATCAAATAAGGAGGCTTTTTGTTGTTGTTGTTGTTTGTTTATGTTGAAGAACACAAGTCCCATTTCTCATTTATTATGGGCATACTAAAGTTAGGCGAGAAAGGAAGACAAGAAAGGTAGTATATGAAATTCTTTTTTCCCTAATCCCTAGTTCTGTTCCTTATACCAATAGATGCTACTACCTCATTACTTTTTATTTTAAAAGTTATTTTGAATAAATAGCTCTTATGCTTCATACAAAATTCAAAAACTACACAATTTAGTATTCTTTCCTCTTCTGTCTCCCATCATTTAGTTGCCTACATCACAAGGAAACTACTCTTAGTGCTTTCTTGTGTCTTCTTTTGAGTGTATGTGTTTGTGTGTATATAGTGTGTTTGTGTTCACATATACATGTATATATAAACATATATATAAATAAACCTACATATGTAAACAAAAACCTATGTCCATCAGCGTGTATATTTTTTATTTTGTTAAATTAGTAGCTTACTATACATATTCTTGAGGACTTGTTTTATTCATTTGAAAATATAATTTGGAGGTTTTTCTACATTGTTGTTGTCATTGTTTTCCGTCGAGTTGGACTCAACTCATAGCGACCCCTCCTTGGGTTTCCGAGACAGTATCACTACAGAAGTAGATTGCCCAACCTTCTTTCTGAGGAGTGGCTTGTGAGTTTGAACTGCCAGCCTTCTGGTTAGCAGTCAAGTGCCTCAGGCACTGCGCTACCAGAGCTCCTTTTCTATATAAACCCATGTAAAATCACTTGACTTTATGTATCCCTTTATGCAGATGTTCCATACAATGTTTCATATTAGTAGGCATTTTTGTTCCTTCTAAACTTTTGTAATTACAAAAAAATAAATAAAACCTTCAATAAATTTGCTGGTGGGCTCTTGTAATTACATTCATATGCAAATATACCCATCCACACATCTATGATAGATTCCTAGAAGTGAAATTACAGGGTCAATGTAAGGGTATTTGTCTATTTTGTGTTTTATCAATTTATATACCTGCCACATATAAGAATGTGAAGCGCCCTCAACTACAAATTATATCATCACTTTTGATTTTCACCAGTATGTTTAACAAAAAATTGTATTTCACTGTCGATTTCATAAACATTCCTTTATTACAGCTAAATTAAAGTATCTTTAATAACTTCCAAATATATCCATAAAGATTTACAGCCTTGGAAACCCAATGAGGGTCTCTGTAAATTGGAATCTACTGGATGACAGTGGGTTTATATATATATATATATACACATATCTATAGGGAGCTATGGGAGCTCTGGTAGTATAGTGCCTAAGGCACTGGACTGCTAACCAGAAGGCTGGAGGTTCAAATCCACCAGCCACTCCTTGGAAAGAAGATGGGGCAAACTACTTCTATAGTGGTACTGCCTTGGAAACCCAAGGAGGGGTCGCTATGAGTTGGGTCCGACTCGACGGCACATGACAACAACACAACAACATAGGGAGCTATGGTGAGGTAGTACCTAAGGCATTTGACTACTAACCAGAAGGCTGGCAGTTCAAACCCACCAACCACTCCTCAGAAGGAAAACTGGGCAATCTACACTACCTTAGAGATACCGCCTCGGAAACCCAAGGAGGGGTCGCTATGAGTTAAATCGACTTGATGGCAGTGAGGTTTTTATTTTTTTATTTTTTGTCAACACAAATGTGATAAAATATCAGCACAAATGTAACAATCTCACCTATTGCATGGGGAAATGCTCCTGTTGTAATACTCTCCAGAGTGGAGCCATCATCTGAAAGTTAGGAATGTGGCTCACCCTTCAACTACCTCTGATTCTGACTCTGAGTCTGTGGAACTATGTGGTGCTGTCCTCAGTAGTCTTCTATTCCTTGAGGCTCCAGGTTGATTAGTGATAAATGCTGTCATCTCCCAGGAGTAAATGAACACTCTTATCAACTTCTGCTCTTGAAAATGTAGAATTGACAGTTTTCATAACCTTACTAACAAAGAGTTTTACTTTCACAAGGATACTAACAAAGAAGTTTTATTTTCAGTGTACTAAGAATGATAACATCAAGCACTTGTTCACCACTTATTATGTGTTAGATAACAGTGATGCAAGTTCTTCAATTTCTTTTGTTTAAATTTGCCTGAAAGACTGATTTTAACAGTACCACTTAAAGTGATGAAAAGTTGAAAATTCAGTTTTTTGTTTTGTTTTGTTTTGTTTTGTTTTTTTCCCCTATTTGGCAAAACAGTTTTGGTATCACTTAGCCAGGACTAAGTCACCCTGTGTAGTAACTTTAGCCTACAGTTAGAGCAGAACTTGAAAATAATTACCAACCAGTAAGGAACAAGCATTCCAATCAGAACGGACAGGATTCCCAGCACTGAAGCAGTCTGAAGACCACAGCCACATTACACTAAGTACTAACCCTTTATTTGTGAGGATATCTGGGAATTCTAAGGAAAAAACTGCCGTCTCGGTTAGTTGATAATGTTAGAAAAGCAGTCTTTTACCAGTCAGTTCAAATAAGAAATCAAACAATGTATTACATTAGGCAAATCTGCTGGAAACGACTTCTTTAAAGATCTAAAAAGCAAAGATATCACTTTGATGACCAAGGTGCACCTGATACAATCCATGTTGTTGTTGTTTTTGTTGTTATGTACCATCCAGTCGGACCCAACTCATAGCGACCCCTCTTTGGGTTCCGAGGCATTATCACTACGGAAGTAGATGCCCAACCTTCCTTCTGAGGAGTGGCTAATGGGTTTGAACTGCCAGCAGTCAAGTGCCTTAGGCACTATGCTATTAGAGCTCCTGATGAAGAATTGGCACATTTAAATCTTGCTGACCAAGAATATTGACTATACCATGGACTACTAGAAGACAAAACAGTCTTAGAAGAAATATAGCTGTAATGCTCCTTAAAAGAGAGATTGGTGAGAGTTCGACTTGCTTACCTGAGACATGTCAGGAAAGACAAATTGCCAGAAAAATATATCGTGTTTGGTAAAGTAGAAAGTCAGCAAAATGAGGGAAATCAATTAAACCAATTTGCCAAATTGAATTTTCATTTATTGTGACTTCTACATTTCATTATAATATTCTATATTATAATACTAAGGAATGTATTATTATGTTAAAATAAGATGCATTTAATTGCTCACTATAAGATACATTTAACTGCTCACTATAAGAAGAACTTTTGATAAATTAATCAAATTCATTGACTAGCTTGGATGAAAGTGTCATATGCTAGATTTATTATCAACATTGCCTTGAATGCATCTCCCATTATATCTTGACACCTGAGGCAGGTAAAAGTATTTATGTCCAGAAATTTTTTTCTAACCACCGAATGAGAATTACCCTTATTTTCTCCTCCAAACCAGATGGGCAGAATCTCTTTAAAGCTAATAGATGGGAGCTGGGCACCCTGAGCTGATGAGTGTACAAACACAAAACTAAAATAAACCATATCAAAATCAGTTGCCATTGAGTTGATTCTGACTCATAGAGATCCCATGTGTTGCAGAATAAAACTGTTTAGGATTTTCCAGGTTATGACTTTTGAAGAGCTCTGGTGGGGTAGTGCCTATGGCATTTGACTGCTAACCAGAAGACTGGCATTTCAAACCCACCAGCCATTCCTCAGAAGGAAGACTGGGCAATCTATGTCCATAGAGATACCACCTTGGAAACCCAAGGAGGGGTCACTAGGAGTCAGAATGCACTCAAGGGCACTGAGTTGTTTTTTGATCTTTTGAAAGAAGATCATCAGACATTTCTTCTAAGGAGCCTTTGTGAAGGTTTAAACCATCAACCTTTTGAATAATAGTCAAGCACTTAACCAGTTGTGCCACTCAGTGACTTCTCTAGAGACACAGTCAATCTGAATTCAAGAATTATACTGACTTGAGATCTAGAGCTCTAAAGATTCTTCCACATTCTTACTCCCAATCATTAAGCATTTGACTGCTAACTGAAATGTTGGTGGCGTTAGGACCCACCAGAGTCTCTGCAGAAGAAAGGACCTGGTGATTTGCTCCCAGGAAGATCACAACATAGGAAACCCTATAGGGAAGTTCTGTGCTATCCAGTAGGGGTAGTTATGAGTCAGAATCTACTTGACAGTACACAATAACATCTTTGTGATAGGCTTCCTCAAATTCCCTTTGCCAGTTTCTCTTCTTAGTGCATGAGCCTCAAGTACGGGGGTATTAAATCATGTTTAATATTTGCCATTCAGTGTAAGTATTTTCACTTGATTTAATGTCAGTTTGTAGCTGTTTCTCCTTCATTGAATTCTATTGCTTGCTAATCATTGCTATGTTTCAAGCTGTTGTGCCATGTTGCTTCCTCCTTTTGTTAGCTACAATAATTGTGACTATGTTAAGCTTCCATCTCAAATAAAACTAAAACTTTCAGTACTAGTTACAGCAACACAACCTAGGATGAGAAAAAGAGTTTATCAAATCATGGAAAGAATGCCCCAGATCTTGTTCATCTTGGTTCCCCATCCTTCTTTCTTCCCATTGATGATGTGGATGTGTGTTGGATTGGGTTCTCTAGAGAAACACAAAAACCAGCAAAGTATATATATATATATAGAGAGAGAGAGAGAGAGAGAGAGAGAGAGAAAGAGAGAGAGAGAGAAATTTATCTTAGATAAATGGCTCACAAGCATGTAGAAGCCGACAAGTTCAAGCTGAAAAGTTCGTCTCTGGAGGGGGATGGGGCCCAGGGCCGTCTGGCTTTCGCACGCACGGCAGAGGAGTTCAAGTCACAAAGTTCGTCTCTGGAGAGAAATGGGGCCCGGAGTCGTCTGGTTCCCGTAAGCACAACAGAGCCGAGAGAATCAAGCTGACACGCAGTGTGCTGGTCGCTGTTCCCAACAAAGAATGAATCCGAAAACCTCCAGGGCGAGCAGCGAGCTGCTCGCTCCAGGAAGTACATAGTCCGGAATGCCGTTCTTCCAGCTTGTCCCTGGGATAGCATTGCAGGTAGGCCACACCCCTGGGGAAACTCCCCTTAGGCAGACCGGCCGCTTAGAACTCAGTTATGTGATCTATCATGGGAACCACCACTCACAACTGGAGTCCAGCCAAGTTGACACATCTTCAACTATCACAGGATGTTTCTCTATTATCCTTCTCAAAAGTTCCAATCATTCCCATACTTTATGTATCATCTATAATAGTGTTCACTCCTAACTAACTACAATAACTACAAAATTGTCACCAATTAAGGCTCTTTTTAACCCTGAAAACTTCCAATCTTGCATCTCCCACTGTATAGTAAGTATATCCACTTAAAAGACATAACAGATACTTGCAAGCAAGTGCCTAGAACTGAATTAATTGATTTCCCTTTATAACTACTTCTTTTTCTTTTTATACATATAGTGAGAAGAGGAAAAGGAAAGGAATAAGAAGAAACATGACGAGAAAAATGAAAAAAAAAAAAGACTTAGCCAGAATCCTAGGTACCACCAAAATTTAAGATAAAATAGTTTGAATGAAAACTAATTGGAAATTGATAGTTAGGAGAGATGTTGAGAGTGATATCATAGAAGAAGCCAGAGGTGAGAATTACTTAATCTCAGTTTATATCTATATAAATGGTGGTTAGAGAGTTGTTTTTTTTTTTTTTTTTTAATCATTCCAACTTCAATCAAAGCATCCAGATAAAATCTTTATGTTCATATATAGTCATTTTATGAGAGAGAGTGCAATAAAAGTTAGAGTCAGAATACACCCACCCTTTACTTACTGACATGGTTAGTTTCCAAAAACCAGATCATTATGTGAAAATCGGTGTTATGAAAAATGGAGAATGACTACATCTATACATAATTGCCAAATTACAACATTACATAACTGTCAAACCAGTGAGAATCATGGCCCAGCCAAATTGAAGCATAACTTTAATCATCACAACCAGTGTTATCTCACCTTGTGGCTTGGTGTGTATTACTGCCTCGCCAACCCAATGGTGGCTGCTATGAGTCAGAATGGACTCGATGGCTGTGGGTAGATACAAGATAGTGGAACACTTGATAGTCATCATCTTTCATAATTTCATTCCTTAAGCATTTACTTATTACTGCCTTTTTAGAAATTCTGATTGATGAGGCATTTGCATAGCTTTTTGTTTTCTTATCCAACTTTCCTCAGACTGCCATACAGAACATAGAAATACTCCTGAATAGGGCGTTCAATTAGGGAACAGTGGAAATGAGCTTTTGTGTATTTGTTTATATGTGTGTCACTGATAAGATTCTTAGGATGAACAGCTCTAATAAAAGCAATCACAATATAACTATAAAGAAGAGTGAGATCTAAGCAAAGCACTGCAAAACAACTAGAAATAACCTTTCTGTGTGTGCCATTCATGTATGGCTTCATCTGTCTAGTGTCAGGGACAAACTGAGGGCCCAGCTGCCTTTATTCATTTAATGAATTGTGATCATTAATGGCTATTATTCATGCATTTCAGTCTTTTCACATTTAATAACAGCTTGTTCCGATCAAAAATATAAAAACATGATCAGAGTGGCGTGTGCGTGGGTGTCACGATGCAAATAGTAGATTAGAAACCTGCTTATGTACTGTCACTCGATTTCTTTCCAGCAGAGACCTTTTTTTTTTTTTTTTTTTTTTAATTATTATTAGCCTTGGAAAATGAAATGGGAAACATTTCTGTGTAATTTTAAGAAAGATCTGACTGGCATCATACTCAATTGGCCCCTTTGTATTTTTCCTCCTGCTCATTTGTTCAGATATAATTACAGATTCTTTGCAAAACTTCAATGTCAATCCTTATTAATCTCTAATTTCTAATCATAGACATAAGGGGTTTGGAAACTGCATCTCATATTTTATGGTTTTGGAGGGAAAATGACATACTTCTGGTTTTGTGAATTCCTGGCTATATTCCTCTTCATCTTATACCCAAGGGACAGTGGGAAAAATGGACTTTGTTGCTAAATTGTAGTTCTTAACAGAATTATGGCTAGATTATCGGTGGATGTGACAGTTCTTCGTTCTACAACTCCAATGAGAAAGAAGATAAATGAGGCTACAGCACCTGTGAGACATAAAGGCAAGATTAGCCAAGAATTAAGAGCCTCTTCTGAGAGTTAGAGAAAATTCTGAAAAGCTTTGCAAGAGCCAAGTATTTGAGGCGGCAGCAAGGACTTCAGGATGAGAAGTAGAAAAATGCATAAGGTATTTTTAGGTTGTCACTTGATTTGAAATAAAATACTTACTGATGGTTATACTATAGGAAAAGGACTAATCAGGATTTTAGTGTTCAGGTCTTGGCACTTGCTATTGGACAATTACCCACAGTTACCTCTTCAATATTTCTGGAAGGGCAAAAATTATTGGCAGTGATTCATTAGCAAGTTGTTCTGCATATACAGTTATTGTGGTCACTGCTTTGCACTACTAAAATTAAAATACTTTTTATAAGCTTTAAGGAAAAATATCTTCTTACTAGAATGATCACTATAAAAAAATTATATCTGAAATCTGGACTTTATGACATAAAACATTTAATTCATGGAATAGCTACATTATGTAAGAAAATTGATCATGATCACATATGTATTATTGCATACTAAATTATGTTAAAAATAATACTCAGGTAAATTGAAGGCATCTTTTTTTATGAAAAATCATTAATTCATTGCAATGACTACTTTTAAATATCAAATATTAAATAGTTTAAATCAGTATCTCTAAATATTATTAAATGTTAAGTATTTCATTGTTGTTATTATGTGCCATCGAGTCAGACCCGACTCATAGTGACTCCTCCTTGGGTTTCTGAGGCAGTATCACTATGGAAGTAGATTGCCCCATCTTCTTTCCGAGGAGTGCTTGGTGGGTTTGAACCAACAGACTTCTGGTTAGCAGTCAAGTGCCTGGGCACTATGCTTCCAGAGCTCTCCCAGGATGAATTAAGTGAGTATAATGTTTTTTGCATCCCTAAAAATATATGGATTTCTATGAGAAAATGTTATTAGGCTAATCATTAGAAAAAAGTTCAATTGACATGACAAGACAATTATAATGCAAAGAGGATGTTTGCTGTTAACAGTTGAATTTCAATTAGTTATGTAGAATTGCAAAAAGAAATAAATAAAATAATGAGCTAGAGATCAGTTGTCAATGTGGATAAAAATTATAGTGAATACCTCAGAAACTTCCGTAAGGAATTTCTTGAATAATTATGAATTGTTTTCTATAATTTACTTTTTTTTTTTTCTTTTTGTATTGATGCCTTTGAATTATCTCACCTCTTATATATGGTTCAGGAAATCTGGTGGCACAGTGGGTAAAGCGTTTGGCTGCTAACCAGAAGGTCAGCAGTTCAAAGCCCCCAGCCTTTCTGTGGGAGGAAGATGAGGGCATCTACTTCTGTAAAACATTACAGCCCTGGAAACTCTATGGGGGTTAGTATGAGTTGGAATCAACTCCATAGCAGTGGGTTTAGTTTGTTTTTGGTTTGATTTCTATGGTTAGGTTCATCTGGCCCACTATGTTTTTTCCTCGCAAAAGGAAGTACAGCAATGCAATCAGGTGTTGCTAGATTTTGAAGATAACTTTTTGACAGTTTCCAATTGAAGCACTAAATCCAAAATTTCCAACAATAGGATGTGAAATGATGGCATACCGACTTGAAGAAATTCTATACAGCCATTTGGAGTTACTATTACAAAGTGGTAGCATAATGCCTAAGGCACTTGACTGCTAAACAGAAGGCTGGCGGTTCAAATCCACCAGCCACTCCTCAGAAGGAGGGTTGGTCAATCCTGCTTCCGTAGTGATACTGCCTTGGAAACCCAAGGAGGGGTTGCTATGAGTTGGGGCTGACTCGACGGCAAATAACAAAAACAACAACATTACAAAGTGGGAAGAGCTGCATGGAAAAACAAGAAACAAAAAACTTACCTCTGATATACAATGAGTTTGTATGAAGGGAAAACAAGCATTATTATCAAAATGCAGACAGGAATATATCAAAATACTATCAATGTTGATGATAGGTTGGTGGCTATACAATGCATATTATTCTTCCTCATTGATTACTAATACACTGTCATACTTATATATATTGCTTAGCAAATAAAGTCAAATTTCAAAAAACAAAGAAAATTTGTGGCAGATTATAATGTAAGTAATAATAATAAGTTGACTTATAACAATTATTAGACCTTGATTTTAGTACCACTCAGCTGTTAACTGGCTGTTTGGCCTTAGGAAAAGCCACTTTGCTTTTCTAGACTTTCTTACATTCTTGCTGCCTCATTTGCAAAGCAGATGGCTTAGAATGAGGCTATTTCCAAAATCAATGCTTCACGGAGCTATGAATGTCATTTGATAGATATTTTTTCAGTCACATGATAACAAACCTACTATATGGTCATTTTTCAAATTAACTATACTGATGCTGTCAAAACATTGTCAACTTCATATTTTATAGTATTTGGAAGGAAGATGGAGCAATCTACTTCCATAATGATACTGTCTTGGAAACCCAAGGAGGGCTTGCTATGAGTCTGGTCAGACTCAAGGGCACATAACAACAACAACAAATTTTATAGTATTACCAATGGCAATTTAAAAGGTAAAGAAAATAATATACCAAAATACCACCTATTCAAAATCTACCCACATTATACTATTAAGGATTGAAATAACATCTTTTGAATTAACTGCAGTTAAGACCTATCAGGAACCTGCAACATATATTCCAATTAGGACTCCACCATAGTCAGCAAATGATTTCAATTTTAACCATTCTAAAGTTGCGCTGGTTGAAGTTCCGGGAAGAGTTAGGCTCCTGACTGCCAGTCATCTCCCTATCAAGGGTTAAGTTACGAAAACAAATAACAGCAAAAAAATTCTCCCTCTGCACTGACAGATCTAACAAATAGAGACCCTTCCATGAGGATGACACTAACACACCCCACTAGATTGCCCAGCCACTGTCATATGGCATTAATTCCATCTCGAATTGACCAAGAATAATTGTGAGCAACTAAACTTCCCCGTGTCCCCACAAATTTCTTCTCCAAACCCACAGTGACACATCTCATCTTTGAACTTTCTCTATCCATGTAAATATGCTGCAAAGAATGATTTAGGGAAGAAAAAAAAACCTTGATTTGAGGTCAGCTCAGCAGTTTTATTGGTTAGTACTTTGTTGATTTTCTTCTTATCATCTATCATTTTATTTAATTTTTTGCACCCTGAAATTCAGGCTTTTCCCAATTCTCTTAAGATACAACTTAGAGCTAAAAATAAGATGCAAAATATATAACTTTGAGCTGTGACGAATAAAACTGTGAAACTAATTACTACAACCAATATAAAAAACAATTCCAGCACTCCCAAAATTTTTCTGTGCTCCTTTGAAGTCCACCCCTTCCTCCATCCTTTTCCCTGGTGACCAATGATCATCTGTTTTTTTTTTTTTTTTTTTTTTTTTGGTAATACCTGTAGTGTTTGTAGTTTTGTCTTACAAGATTGTCATGTGAATGGATTAATGCAATTTTTGATTTGGCCTCTTTTATATGACATAATGCATTTGAGATCCATTCCTGTTGTTGCATGTCAAAGGTCATTTCTTTTTTACTGATTTTTGTGAGAAAAAAATTGTATGGTTTATTGTATGGGTGTGCCAGTGTTTTTTTTTTTTTTTTTTTCCCCCACCCATTCCCCAGGTGAGGATATTTCTGTTATTTGCAGGTGTGAACAATTACAAATAAAAGTACTATAAAAATTCACATATAGGGATTTTTGTATGTATCTGTGTTTTCATTTCACTTGAGTAGAACACCTACAACTGTGATTGCTGGTCACATGATAAGTGAATGTTAAACCTCATAAGAAACTGCCAAACTGTTTATCAAAGCATATTTTCCTATCACATTTCCTATCTATCTTGTATTTCAACGTGCAGAACAGTTCCAAGCATATAGCAAAAAAACCCCAAACCAACCTGTTGCCATCAAGTTGTTTCTGACTCTCAATGACCTTATAGGACAGGATAGACATGACCCATAGGGTTTCCAAGCATGTAAAGCTTTACAGAGACAAGCTGCTTCATCTATCTCCTACAGAATAGCTAGTTGGTTTGATCCACTGACCCTTCCATTAACAGCCAAACTCTTAACCACTGAGCCACTAGGACTTCTGCATATAGTAGATAGGCTTTCAATCAGTTATTGGTGCATATATTAAGTTCATTAACTACTCTGGATCTTCTTCCAATTATTTAAGACAGCTTTCTTTAAAAAATAAGTAGTTAAGATTTAGAAGGAGAAAATAATATTCTTTTAGTCTCAAAATATCCTTAAAAATCATCAGTGATACATTTGTCCTCCATTTTGTGTTCCTACTTAGAAATTGAAAGTGTCATCTCCATTGTCCACATGGAAAGTTTGATTTAGAGGGAAGTACATTTTCTCAAAGCTTAGGTCCTTTTTTACCTTTAGACTGTATTGTTGAATACCAGGAATTTTCTTTTATCTTGCCCTAAACCACCTATTAAGCTGATATAAACCTGTTAACTGAAAAGTTATTTCAGCTTTGCATCAAGTTGTAAAAAGTATAGAAGAAAAAGAAAATGCAGTCACCAGACTTCAGCCAACATTCTCTGGACAAAATAGATGTTAAGAATTCCAATCAGTCTATCTATCTCTTATCAGAAACCGTAGGATACAAATTTATTTTCAAAGTAAAACATCATAAAGTTTCAACTGCATGATAATTAGTGGCATATGCTTACACAAGGAATGTTATGCCCACGTTGTCCAGTGGATCCCCCATGGTCATGTGGCAACATGAAAACCTCCATGGCATTTACCCAGCACATTTTCATCCTAGTTTCTAGGGACTGATTCAAACTGCAGATGTGGAGTTCTGCTGTGATTATAAATTAGCTAGCTGATCTTTAGTACAAATCGAAATTGTTTTTATTAACTTTGACTGTAATTGCTGTGAACTAGAAAATGTTTTCAATCCTGTGGAGATAAACTCTTTCCTTCTGAATGTCTGGAATCATTCTTTAATTAATCTCATTTGTATTTACACACCTTGTTTGTTTTTGCAAGCATTTTAAATTTTCACTATTCAATATTTTAAATAGAAAGAATTGTAAGAAGTTTGAATAGAGATGTTTGTTATACTTCATGTTTTTACTGATCATTGTGACCGATTACCTTCTATACGTTTTCACATTTACACGTTTCACAAGTATTTATATTAAGATTGATGTGAGTTTTTGCTAAGTAAAATATTTTTTATGACAAAAAATATTTTATCAGGAAATTATCATAATGGAGCATCTTTAAGAAAATGTTTTACTATGAATTCTTTGGAATTGTGTCCCTTTAATATAACAACTACACTGTGCACAATTCTGACTCCTTCAGTTATTTGCATACTTATCCTGTGCCTTGTCAAGCATCGCCCCTCTTTTAACACAGTCAGGACATTTTATTAATTCTTTCTTTCCCGCCTAGCCCTGCTGCTGGAGAGGATACAAAGAGACATCAGGCTGCCTATAGATTCACAAGCAGCTCCTTATTTGTTCCCAATATTTGTAGTTTTTCTGTTCACATCTGCCTTGGTGAGTGAGAGAGTGACAGAGAGAAAAGGGAAAGAAGGGAGTGGAGAAGCGAGAGTGAGAAGAGAGGGAGATATTGATTTAAAAGAAGAAAACGTTCTCATTTTGAGATTCCTAATTGCATCAACGGTTCTAGAATTCAATTACAGAGAATGAACCATAATACAGCTTCGGCCACCCCAATGGCTTTCTGAGGGCTCTACTCACTAATCATGTATGCTCATTTGTGTGTGTTTTCAAGCAGCTTTCTTGAAAGGGCCTCAAAACCAGAGCTCCTTGAACAAGCTCCTTCCACTTTGCCCCCCTGCTAAGAATTTGCATTTTCACCCAATGTACTGAATCAAAATCTGAATTTTCACAAGATTCCCAGGTGAATCTATAATCTATCTTTGCATAATATATAAGGTGGATCTTGGTAGAATGCAGATTTTGATACAGTACTTCTGGGGTGCAAATGCAAATTCTGAGCAAGAGTTTCAACCAGAATGAAACAGTTCAAAGTCTTGCTCATAGCACACTATTTCTTGGGGAAGAATTACCAGTAATGGCCCTCTTCCACAGGGATACTTGCTATGTAATAGTTTATGTAGTCATATTTGGGGCACCACAAGCGAAGGGAAATGATTAGCAAAGAAGAGAATGAAGAAGAATGAGGGAATGCAAAATAGAGTAAATTATATTTTCTGCTGTACACAAAACCTTAAGATGGGAAAGTAATGTTCTATACAGACAGCCATTCTTGATATTTACCCATGATAATGTAAAACATTCAAAGTTTAAATGTATACTCACTGTTAAAAACCAAAACCAAAAACACATTCCCTTGAAAGCAACAGGAATATGCATCCAGTGTATGAAAATCACATAAGGAAATATTAGAAGCAGGATGTATGACACAGATAGATACACAAATCCAAATACAAACATTCACCCTTTTTTCTTTAGCCACTAGTTGCTGGATGGCTCAAAGACAGTTGCTTCTGATTACTGAGTGGAGAATTATAAATATGAAAGCAACAACCAAAAAAAAAAAAAAAAAATTGCCATTGAGCTGATTCTGACTCATAGTAACCCCCACTGGGTTTCCAAGGCTGTAAATCTTTACAGAAGTGATTGCCTCATCTTCCTCATGCAGAGCAGCTGGTAGGTTTGAACCATCTCTGATCATCTGGTTATCAGCCTAATGCCTTATCCACTATGCCACCAGAAATGGTATCACTTTGTCAAAATCTAGAACTAGTATCCAGTATGAGTCATCCTGGAGTTCAGGAATTCTGGGAGAATATTTCTGCCCTCTGAATAGCAGAAGTGATACTTCTGGTAAGCAGAGCTAAAGAGAAAGGTTTTGCTGATCATACTGTGAGTTGGATCAATGAATGGTAGACAGAGTTTGATGGTTACAGTTGTGTCTCAAGTTGGCTGGGCCATGACTTTCAGTAGTTTGACAGTTATGATTCAGTCATCCCCCATGATGAGGTCTGATATAATCACCTCCATAATGAGATCTGCTTTGACCAGCCAATCAATTAAAAGGAAGTTTCATCAGGGTCACAACTTACTACCAGTATATAAAGATGCTCTGGAAAAGCTCTCTGGCTTTTTGCTTGGTCTAGATCCTGAATCTGACCCATCATCATCTGACCTCCAGTTCATTAGACTTAGCCAGCATCCCAACATACCTTGGAATTTGTCAACCTCTGCAGTGTGTGAGTCAGCCCCTAGCCTTTTGACCTGCAATCTTGGGTTCCTCAGCCCCTAAAGCTATCGGGTAAAGAGAAGCCTCCAGCCTGACATCTGACCCATGGACTTGGGACTTGCCAGCCTCTACAACTGTTTGAGACATTTCCTTGAGATGAATCTCTCTACATGTGTGTGTGT
>NW_006921706.1:5026398-5035699 GCF_000298275.1 Orycteropus afer afer
TATATATATATAGGCTTCACTAGTTTTGCTTCTCTAGATAATATAGCCAAAGACACAGGGTTTAAGAGTGAGTGGTCTTCAGGTAAATATAGAAAAATTAAGATAACAGTTAAGTAGAACAGAGAGAAAAGAAAGTATCATTAGATTAATACCTGGTAAAGATAAACACTGTTAAGAGTGTTAGGCAAATATCTAAGGGATGCAGTGCTGGTTGGAGGTCTGTCAATGATGGAGATGGAGTTAATAATCATGTTGGAAACAGGTCATGTAAATAATTGCTTGTAATAATAATTAATGCTCAGAATATTTGACTTTTCATTCCAATTTGTAAAACCTATCAATGGCTTCCAATGTTTCATTCAGTGAGCTTTTGAATGTGTACAATGTGCCAGGTAGAATACTTGTTGCAGTAGTTGAACAAACCAGAATAACTGGGTGCTATGGCAGTAAATAATAGGAGAAACTAACCTAGTGTGAGGGTTTAAGAAATGAATTAATTTTCTATCTGTACATAACAAATAACCACAAATTTAGCAGTTTATAGCAATATAAAATCTCAGTTTTCATGGATCAGGAGTCCAGCCACAGCTAACTAGGTTCTATGCCCAACATCTCATAATGCTAATGTGAAGATATCATTCAGGGTTGTGGTCTTCTTTGGAGCTCAAGGTCCTCTTCCAAACTCATTCAGGCTTTTATAGAATTCAGATCCTTGTGGTCATAGGACTGAGTCTACTGTGATCCCCTGCAAAGGCAGTTAACAATAAAGCTGCTTATTTCTTCCAGACCATCAGAGAAACCTCTCTAATATTACACCTTCTTTCAAGTATTCATCTAATTAGGTCATGTCCAACCCATATAATTTCCCTTTGGATTAACTCAAAGTCCACTGATTAGTAACTTTATCATGGGACTGATACCTTTGTCATATTCACAGACAAGAGATGGAGATTATACAAGGGGTGGGTCATTTTAGGATTCTGCATGCCATATGAACAGATCCCTGAGAAAGTGATGTTCCAGCTGAGACCTAAAAAGTGGACTGTAGGTATCCAAACAAAGAGTGGGAGTAGAGTTGTTGTAGCCCAAGGAATCAGCATGTGCATAACCTGGACTTAAGAGAGATCATGGAGAATCTAAGAAACCTGGAGATGCTCAGTTTAGCTTTGGAGGAGAAATGCTAATATCATAATAAAGTTTATAAGACCCTGCATGTACTTCCCGACTAATTTGCCAACATTTCCAGGCTTGAACTCTGTATTCCAACTGAACTGAACATCATTATTTTCTTTGATCTTATTAAACATCCTTTGATTCTTATTAAGCATCATGTACTTTCTTAACTCAGAGATAACTTCTTAGCAGAAGAATAACTAAACTGAGATAAGAAGAATGATTATGGACTATCCCAGTGAAATGATGAATCTCCAAGTGTAGGCTAAGTCCATTATTCTGTGCTCCTTTAGCACACTGGAATACCATGTAACATATCACACTATAGTGCAACTATCCATTTTGTTTTGCTCTAGAGAATATAAATTTTATGTTCACTATCATATCCTTATCACTTATCCCAATTAGAGCAAGAAATAGATGTTTAACGAGGATAGTGGTGATGATGACGATAATTGTGAGGCCAAAAATAATGATAAAATGTATGAAAACAGGGATAAGACCAATTAAAAAAAAAAAAAAAAAAAGGAAGTAGTGAGAAAGACCATACAAATTGTTTACTTACCCATAGAGAAAAACTATTATATTTAAGCAATCATTAGAGTCAAAAGTAAAGCTCAGTCATAAGTCTTCTGGTCATCAAAATAGCTGTTCACTTCAGTGTAAAATTCTGTTCATGTCCAGAGCTGAGAAAAGAGTTATGCACATGAATAAATTCTAACATTCGAGGTTTGCTACTTTTAGGAAGTATTTAAATGAGCAAAATACATTTTTCATTGATTTGCTTTTAGCAAATATCATGTATAAGCCTTTCTGTAAAAAATAGTAGACAGACTAAAAATGACACAATGGTTGCTTTGAGATTGTGAATATAAAAGCACAAAGATAACACAGAATATGTCATGGGTCCCCTTCCCAGTTCAGTAAGGCAGTGGCAGCTTCACTTTGGGCCTTGACAATCAATGAACAGGAGTCAAGTTTCCCTTCTTGGTAATAATAGTTTGATAACATAACACTGATTAACTTAATAAAAGACTACTTAAGAAAGTCCTCAAATAAAGATTACTCCCCTAGAAGCTACTACATTCATTATTCATTATTTTTGTAAGACTCTCAGAGCTAAAATAATTCTCAGTCAAAATGTTTTGTAATTTGTAATAGAGGAAAAACTCAGCACCAACATCTGTCAGCCATTGACCTTTTGTGTTATGACCATGGCTAATGCAATGTATTTAAAGCCAGATTTTAATGACATCTTATTAAAAGAATACATCAGTAGTACTTTTTTAAACTCTAGACCTGTTGTTTTCCTAAACACTTCATAATCAAGATTCATATGGTCCAAGAAGCATATTTAAGACATGGATCCTTGACATATCTATATTTAATTCAAAACTGATGAGTTCTTCAAGAATAACGAAGAATCTGCAAATCACCTCATGACATAGAGAGTAAGCTTAGAGGACATTATGTTGAGTGAAATAAGTTCCTCACAGAAGGACAAATATTGTATGAGTCTGTTATTATAAAAAGACAAAGAAAGGTTTATGCAGGGGAGGAAATTTTCTTTATTAGTTACCAGGCGTGGGAAGGAGGGGACAGAAAATTGCTGACTAGTTAAGAAACAAGTGTTGATTTCAGTGAAGGGGAAGGCAATACAGCAAAAGTATGTGACCAGCACAATAACATTAAAGAAAAGGAGGACACAGAGAACTACACAAGAGAGTGTACCTTTGTACAGACAACAAAGGTAAATACTACTACATATACAATACTGCATTATCACTAATAACAAACCCTAGTCTACAGGTGGTTAAATAGGTAGACAGGCAAGAAGATCAGGTTTAGGTAGGTGAATGGGAACATACTCATGACTATACATAGGTTTGGCAGATAATACTCCTACATGCATATTTGTATGTTCTATAAAAATGTCTATGCACATTAAAGAGCTAACAGGGAAGAAAATTAGGATAGCTTATTGGCCACAACCAAGCACATTACAGGAGTGAGTCACTGGGCCTGCAGTTTCAGCACCATGGTCACAGGGGACATCAAGTTCAATGGGGACAACATGTTGTTGTTGTTGTTGTTATGTGCTGTCAAGTTGGCCCCAACTCATAGCGACCCCTCCTTGGGTTTCCGAGGCAGTATCACTATGGAAGTAGATTGCCCCATCTTTCTTCCGAGGAGTGGCTGGTGGATTTGAACCGCCAGCCTTCTGGTTAGCAGTCAAGTGCCTTAGCCACTATGCTACCAGAGCTCCCAGGGACAACATAGTACACAAAAATGTTGTTATCCTACTTTGGCAAGTAGTGATTGGTGTCTTAAAAACTTGCAAGTGGACATCTAAGATGCAGCTATCGGTCTCTTCTCATCCAGAGCAAAGAAGAGTGAAGAAAATTCTAAAAATATGGAAACAATTAGTCCAAGGAACTAATGGGACATGGCAATCTCAGCCCACATGACCCTGAGTCCAGATGAATTAGTTGGTGCCCTGCCACCAATGCCAACTTCTTGGAATGGTATCAAGATTCAAGATCACAGATAGAGTGGGAGAGAAAAATGTGGAACAAAATTCCAAAACAGAAAAGACCAGAATTATTGGTCTGATAGAGACTGGTGAAACCCCTGAGACTATGGCTCTAGGTTACCTTTTGGCCCTGGAATTAGACTCACTTCCATGGGTTAGCTCTCAGCCAGATAATAGCCAGGCCTATGGGCTGAACAACTACACCATGGAGCTGAACTCCTTTAAAAGGTCAACTGTGAGAGATCTGAAGGGCAGTGTTTGCAAAGAAGGCAAGCAAGACAGACAGCATAGGTAAGAAGGTCACAGGGAGGAGGTGGGAGGAGAGCTGTTCCATTGTGAGGATCGTACTGAGTGTTGTGAAACAAAACGCATATGCACTGGTGAGTGTAAAATGAATCTGCTTTGTGAAATTATGCCCAGATCACAATTTTTTTCTTTTTTTTTTTTAAAGAGGAGCTCTTGCATGTTATAAAATATTTTTCTATATTTTCTTTTTATTTATTTAATAATTTATTTTATTTTTTGTTATTATTGACAATACACATAACAGAACATACATCAATTCAACAATTTCTATATGTACAATTCAATGACACTGATTATATTCTTCAAGTTCTGCAACCATTCCCACTCTCCTTTTCCAACTTGTTCTTTGCTGTAAACATAAACTCTTTATCTCTTAAGTTTCCTATCTAATCTTTCAAGTTGCTATTGTCTATTTGGGAGCTCTGGTAGCGTAGTGCCAAAGACACTTGGCTGCTGACCAGAAGGCTGGAAGTTCAAATCCACCAGCCACTCCTCAGAAGGAAGATTGAGCAATCTACTTCCGTAGTGATACTGCCTCAGAAACCGAAGGAGATGTCGCTATGAGTTGGGTGTGACTTGAGGACAAATAACAACAACAACAATTGTCTACTTGATCTCACATGGGTAGATGTTAAAAGAGCACAATACTCAAGGCAGACGTTCTTTACTAGTTAAGCTGAACTCAAAGGCAGTGTATTACAATTTGTTTTTATTTGACTTGACTTGTTGGTTTAAAGATTATCTCAGGGAAATAGTTTCAGGAGTTTATCCAGCATCCATGGCTACAGAAAGTCTGGAGTTTGTGAAAATTTGAAATTCTGTTCTGCATTTACCTCCTTTTGTTCAGTATTCAAAATATTCAGTAATGGTAGCTGGACACCATCTAGTTCTGGTCTCATAGCAAAGGGGCCATTGCTCATGGAGGCAATTGGCCACACATTCCTTTCATTCCTGATTCTCCTTCTTCCTGTGTTGATCAAGGCAAATAGAGGCAAATTGTTGTGCTTTGGATAGCTGTTGTTGTTGTTATGTGCCATTGAGTTGGACCCAACTCATAGTGACCCCTTCTTGGGTTTCTGAGGCAGTATCACTATGGAAGTAGACTGCCCAACCTTCCTTCCGAGGAGTGGCTTGTGGGTTTGAACTGCCAGCCTTCTGGTTAGCAGTCAAGTGCCTTAGGCACTATGCTACCAGAGCTCCTTTTGGATAGCTACATGCAAGTTTTCAACACCCAAGCACTATGCAATGAACTAGGAAGTAGAACAAAAGCACTAAACACATTACTAGGCCAATTAACTGGGATGTCCTGTGAAAACATGCCCCTAGCCCTTCAAACCAAGGAATCAAATCCCATGAGGTGTTTGGTTGGTTGTACATAAGCAGCCTCAGCAGCTTCTCTTTTGTCACTGTTGTCACTATATGTATCACACAACATTTGTCAATTCAACTTTTTACAGGTATATAAACTTATTGACAGAAATTATGTGAAACAACTATGAAACCCTATTCTTAAAGTGAATTTTTCCATAACTATAAACCAAAACTCACCATTTCATAGGCAATAACCCCCTTCTTTTCCTTTTTCTCACCCTAGTAACCCTAATAAACATCAGTCTACACATATTCTGTTCTTGTCTTTTTATATAACAGATATTATGTAATATTTATCTTTTTGTGATTAACTTATTACAGTCAGCATAATATCTACAAGTTCCATCCATACTGTAGAATGTAACAAGACTTCATTTTCCTTACTGGCTGAGTATTATTGTATGTGTTTACTAAATTTTGTTTATCTGTTCATCTGTTGATGGGAGTTAAGGTTTTTCTAACCTGATAGGTTTGTGCTGCAATGAAAACTGGTGTATTAAGTGTCTTTTGAAGTCTCTGATTTCATGTCTTTTGGCTATATACCTAGAAGTGGAATTGTGGGATCATATAGTAGTTTTCTTTGAGTTATTTATCATTTTGTTGTTAAATTGTCAAAGTTTTATATATATTTTAGTTATTATACTCTCATTGGATATATGACTCCTGGAGATACTCTCCCAGTTGAAAGTTTAACTTTTCAGTTTTTGGTCAAGTCTTTTGATGAATAAAAGTTTTGAATATCTGTAAGGTTCCATTTATTTATTTTTTCTTTTACTATTTGTGCTATTGGCATTATACTAGATAATCCACGGTTAAAAGCTGGGCCCAACAGCATTACCCCTGCATTCTCTTCTAAGAATTTATGTCTTTAATATATTTCAACTTTTGAAAATGTAGAAATTTTCATTTTTTTCATCATAGTGAAAGTATAAGTTTTAAATTTCTTTAAAATTTCATTATCTATTCTATTTGTGATAAATAAGGTCTTTTTCAATCATAATTCATTAATGTTTATAACTAACTTTCATATAGTTATTATATACCCATCCACATTTAATTTCTGGAGAGTATTATGGTTAGATAATAGGATTACTTGTAGAAAATTTTGAATTTCTGTGCTCTTTTTTGAAGTTTTACCTCTTTTTATTAAGTTTTATTTCTTACTGCATTTTCAAAATTTCAAGAAAAATATTAAATGATAAAAGTGATCATGAACTCGACATTGTACTCAATTTGAGTGAGACTGGCATTAGGTTTATACTATTCAATGTAATATTATATAATCATTTGACACAAATATTCTTTATAGATCATGAGATACATATATCCTTTTTTTAAAACTAAGCTTTATCATTGAATATCTTTCTAGCAGTTTAAGCTAATAATATAAGATTGTAATTTGATTTTTTTATTTGATCCCATTAGATTATAAACTTTATAAATTAAGGTTTCATTTGTTTTATTCATGAGTAGCTCTCATGCCTAAAATAGTGCTTGACACAAAGTAATCATGCAATTAACATTTGTAATAAATTTAAAATGGAGGGATTAATTTCATATGGTAATAATTTTCTTGATATTAAGCAGTTTTTACATCTACCTGTTGTATAATATTAGATTATTCTTCAAGTATGCTGTTGAATTTACTTACTCAGGATTTTTACAATGCTATGAGTCGGGGCCGACTCGATGGCAAATAACAACAACAACAACAACAACAGTCCTTAGCTAAGGAGCTCTAGTGTTAACAGTGGTTAAAACAATCAGCTGCCAAGCAAATGTTCAAACTCACCAAGTAGTTTTAAACTCATCAGCCACTCTATGGGAGAAAGTAGTGGTAGTCTGATTCCAAAAAGATTTTCAGCCTAGGAAACCCAGTTCTATTCTGTTTATAGGGTCACTATGAGTCAGAATCTATAATGGGTTTGTTTCTGTTTTTGTTTTTAGTCTTTAGTTAATCTCTTTTTTTCATGCCTTGTGAAGTTGGGGTAAAGATTTGTTAGTACTTCCAAACTTCTTACTTCAGTCGCCTCATTTTTTCTATAGATATTTGGGATGTATTTGTCCTGTTTCTAGTTTGACTAATAGCAAACTTCACATTTTCTAAAATATACACTCAATCTACCGTAAACTGAAAGTTGTTGATGTAGAGGCTCAAATGGTTGGAATTGGGCTACTAACCTAAAGGTTGTTAGTTCAAACCCACCCAGTGGTGCCACGGAAGAAATGCCTGCTTATAGTTAGGAAAACCCTACAGAGCAGTTCTACTCTAACACACGGGGTCACCCTGAGTTGGAATTGGCTTGACAGCAACAAATTTTGTCTGTTTTTTTTTTTTTTAATAGAAGTATAGACAGAAGTACAAATGGGGAATAAAAAGTCAGTGAGGAAAGAAAAACAGCAGATTTTAGTCATCTCAGGAAAAAAGCATCTTCCATTCCCATTGCCAGTGGGTGTTTCTGTTTCACCAAGCCAGGGCATACGAAACAGATGGCTCAGGATTTCTCACTCTGGACATTCTGTTCTGGCCCATTCCAGAAACTTCTGATCTGTAATTAAGGGAAATGTACCTCAATATCCTGGACTGTGGTTGTATCTTTAATCTCCAATGTTGATTTAACTTTATAGCATTGTAAATATATTATGTGTATTTCAACATGCAGATGACAAAGTGTGAAATAATTTTCAGATCAAGTTTTAAATGAATTTAGAGGTTTGCTATTTCATTCACACCTTAGTTGAAAGATGCTTTTTTTTTTATTATTTTTATTATGATTTAGGTGAAAGTTTACAGAACAAATTCACTTTCCATATACCAGCTCACATACACCTTCTCTCATGACATTCACTGCAATTTCCCACAATGCAACAGCTCCACTCCCACTTCCTCCCCATAGTTACCTCTTCCCTGTGTCCTTCTCTCCCATGAACTCCTGTGCCCTTCACTGTCTCCCTGTGCACACATTGCCCTTCTATTCACCCATGTTTGATCTCTCCAAGGAGTGTATCTACCTAATGTAAAGATTCACCTTATATGCCTGCCTTTTGTTTGGCTGGAAGCCACAGGAGTGGGTTCAATTCCAGACCAGAAGGGTAGCTAGGTGCCATAGTCTCAGGGGTCCCATTAGGCAAACCTGGTCCCTTTTTTTTTTTTTTTTCAATGATTTTGAATTTTGTTCCACATTGTTCTTCCACTCTACCCAGGATCTCCTACATAGATCTCCCTCCAAGTAGTTAACAGTGGTAGCCAGGCTCTATCTATTTCTTCTGGTCTCATCATCATATAGGCTGAGGATCACATGGTGTACCAGTGCCTTGGATTAATTGTTTCCATGCATCTTTCATTTTCTTCATTCTTCTTTGCTCTGGCTGAGGAGAGACTCATCATTCCATCTAGATGGCCACTTGCAAGCTTTTAAGATACCAGTCGCTACTCACCAAAATAGGAGGTGGAACAATGATTTAGTGTAGTGTGTTATGGCAATTGAGCTTGATGTTTCCTGTGACTATGGTCCTGAGACCACAGGTCCAACTACTTGCTACCTCTGGGTAGCTGGCTGTGTCCAGGAAGTCATCACAACCTTATTCATTGTCAGCTCTACTATGTACCTGGGAATTCTTACAGAAATACAAAGACACTGTTTGAAATACACTGAAACTTTGTCAGCCAACCCTATACATGGTCATAGGCACACTCCTCCCTGCATAGACATACTTAATTGTTCAGCCTGTCCACCCATCTACCCAGCCATTTGTCAATGTTTGCCTTCACTGGCAACACAATAATGTATATGAAAAACGTTCATCTTTGTTGTCTGTACCTCCCATAAATCTCTCTGTCTTCCTCTTCCTCAATGCCACCATGTTGATCACTCACATTTGGTACACTGTCCTTCTCTTCACCCAAATCAATACTTA
>NW_006921706.1:5035899-5037738 GCF_000298275.1 Orycteropus afer afer
AAACCCACCAGCCACTCCTTGGAAGGAAGGTTGGGCAATCTACTTCCGTAGTGATACTGCCTCGGAAATCTAAGGAGGGGTCACTATGAGTCGAGTCCGACTCCACGGCACATAACAACAACAGTGCCTTCTAAGTTCATCCATATCATGCAGTGTTTTGCAGATTCAATGGTATTCTTTGTGGTTGCACAGTATTGCATTGTGTGTATGTACCATAGTTTGGTTATCCATTGTTCTGTTGATGGGCACCTAGGTTGTTTCCATTTTATGGCTATTGTAAACAGTGCTGTGATGAATATGGGTGTGCATATATCTGTTCTTGTCCTGGCTCTCACTTCTTTAGGATATATACCTATTAGTGGAATGACGGGTCAAATGGTATTTTTATGGTCTAAAGGTTATACTTGCTTCATAAAATGAATTTGAGAGGGTTCCATCCTTTTCTGTGTTTTGGAATAGTTTGAGTGGGATTGGTGTCATTTCTTATCTAAATGTTTGGTAGAACTCTTAGCTGAAACCATCAGGGCCAGGACTTTTTGTGTCGGTAATTTTTTTGTGATCTGTTCAATTTTTTCTTTTATTATGGGTTTGTTCAACTTTTCCACCTCAGTCTGTGTTAGTTTAGGCAAGTAATGTGCTTGTAGAAATCTGTCCATTTCTTCCAGATTTTCAAATTTGTTTGGGTACAGTTTTTCATAGTATCCTGATATTATCTTTTTTGCTTCAGTTGATTCTGTTGTGATGTCACCCATTTTGTTTCTTATTCATGTTATTTGTATCCTCTCCCTCTTTTCCTTTGTTAAATTTACCAGTTGTTTGTCAATTTTATTAATCTTTTCAAAAAATCAACTTTTAGTCTTGTTGATTGTTTCCATTGTCTTTCTATTTTCTATTTCATTAATTTCTGCTTGAATCTTTAGTATTTCCATTCTTCTGGTGACTATAGGCTTTTTTTTTTTTTCTCTTCTTTTTATGATTGTTGGAAATGTTAGTTTAAAGTGTTGACTTTGGCTCTTTCTTCTTTTTTATATGTGCATTTATTGCTAAAAATTTTACTCTGATCACAGCTTTTGCTGTGTCTCAAAGATTATGATATGTTGTGTTTTCATTCTCATTTGATTCAGGAATTTTTACATTTCATTTATTATTTCTTCTATTACCCAGATGTTTTTGAGGAAGGTGTTGTTCAGTTTCCATGTATTTGCTCTTTTGCCTTTGATCTTCCTATTGTTGATTTCTAATTTGATAGCATTTTGATCTGAGAAGATGCTTTGCAGTATTTCAATGTTTTTAAATTATTAAGACTTGCTTTATAGTCTAACATATGTTCTATTATGGAGAATGTTCCATGTGTGCTGGAAAAGAATGTATATTTTGCTATTATTGGGTGAAGTGCTCTATGGATGTCTATAAGGTCAATTTGGTGGATTGCATTGTTTAGCTCTTCTGTGTCTTTGTTGAGTTTCTTCTCAGTTGTTCTTTCATTGAAAGTGGTATATTGAAGTCTCTCACTATGACTGTGGAGTCATCTATTTGCCTTTTCAATTCTGTTAAAGTCTGATTTATATACTTTCAGGCTCCTTCATTAAGTCCATAGATATTTATTATGGTTACATCTTTTTGTTCAATTGATCCTTTAATCATTGTATAATGTCCTTCCTTGTCTTTTATAGTGGTTTTTGTCTTAAAATCAATTTGATCAGAAATTAATACTACCACTCCTGCTCTTTTTTGGTTGCCATTTGTTTGAGCTCTGGTAGCATAGTGGCTAAAGCACTTGACTGCTAACCAGAAGGCTGGCGGTTCAAACCCACCAGCCACTCCTCGGAAGGAAGGTTG
>NW_006921706.1:5038173-5048926 GCF_000298275.1 Orycteropus afer afer
TGCTTGTCCTCTTTTTTATTGCAATGTGAAGGTTTATCATTTTTCTTTTGGGTTACCCTGTTGTTTACATAATTTTCTCCCTGAGTTTAGAACCATCCATTCTATCTTACAATTGTCTTGACTTCCTCCCCCTTTAGAAGTTCTATTACTACACTGCTTTTTTCCTCTTTCCTTTTTTAGTTGTCCTCTTTTGCCAATTGATGTCTCTGGTTCTGTTTTTACAATCTTGTAAGCTTATTTTATTTTAAATACTTCCATAACTGGGTTGGTTTCTGGATTATGTCATCATGTGTATTATTGGTCGGTTGTTATTTGCTATTATTTGTTCTCTGTCCAAAGGACTGCCTTTAGTATCTCTTGTAAGGTTGATATGGTTTTAACAAATTCCCTTAAATTCTTCTTATCTGGAAGTCTCCTAATTTCACCGTCATGTTTTAGGAACAATTTTTCTGGATATATAATTCTTGGGAGCTCTGGTGGCATAGAGCTTAAAGCATTTGATTGCAAACCAGAAGGCTGGTGGTTCAAACCCACTGGTCACTCCTCGGAAGACTGGACAATCTCCTTCCATAGAGATACCACCTCAGACACCTATGGAAGGGTCACTATAAGTCAAATAGACTCAATGGCAGAGTTTGGAGTTTGGTTTAGAGATATAATTTGTGACTGGAAATTTGTCTCTCTCAGAGTTTTATATATACCTTTCATTGCCTTCTTACCTCCATAATTTCTAAGTTTAGTCTTATTAGTAGCTCATTGTAGGCAAGTTTTCTTTTTACCCTTGGTGCTTTCAGGATTCTTTCTTTGTCTTTGGTTTTGGTGAGTTTGATGATGATATATATTGATGATTTTCTTTTGAAGTCTATCCTGTTTGTGGTTCCTTGGATATCCTGAATGGATATATTCTCATCTTTCATCATATTAGGGAAGTTCTCTTCCAACAAATTTTGGACAATTTTCTCAGTGTTTTTGTGTTTCTCTTTCTGTTCTGGAATTTCAATTACACATAGGTTATTCCCTTTGCTGGTATCCTATGTGAATCTTAGCCTTTCTTCATTTTGTTTTGATCTTTTTCCTGATTGACACTTTTCCAAAGAAGTATTCAGGTATTTGTCTTCAATCTCATTAATTCTGTCTTCTATAGCATCAATGCTACTCCTTTGTCCTTTCAATGTGTTATCTGTTTCTTAAAATTTAGTATTAATCTTCTGGATTTCTATCTGTAGATTTTGAGTCATTTCTAATTTTTCATTTATTTTGTCATTTTGTTCTTGTATTGTCTTCAGAAATTGTTCTAGGGTTTTGTCTGTGTTTTCCTTGATCTGTCTCTCAATCCTTTGAAGATACCTAAATATGATTCTTTAGAATTCCTTATCAGGGAGTTCCAATGCTGCTTCTTCCTCAGGGATGTTTTCTGGGTCTATATCCTGCTTTTTTGTTTCTATTTCTTTATCTTGCTTCTCTGTGTGAATTGTGATGGTCTAGTGTTTCTGAGAAATTGTGACATTTTTGTATTTATATTTAATTGGTGATTGTATGTTGGATTGATTCACCCAAGATTTCATTTTCTTTCTTTCTTTCTTTCTTTTTTTGGCTGTATCTGAGTAAGCAGGGTACTCTGCTCCTCTACTTACTAGTTGGTAGCATTTATGCACTCACCACCTGTCTCCTGGTGGGAGTGACAGAGAACAAGTGTGGCTGCACAGACAGCTGTTAACTGTCTGTGAAGAGCAGCGAAGGGTGATTCAGGCTTTTTTTGGGTGGTCGTGTACCATTGGCGAGTTGGTGCAGAAGGAAATGCTGGCCCTCAGTCAGTAATTGGGGCTACAGGAGCTGTGAGTGTGGTTGGATCATTTGGACACATTTGTTGTCTCCCACTTGGTTAGACAAAAACAATTGCAACACTATAAAAAAAAGTAAAAGCAAGAGGACAAAAAACAAGCACCACATAAACATACAGAAACAATCACCAAAAAGAGAAATAAGAAAAAATGCAGAAAAAAAGAGGAAAGCAATGAATGGGTGAAAATATTTAAATAAATACCTTAAAAAGACAAAAGATCTATGAATAGAAAAAGGGGGGAAAAACAATATATTGGGAGGGGAGAATAAGAGAAAAGAGGTAGAGTAGGAGGATAATGAAAAAAAAAAAAATGGGAATAAAGCAAAAAGGAAAACAAGGAGTGGGGTGAATCACAAGAAAAAAAATGAGAACCAGGAAAAGGGAGGAGAGTAAAAGCCAAACACTAGAACCTGGGAAAGGATGAAGAAAGAATAATAAAATGGAAGAAAAAATAATAATAATTTTAAAACAGACAAAAACAAACTAAAAAAATAAACAAATCTGGGCTAGGCAGGACAGGGCACCCAGGCTCCCTCAGAGCACACAGACTGGGATGGAATTTCTGCCAGCCCAGAAGGTGGGTGGCAGTAAGGTATGGTCACACCTCCATTCATCAAGAAGTTATGAGGTATAAAAGCAACAAAGGGAATATTGCACCTTTCCAGTCCTCAGTGTCTGGTATGTTCTTGCTGTCCCTGGCAAGTGGAGCCTATTCTTAGGTCCCTTAAATCTGAGAAAACACTGTCACTTTAAATATCCAAAATGGTCAAACTGCTTGTAAATATTCAAAATGGCTGTGCACTGTGGACAACCGAAAGTCCATAGTTCAGTTTGTCCTCCTTCTTCACTGTTTCTCCTTTATTCACTAGCTAACAGTGCAATTCTTCGTGCAGCCCCTGGCTAACAGGGCTGATTTTTAGGTTAATTCTTAGGTCTTAACACCATTTGGCAATATCCAAATTTTCTGTGCCATCAGGATCACTGACAGTCCGTAGCTCTGTATGACTCTTTATTCAGTATTTCCATGCAGGTTTTCCTACTAGTTACAGTGTAGTCCACTTCTGTATCCTTCTTTTCAAAGCTCAGAGCTCCAGGATTATCTTCTGTATCTGTGTTTATTGGTTCCTCTTTTCTTTGTTGAAGAGGGTCTGTGTAGTTTGTCTGCCTATTTCACCACTTTATCAGAACTCCTCAAAGATCTTGTATATCATTCAATAGAGATCATGTATTCTAGCCTCCTGTGGTTTCCTAAAAATTTTAAAATCTTCTCAAATGAAAAATTATCATTTCTGAATCTGAAGTCACTGATTCTGACAATGCAATGGCTTCCATCCCAAATGTTGCCTTCTAAAGGTAATAACATTCAAAGATATTTTAGAAGAATTTCTGTGATACTCATTTTTAGGATTATTGAAATGACGTAAAAAAGAATTTGTGAGAATAAAACTAGTGTCCAAGTACTGATCAAATGGTATTGGTCAGTCTATCTTTTCATGTTGTAAAGTAGGTAAAGCAATATCAAAAGGGTCCTTCCTTCATTTGACTGTCCTCTACAAAAGGATAACTCAAGTTGATATCAAGTAAATCTACAAATTTCCAAGACAAAACAGTAAATTATTCTTGAGTTTTAGAAATCCTTCCTACTGTAAGCTACCTTTAGTAGAGTAAAACAGGAAATATTGATACGTCTTTCATCAATGCAGGCTTTCCAAAACAATCTCCTACAATATTATTCTTCTATCTTCTGTTATCATGTATTTGAAGATGGAGGAAAGGCTGTGAGCCAAGAAATGTGTGTGACATATGAACCTTGGAAATGTCCAGGCAATAACATTTCCCCTAGAGTCTCCAGAAAGAGACCTTGATTTTAGCCCACTGACACTTGTATCAGAGTTATGGCACACAGAATGGTAAAATGATAAATTTGTGTTGTTTTAAGTCACTAAATTTGTGATAATTTGTTTCAGCAGCAAGATAAAACTAATACATACAAGTTGAATGTCAAAACTGTTTCTACTTTATCCACTATGATATGTAATGTTGGGTGAAATGTTTTTGCAAGGGTAAGTAAACTTTCTTCGCACTTGTACTGGAATATTTTCTAGCAGTATTATGTTGTTGTTAAGTGCCATTGAGTTGATTTTCACTCACAGCAATCCCATGGACAGAATAGAGCTGTCCCATAGGGTTTTCTGGGCTGCAGTCTTTACAGAAACAGATCTTTAGGCCTATCTACTGCAGAGCCACTGGATGGATTCAAACCATCAACCCTTCAGTTAGCAGGTGAGTGCTTAACCACTGCATCATCGAGGTTCCCTAAAAATATTATCATTGAATCAAAACATATGCATATTTTCCCATAAGCAGTAACAGAGGGTAGTTTTAATATACCTTCACCATCATGGATTATTATATATTATGTTAAAAAATTTTGTTAGTGTCTTAGATAAAAATTATCTTTTGTTTCTTTAATTGTCATATATTACAATTCTTTTGAAATTATATAGTTTTCATTTGCTGATTAATAATTAGTGTCTCTTCTTTCATGAACAGTCTATTCATGTTTTGCTCCTCCCCCTTTTTTACTGGCTGTTTCTTAGTTTTAATTAAAACGTATTTATCTCTTTTCAATATTTCTAGCTCTCTAAGATTGTTTTTGAAGTAGGTGAAGTACATACATATATACCTCTATATATGTATTTTTTAAATCAAGTAAAAAATATTCATTTACCAGATTTTCAAAGTAGTTATTACCAACACTCATGGCATACTTACTGTTATAATCTTATATTTAAATTATGCATTTCATTGCTTATTTTGCTATTTACTAAAGTATATATTTGCTTCATTTAGTTCAGATGTGTCTGAATTCAAACTAACATTTACTTTGTCGTATTGAGTTTTAGAAAAATGCTTCCAAATTGATACAGTTTTATTTATTTATTATTTCCTAGATGGCTATTTTTAAGTTTGGTTCTTGCAGCAGAGCCTGAGACAAAGGCTTGTATGTATATAGTTTATTTGGGGAAGTGATTTCAGAGAGCAATAATGAAGAACCAAGGAGCATGAAATAGGGAAGAAGCAAAAGTTAAAAGATTTGCATAATCTAGTTGATTAGCTGGGGTCTGATGTCTCTAAGACATTCTGAGGAGGTCCTCAATATGTACCTCAAAATTATCCATCCTATATAAGAAGAGAAAACATTATCTACTAGATCTACTAGTTCATATGCTCTACTTATTGAACATTATCCATGATGCCCACTCCCCACATTTCCTGGTTGCACATTCCTAAGTGCTGAGAAAACTCCCACAGGCACCCATGCCACAGCACCACAGAACATGGCATGCATTAGGGTAAGGTGTTGTCAGTGCAAAGTGTGTTAAATCCTGTGTGGAACTATTCTCTGCTGCCTTAGCTGGGAATAGAATTGAGGCCAATAGGATACAAAGCATACATAAGGGCTTGGTAAAGTAACCCCTGATATAACTTCTGTATGTTCACTCTTACATGTTGTTGTTAATTGCCACTAAATCAGCCTTCAACCTATGCACCACAGAAAGAAAAGCTACCTAGCCCCACACCATCCTATCACCATGATCAGTTATAGATTAGACCTTGTAATCCATTATATTTCCATGGACTGATTTTCAGAAGTAGATCTCCAAGTCTTCCTGCCTCATCTGTCTTAGTCTGGAAACTGTTTGAAACCTGTTCTGCATCATAACAGTAAGCAAACCTCCACTAAGAGGTAGGTAGTGGCTAAGCATGAGATGCTTGACTGGGAATTGAACCCATGCCTCCTGGATGGAAGATAAGAATTCTACCACTGAACCACCAGAGCCTTCACTCATATTGTCGTTGTTGTTGTTATTTGCCGACGAGTTGGCCCTGACTCATAGTGACCCCTCCTTGGGTTTCTGAGGCAGTATCACTAGGGAAGTAGGATTGCCCAACCTTCCTTCCGAGGAGTGGCTGGTGGGTTTGAACCGCCAGCCTTCTGGTTAGCAGTCAAGTGCCTTAGGCACTATGCTACCAGAATAGAGTCGTTGAATATTGAAAGTACAAAGTTAGGGGTGAAAAATATAAGCATTACAGATGGGCAATCTACTTCTGAAGTAATACTGCCTTGGAAACCCAAGGAGGGGTTGCTATGAGTGGGCTCCAACATGACGGCACATAAGAACAACAGCAACATTATGTACCTTATGAAGCATGGTGATGTTTTGGATTGAACTATGTCCTCAAAAATATATGTTGTAAATCTTAACTTCTCTGACTTTGGTGATAATCCCAGTTGAAAATAATTGTCTTTGTTATGATAATGAGACAAAATTAGTGTAGGATGTATTCTGAGTTAATCTCATTTGAACTATAAATGAGATTAAACCCAAGATAGCAATCAGAGATGGAGGAAGGGGATGCCATGTCACATGAAAATCACCTAAGAACAGAAGCTAAAAGGCACAGGATCTTCCTACAGAGCCCACCGAGAAAGAAAACATTCCCCTAGAGCTGACACCCTGAATTTGGATTTCTAGCCTTTTAAATTATGAAAAAATAAATTTGTTTGTTGAACTCATCAACTTGGGTATTTCTGTTTTGTTGTGGTTGGCTACCATTGAGTCAATTTCAACTCGTAGCCATTCTACGTACAACAGAACGTAACACTGCTTCCTCCTGTGGCAAACACTATGTAATCATCTTTTATTTTGTGATCTGATGTAAGCAAGCAACCAATCATTTGAAAGGGGATTTTCCTTGGGGTGCAGCCTGATTGCAGTATACAATCTATTGTTCTGGCAAAGCTTGCTCTCCTTAAAGCCTGTACTCTTCTTGTCACTTGACTTCTGGTTCTTGGGATGTGAGAGGCCTTCAGCCCAAGACTTGTGTAGATTCTTGACACAATAGCCTTTGCAACCAACAGAAGCCTTCAGCTTGCTGCTTGATCCATGGCTTGAGGACTTGCCAGCCCCCACAATTGCATATTCATTTCCTTAAAGTAAATTTATTTCTCTATATAGATATCTGGGAGCTCTGGTGGTATAGTGCCTAAGGCATTTGACTGTTAACCAGGAGGCTGGTGGTTCAAACCCACCAGCCACTCCTCAGAAGGAACACTGGGCAATCTACTTCCCTAAAGATTTACTGCCTTGGAACCCAAAGGGGGTTACTATGAGTCAGAATCGACTCAGTGGCAGTGACTTTGGCTTTTGGGTATAGACATATATTTATACTTCACTGATTTGGCTCCTCCAGAGATCTCAGACAAGATAGCAGTTCACTCATCCAATAGTGCATCCATCCTTTTGGTCAGCAGGTCACCCATAAACCTGGACACAAGAGAACGAGAAGTTGAATAATCAGGCTAAATCTCTAGGAATATGTCCTTCTCTAATGCAAAAGCTGTGGAAGTGTGATTATGGGAGCTGTCTAGTTTCAAGGCACAAAGAGAAATCACACATCCATGTCCTTGCATAGATAAGCCAATCAATTTTGATTTGTTTTCCTAAGCTAGTTTAAGGTTTTAACTGTGGAAAACATGCAAAATGATAAAGAAAATAGATTTTTACAAAACTTACTTAAATTTCACTATATCACTTAAATTCTCTGTGCCTTGCATTCTTCACCCATGAAATCTTAATTCAGGATTATTTTGAGGGTTAAATTAGTTTAAAATAAGAAAGAAATAAAATGGTGCCTACACTATCAGTATTCAATACAAATTAGCTATTCGTATTAGTTCCTGCAGGGTTTACTTATCTTGTTATTTAGATTTTTGAGAAGCCAACAATGTCATTACATAAGTGTAATTAAAAAATTAAAGCACTATTAAATAAATGTCTGCTACTTTTAGTAGGAACAATGATAAAACATTCCCTTTGGTTATATTTTATTGTTATTTAAATTACTCATGATAAGTACCTTTAATAAATATAGATACTAAAAAAACTTTTCAAATCATAGCTATGCAATAAATACTCATTGAAAGCTTCTACACTTCAGAAACTCAGTGATAATGAGAGAAAGCATAGTATTTTGTGATCTATGAAATTATAATGAAGAATGGTTCATTTAAAAATAATAATGGTGCATGAAATTTTATGTGAATGAAATTTGTATATATGTTTTATTAAAGCATTTGTATGAATCTAAGTAGATGATGTGCAGTGCTTTTTTTCTCATCTAGTGTTAGTATTATGCTAATTTCATTTTACTTTAGAAGCAGACAAAGCAATTTATAAGAAAATATCCCATAGATGAGGTTCAAGAAATTTATTTATTTTTCTCTAGTTCTAAAGATAATTTAAAGCTCAAACTAATCTCAGTCTTTAAAAACTATTTTAAAATAGAGCCCTGGATGTGATCCCACATTTAACAGCATCACCTAGAAATATAGAATCCTGACATCCAAGATAAATGAACAACAAATGGAAAAGGCTAAAGAAAGGGTCAAATCCATTTGATGTGTGGACAGTTGTAAAGAATGTTGAGCTTTCTATTTTTTACTTTTAGGTTTTCTTTTCTTTTTTTTAATCTATGGAGTATAAAGCAACTCATGGAAAAGTTTTTTAATGTTTCAATTAAATAAAGGAGCACAAACTCTTCTACTGTATATTGTTTACTCGGTAACCATAAAATACTTCAACAATATATTGTAGAAATTAGCAAAACCATACTAAATCATTTTTGAAGCTTTCCCTGGAAGGAAATTAGAAAAGCATATATAACATTTAGCAGCTGAAAATACATAATAGAAATAAAGTGTCTACTAATCAAATGCCAACGGTGAGGATATTGTGAGGACGTATCAATTTAAATTGATTTGGCATTTTTCCTCTAAATGGTTCTGAATGAACCCTTCCACCTTTAACACACACAAAATATGCCTAGTAAGAAATTAAGAAGCAATGGCATTATTTTTTATGTTGTAGAATAAGAAAGCACTGTAGAGAAATGTTAAAAGGTTTCTACAGTAATTTATTAATGAAATGAATTCATAATCCCTATATATTAACTCCTAGAATAGATTTCTTTGTAGTGTTGCCACTCCATAAAGATAAATTTATTTGTGATTAGGTGATTGTTTTACATGTCTTCCATGGAGGAGTAGTAAATCAAATTAACAAGACAGAAACCCTGGCTAAATAATCTTACAACTTTTTGGAAGGGAAAGAAAGCTACAAAAATTGCCACAATAAAAACCAGTATGTAATGTGATACATACCATAAAAAAATAGAAAGATTATTAGATGAATGTTGAAAAAAAAAAGAGATAAATTATCCCTGGGGCAGAATGAGATAACATTTTAATTTAATGTTCAGTAATACTTGATTCTATGAGTGAGTTGTTTGCTACTAGAGTGTGAAAATCAGAAGTTAATTCCAATTCCATTTGACATCAAAGCTCATGTTTTTTACATTCCACAAGAATATATGAAAACTTAAGATAAATTACAAAATAAAGCATCTGTCTTTGTCTCTTTGCCTTCTCCTTCCTTCTTTCCTTCCTCTTTTCCTCCCTCCCCTCTTCCTTCTCTTTTCTTTCTTTCTTCCTAAAGGAAGTGCACGATAAAGACTGTTGATGTGACCATATGCAGAGTAATTTGACCTGACCATGAACTGAGCATTGGATGTCAACTAAGAGACCACAGTGATCCAGGGTCAAGTAACAAGATTATGCAAGACTGAAAATTGGCTATTTAGACAAAGGGAATAAGGAAAGAATTTTAAAATGTTTTGCTTCTAGCATTGATATGTAGAATCAATAGAATCATTAACAAGAGTGACAAGAGATTATTTCAGCAAATGTTTTTATTATTAGTTGCCGACAAGTCAAGGCAACCCTATGAGTGCAGAGTAGAACTTCTCTATGGGGTTTTTAAGGCTGAGACCTATTTGGAAGCCAGTTGCTAGGCCTGTCTTCCAAGATTCCTCTTGGTGGGCTTGAACTGCCAACTTTCTGAATTGTGGTTGAACATTTAACTGTTTTAACCCCGGGACTTCAGCAAGTGCAAAGCCAATAAAAGGTCAAGAACAAGGTTCAGATAAACGGGTTCAATTCTACATACATATCATCCTCTTAACAACAAAATTGCTTCAGTTTCCCCAAAGCTGCATTCCCTTTTTCCCCCTGTCCATGCACATACCAGGTAAGGGGAGCAATGCATGCTTGTTAGATAAGCCTATCAGCAAGATAAGTCCTCCTAGATCCATTCAAGCCTGTTGCTGACTCTCATCCTAATTCACTCCTATAAAAATTTTGGAGGCATCACTTTTTGGAAGGAGAATGTTAAATCCTTTTTTTTCCCCCCTTGAGAATTCCTGTGAGAATCTGGCCCAGTAAATTCCACTGATAGAATCCCATGAGTTAGAGGATAAATGAAAAGATGAAACAAAAGTCTAGCTACGCGCATACAAGTAATGACCTGACAACCTATTTTAGAGTATGATTTGGTAGAAAAGATAAGAAAGAGAGAGGGAAGGGCAAAAAAAAGAGAGGATCTTTTAGGAAAAGTATCACTGTCATACTTATATTGATGAGCTTCATTTGGGCTATGTAGTTTCGACTGACAAATTTAGATATCTGAAGGCTTCACAGTGGTGGTAGAGAGATCAAGTAGATGGGGAAAAAGTGCACATTTACTTTCACTATTCCAGGAAAATAACAACCCTGTGCTGGAGTGATAGAAGTGTCACGCATGATGACTGCTTCCTGTCTGGTGCTGTGCACACTGACAACATCCCGTCTCTGTCTTCTCAAAACCACTTTCTGATGTGTTTTCTAGAAGAGTAAAAACCAACATATCCTTCAAAAGCTTAGCTTCTGAAAAATGCCACTTCTATTGCAGTTCTCTGGGAATTCAAAGTTTTTGATACTTTAAAATAAAAAATTTTCAAAGCAAAGCC
>NW_006921706.1:5049452-5052835 GCF_000298275.1 Orycteropus afer afer
CTACAGAAGTAGATTGCCCCATCTTCCTTCCCAGGAGTGGCTGATGGGTTTGAACTGCCGGTCTTCTGGTTAGCAGTCAAGTGCCTTAGGCACTATGCCAGGATATAGAATATGTATGGAAGTTTTGTTTTTTGAGAAGATTATATAGTTAATGTCATTAAAATATATTATCTTATGTCTCATCTCATAGTACATTTGAAACAAAGAGAAAGTTGTAAAAATACTAAAGACAGGGACACTGTCAGCCAAAGAACTGATTGCTGAAAACATGCTGATGGGAGAAGACCTAGAAAATCCATCAGAACAGACTATAAGATTGAAAATAATAATAATAATTTTAGGGAATTGTTACTCTGCACTGTCAAGTTGACTGCAACTCATAGAAATTCCAAGTTACAGAGTAGAACTGACCCATAGGGTTTTGTAGGGTGGATTTGAACTGCCAACCCTTTGGTTCACAGCCAAATGCTAAACCTGTTGCACCAGGGCACATTTTAAACAGTACAGTATAGACTTATTTAGTATTTTACTTGTTAGAAAATTCCAAAACTATATTGCAGTTCACTTTTTATAGTAGTTTACAATGTTTATAATGTTGACTTGATGGCAATTGAGGTTTTTTTTATTTTTTTAAATAATGTTGACTAAGTAATTGGGCAGAGATTAAATTGTATTAATATATACTATTTGAGAAGGAAGAACAATATGGATTCAAGCTCTAGCCTTACTTAGTTTTTCTGCATTTTCTCACTATTCCTTTCCTGTGTCTTGGTCCTGGATTGACTTGTACACTACCAGTACCATCCCTGTGCTCGGGTCTTTTAACATCAGTTGGTGGCAGTAATGCACATATTTCTATCAAAATATTTGGCTGCTTGCAAGAAGAAATTTCAGCTAACTAAATATAATTGACTTGGAACACCTCATCTTCTAGAAATGCCACATAAAGGCCATGTTGTGAAATAGGAAGCAAAAGACATGATAGATGATTTCATTATAAGGGTTATTCTTCACTTTCTAACTTTGGAAAGCCAAGTTCTAATGAAATTAATTAGTTTGATGTTCTCATTTATACCATGTGATTTACACTTACAAAGTAAACTGGATAGGTAACAAGTTGCTCAGATATTTCAACCAAAATAAAGTACAATTTGGAAACTTTCCAGGAGAAAAATGTTTTTGTCCCAATATTCAGTCTAATTATTTCAGTTTGGACATTTTCATTTATACAATATATGCTTTATATTAATAAAATTACTGAGATATTTTAAGGAAAATAAATCTTAAGTTTGTGAAAATCTAAGGAGAAATAATAATTTTTTAAAAAATGTTTTATGTGAAAATTTACACAGCAAATTAGATTCTCATTTCACTCTCTTTAAACAAGTTCTTCTGTGACATTGGTTACAATTTTTCCAATGTGTCAGCATTCTTATGATTTCCTCTCTGTTTATTTTGTTTCCATTGATCTAGCTTCCTTGTACCTCCTTGCTGTATCATCTTTGCTTTTTGGGCCATTCAGCTCATAAAGTTGATTACTTAAGTAAGGACAAGACTCATAGGTAACATTGCTTATTTTATAAAGCAACCTATTATTTGGCTGAAAGCTGACCTCCAGAAGTGGCTTCAGTTCCAAGTTCAGAAGGAATCTTAGGGTGATAGTCTTGAGGATTACTCTGGTCTCTATCTGTCCAATAAGTCTGGTCTTTTTAGAAATTTTAATTTTTTCTGCATTTTTCTCTCATTGTGCTTGGGACTTTCTATTGTAGCCCTGATTAAAACAGTCAGTAGTGACAGCGTAGGTTTTCTGGTCTCAGAGGTGAAGAGAGTGTGGTTCATGTATGCAATTAGTCCTGTGGACTAGTTTTTTCTTTAGAGAAAAACTATTACAATAGCCAAACTAATTATCTCAACTCTGACCCCCACTCCTTTATTTTTATAAACTGGAAAAAAAAAAAAAAAAGGATTAGTTTAATTCATTTTGCTTTCGTATTTAAATTTCATTAGCAAAATGTACTATTTCCTCTCATTTTTCTCAATGACAGGTGCTATGGATTGAATTATGACCCCCCAAAATATGTGGTATAAATCCTAACCTCTATCCCTGTGGTTATAATCCCATTTGGGAATGACTGGTCTTTGTTCTGCTTATGAGGCCAGATGAGTAGGGTATATCTCGAGTCAATCTTTTTTGAGATACAAGTTTAAACAAGCAAGTGGAGAGAGAGAAAGATGGGGTGAGATAGATGCCAAGACACATGGAGATTTCCAAGGAACCAGGAAGCAGACTCGGAAGAGTCACTGACTTCCCTCCAAAGCCAACAGAAAGAAAAACTTCCCCAAGAGCTGATGCTCTAAATTAGGACTTACATGCTCCTAAACTGTGAGAAAATAAATTTCTGTTTGTTGAAGCCATCCACTTGTAGTATTTCTGTTATAGCAGTACTAGATAACTAGGACAGCTGGTTTTTCCAGAGAGAGAATTCTACTTAATATCAGACATTTTCTCCTTAGGAGCCAGAGAAAATATGAATGTGGGGCTGGAGGAAACAGAAAGACAAAACAAAGCAAAGCAAAAAACTTTATTTTTTTTTGAGAGCTCACTAAGATTTTGTCTGAAATCATAGAGTGGCAAGAACCAAATATCATCATGTCTGCATGATGCTACCAAATAAAACTCTTTAGTTTTATTTGTTACATGTTGTTGTTGTTATATGCCATCGAGTCGGACCTGACTCATAGTGACTCTTCTTTGGATTTCCAAGGCGGTATCACTACAGAAGTAGATTGCCCAACTATACAGTACCATTCATTCTACTAAGGACACAATCACAAAAAATCTTTTTGTGCTTACTCTGAAACTCCCAAGTTGTAGAATGTATGGAAGTTCAAGTTGTTCTCTTTTCCTGGAAAGGCCTAGGTGGCACACATCATTTTGTGTGCTATTATTTTTCTTTATTCTGTGCTTCCATACTTAGTGCCCTTAATCATAAGCCATTGCCTCCCTGACTTGCCAAAACAATTTTTGTGAACTCTTGATGATGTATGACTACTCACGATCATCTTTGGCTACTCTTGATCTTTCTGCTCCTATAGCAAAATGTGTTACTCCAGTAGAAGTTAGAGAGTTAAGAAGAGGGTCCCCACGTTTAAACAGGTAGGCCTCAACTTACAACGGGGTTCCATTCCAACAACTCTGTCCTAAGTCAGTTTCTGACATAAGTCATATACTTCTTTTTTTCAGTTTTCATAACCTGCTATATAGCAGTGCTTTGCATAGCAAATCCTAACATTGAACATCTTTCAGTGAAAATCTGAAAATGTTAACATCAGCAAAATGCGTAATACAACTTTATATATAGTACATATTACTAAGGATGTTG
>NW_006921706.1:5054130-5060199 GCF_000298275.1 Orycteropus afer afer
GGGTTTGGACCGCCAGCCTTCTGGTTAGCAGTCAAGCGCCTTTAGGCACTATGCTACCAGAGCTCCTAATCAAATGTTAAGACAGGCGGCCAGATCAGAGGTTGAGTGCTTTATATCATCTGTTAAGACTGAACTACTTAGTTTTAATTAATGTTAAAAATGTCTTGAGGATCTCAATTGCCCAATCATAAGTTTTATTACTATTTTTCCTAATTATAAAATGTTTATGGCGGTTGGGTTCAGTTCATAGGGTTTTAAGAGTGGAGCGGTTTCCGAAATTTAGACCACAGGTTAGCAGTGGAAAGGAGACGGGTAACAGCCTTGGGTTAAATCTATCAGACTCAGTCTGTTTCTCATTATTTGGCCATGGTTGTCATGGTGAAAGATGAACTTTCTTGTACTTGGACTGTTATATAAATGAGCTCTATTTCACTCTAACATGTCATGATTGAGAATTCTTGCGATGACTCAGGTCAATTTTCTGTGAGGTTATAACTAATTTAGAACTTACAAGTAAGTATAAATAGTTTAAACTGATCTTTTTAAAATGGCATGCTTTACTCTTGGGTTGAATTTCATTTGGTGCCCCAAAACCAATTATCTAGAATTTTTAAGTCTTGCTGGAGATCCCAAAAAGTCCCTACTAACTAAAGCATAATTTCCCCTCCTAGTTACAGATTTTTTAGAAATATATTGAATTGCGATTATGTAGTGCTGATACCTTGGGCACCCCACTGGCAAGTTCTTTGTGTCCTGAGAATTGCCTAATTATTCCTTTTCTTTGTTCCTTATCTTTTAATCGACTTTAACTTCTCTCCCTATGATTTCCTTGGTTTTGCTAATAGGACTGCTTAAAAACTTAATTAAAATCCTCCTTTTCAAGTTTAAACAAATTAACCCTGTATTTTCTCCAAATATACTTTGCCTTTTATATTGTCCGTGTGTGCGTTTTTTTTTTTTTTTTTTCCTTGAATGGTGATCTTGTTAAAAAATGAATGCATATTACATTTTTAGGACTCAAAATGGATTGTGGACGTGACAGTTAACTGGCATTACTACACACATTACTTCTCTCTGTTAACATTACTTTTTTTGTAACCTCAAAATGGTTTTAATATTCTTTTTTCAAAATGCACTTTTATATGTGTTTAATAACTTTATATATGATTTTATTATAAGCTGTATTATGTTTATTGAGTTCTAAGAAAAACTGTTAAAAATTATAAAATTCATGCAATAAACAAATATTACCTAAAATGTGTGATTATTTTAAAACTAACATTTTAGTGTCAAAAATATATATATATCAAGATGAAATTTTGTAATGACTTTATGTTTGCAATGAACAATCTAATAACGAAGTTTAGCTCACATGTAAGTATTACAGTTTTTTTAAATTTCTTTATATACTAATGCATAAAAGTAAAAGACATGATTATTAGCACGTTTATCTAAGATCAACGAATTAAAATTATTGACAGAGATAATAAATTGATTTGTAACTTATTTATAAATGTGTTCTCTTCAAATTTTGATTGGTTCCCAGGGCTTCTGATAAATTTGTAGGTTCCTTATTTATGTTGGCTATGTCAAAAACTCTAAGGA
This sequence comes from Orycteropus afer afer, assembly GCF_000298275.1. Classification (NCBI taxonomy): domain Eukaryota; kingdom Metazoa; phylum Chordata; class Mammalia; order Tubulidentata; family Orycteropodidae; genus Orycteropus; species Orycteropus afer. Next base: position 5,055,736 of record NW_006921706.1, read on the forward strand.
ATCTGAGATTTACACTACTTGCAAACTAACAAGTTAGTTTGCTTTACTTCCTTGGATACTAGTGAAAGTCACAAGACTTCTGGACAAGAGATTGGTCTTAGAGTAAGGCAAATAGCATAAGTTTCATGTTCTTCTCAATTCCCCTTGCCCCACAAGTCCTACGATAATATGGAGGCAGGTCCAGGTGGACGCTGCAAACACAGTGAGTGTGAGTGTGTGTGTGTGTGTGTGTGCGTGTGTATCATAACTGAATAACCTTGAATGTAAGAAATCCTTAATCTCATAATGAGGCTACTGGCAAACCTGTCCAAAAGCTGTCCCTCAAGGAGATACTATCTTTGTTATATTTGTCAGGAAACCTGTCCTCTGTCCTGGAGGAAGATACTACTGTTTTCATCTTGCAAGTCTGTTTACTATACAAACACTCTTGACAAGATATTTCAGAAGAAAATTTAATATGGCTTGCAGAAACACCATGAAGAATTGTCTCTTAACATGTAGAACTGATGGATTTTTTATTTTAGTTTCCTGGCAATTTGTTTTAATACCATTCCATCATTACAAGAAGTATAATATACATTTATGTGTGCTAAATCTATAAAGATGTTTAGTTAGTATTTGCAGTCCTCTAATAAGGAATCGTACTACTCATCCATCAGTTTGTCATACTGTCATGGTTTGTATGTTTTAAAAGGATTTCTCAAGTTACAAGAACTAAAGAAAAAATTCAAGCCTTTAGCTGTATATTGGAAGATTCTATGGGCAAGATATTGAAGGATGAAGGAAGAATTAAAAGAAGATGGAAAGAATACATCAAGTCACGATACCAAAAGTAATTGGTCAACATTCAACTATTTCAGGAAATGATCAAGAACTCATGGTACTGAAGAAAAAAGTCCAAGGAGCAGTAAAATCATTGGCAAAAACAAGGCTACAGGTATAGACAGAGCACCCATTGAGATGTTTTACCAAACAGATGCAATTCTGGAAGTGATCATTCATCTATGTCAAGAAATTTGGAAGACAGCTATCTGGCCAACTGATTGGAAGAAATCCATATTTGTGCCCATTCCAAAGAAAGGTTGTCTGAATGTTTCAAATGTTATTTTAATAATTTACTTCACAGAATTGTTAATCAGCATGAAAGGTACTAGAATAAGTTTTCTTTGGAAGAATTATCTTTATTATTTAAGCTATGTGATTGGCAATAAATATAACCAGCAGTCTCCTTGCTTGAAATGGAATAAGTGGCCAGCAAGCCCTGCAAATTAATGCTATCAGAGCAAACTCTAAGTGATCTTTTGATTATATTTTGAAGAATTTACTGAGGAGGATCCTATAAATTCATCTGACTTAGAAGTTTGAGTGGTCCTGACATCATGATGTACCTTCCTAGGAGTAAGACTTCCATATAATGTTCTTGCCACAGTGTCTGTAGATGAAGAGTGGAGACTTTACTGAGCCTAGAAGAACTGGTCACATGTTTATTTTCTTGCCTCTTCTTGTTGTTTAAGAATGGGATTTATCGTAACTTAACACCTGACTGCAAGATTATAGAGGAGAAAGAGTATTGGCCCTCCAGCCAACCAACTTAGTCTATCAACGTACCTAAAAACCTGATACACGTTGTATGACTAAATGCTGGCAAATGATTAACAACTTGGAAGAAGGAGGTAAAGCCCTGATTTGTCGCCTTTGATAATTCCTTGCTGTAAGAACACACGTCATGGCATATTTCAAGCTAGCAAAGTGACACTGCTGATAAAGGAGATGGGAAGATATGTGCATAACTGGCTCCCAAGAGCCAGCATGAGTCAGCTCCATCACAGCACTGTTTAATGTTCTAATTTCTCTTATAAGCCAATTATAAAGAATGGCTTCTCATTATTTGGAGAAGATTAAATATTGCTTATTTAAGTTATTTGTAACTTGACTACATTTTAAGGGAATAGCTAAAGTTACAAAGTTACACTACAATTTAATTGAAACTCAGAAACAAAAACACACAAACTTCTAGCCACTTAAACTTCCTTCATGAATTTCACAATTATTCGTGTCCAGGTTGTTTTTCTATTTTGTTTAGTCATGTTAAAATAGGGAAAATTCATGAATACTTATCTACTTCTAATGTTGTTGTTGTTAGGTGTCACTGATAAAGAGTTGTTGCCTTTGAATTGTGATGTTGGTGAAGAATACTGAAAGTACCACAGACTGTCAGAAGAACTAACAAATCTGTCCTGGAAAAAATGCAGTCAGAAGGTTCCCTAGAAGAATGGCCAAACTTTATCTCACCTACTTTGGTCATATTGTCAGAAAAGACCATTCCTTGGAGAAGGATATCATATTTGGTAAGGTGGAGGGTCAGAGAAAAAGAGGAATCCCCTCTACAAGATGGATTGACACAGAGGCTTAAAGTATGGGTTCAGGTGTAGTAAGGATTGTAAGGCTAGTGTACAACTGGACATTGTTTCACTGTACTGTGCATAAGGTCGCTATGAGTCAGAGCTTACTTGACAGCACCTACAACAAAAGCATCAAGTCAGTTCTGACTCATCACAACCCCATGTGTAACAGAGCAAAGCAATGTCCAGTTCTGTGCCATCCTCACAGTCATTGTAACGCTTGAGTCTGTCCTGGTAGTCACTGTGCCACTCTATCTCAATTAGGGTCTTCCTCTTTTTTGCTGACCCTCTATTTTACCAGCTATGATATCCTCCCCCAGGAAATTGTCCCTTCCTGCAACATGACCAAAATGAAAGAGAACTCTGCCCATTCTTACTTCTAAGGAGCATTCAATCTGTACATCCTCCAAGACAGATTTGTTCATTTTTTATAGCAGTCCATGGTACATTCAATATTCTTCACCAACACCACAATTCAAAAACATTCATTCTTCTGAAGTCTTCCTTATTCATTGTCCAGCTCTCGCATTCATATAAACCTATTAAAAATACTGTTGCTTGGGGCAGGTGTACCTTGTTCTTCAAAGTGACAAGCTTACTCTTAAACACTTTAAAGAGAAGTCTTTTGCAGCAGATTTGCCCAATGCAATACATCATTTGATTTCTTGACTACTGCTACCATGAGCACTGATTGCAGACCCAATAAAATGAAATTCTTGACAACTTCAATCCTTTTTCCATTTATATGATGTTGCTTATTGGTTCGGTTGTGAGGATTTTTGCTTTCTTTATGCTGAGGTATTATCCATACTGAAGGTTTTTGTCTTTGATCTTTATCAGTAAGGGTTTCAAGTCTTCTGTATCTTCAATACGCAAGGCTGTGTCATCTGTATAACGCAAGCAGTTAATAAATCTTCCTCCAATCCTGATAATACCTTCTTCTTCATATAGTGCAGCTTCTCCAGTTATTTGCTCAGCATCACAAAAAGCTCAGGAGGATGGCATCCTCTTTTCACTCTTTGGCCTCTTGCCTTGGCCTTTGTCCTGTTCCAGCACGTGTCACAATGCTCCATCAGCTCTGTCGCTAGGTGCATCTAGGTGCTTCCCACTCTGCCAGCAAACCTCCTGCCCAAAGGCACTCAGCTTCCTTGCTCAGTGGGATGGGAAGCTCACTTTTCTATCTTGTGTTGTTCTATCAGATCTGCTGCTACAGCTGACATCATCTCTCTTCTCTCTGCAGCCTCCATCATCTCTGTTCTGTCTCTCTGAACTGGTATCTCAGGTCCAAGGACACATTCCACTCTTGGCTTCTCTCTTTTAATGACAGTGAGACACCTCCCCCCCTGCCTCCAGGAAGGCTCACTTTAAGCCTGGAAGAATGATAAAACTGGCCAATCTCAGCATGAGGTGTCCATACAATCAATTTCCACGGACCCACCCTCACAAGGGTGTCATGTACTTTACTTACATTGTTGGCAAGCTATCCAATCCCCTTGGTGGGCAAAAAGCACCTAACATTTGCACAGTTCCACCAAGTAATCTGGTGGGAATCACAAAGACCATGGCTAAAAGAGCCATACTAAGTAATTCATTGCACCACAGCATACAGATTGAATAAGTATGGTGAAATAATACAACCCTGACACACACCTTTTCTGATTTTAAATCATGCAGTATTCCTGTACTCTGTTCAAATGAACTGCCTCCTGGTCCATGTACAGGTTCCTCATGAGCATAACTAAGTGTTCTGAAATTCACATTCTTCTCAATATTATCTGTAATTTATTATGATCCACACAGTCAAATGCCTTTGCATAGTCAATAAAACACAGGTAATTGTCTTTCTGGTATCCTTTGCTTTCAGCCAAGACTAATCTGACATCAGCAATGATATCCCGCCTTCCATGTAGTCTTTTGAATCTTGCTTAAATTTCTGGTAGTTCCGTATTAATGTACTGCTACAAACATTTTTGAATTATCTACAGCAAAATTTTCTTTCCTTGTGATATAAATGATGTGGTTCAATAATTTCTGCATTTTGTTGGATCACTTTTCTTTGGAA
>NW_006921706.1:5065291-5072140 GCF_000298275.1 Orycteropus afer afer
TTGGTTCTCTGTTCAAAGGACTCCCTTTAGTATCTCTTTTAGGTTGGTCTGGTTCTAACAAATTCCCTTAGTTTCTGCTTATCTGGAAATCTCCTAATTTCACCATCATAATTGAAGGACAATATTGCCAGGTATATAATTCTTGGTTGAAAATTTTTCTCTTTCAGGGTTTTATATATACCATCTGTTCTGGTTACCTAGTGCTGTTCTGACAGGAATATACCACAAAGGGGATGGCCTTAAAAAACAGGAGTTCATTCTTACAATTTGCAGGCTTTAGGTCCAAGTTCAAAGTGCCAGGCTCCAGGGCTGGGTGAAAGCCCCTCAACCTTGGGGTCCAGCTCTGCCTTCTGCTCCCAGCCCACTGGAGTTTGAGGTGTTTCTTCACTCAGTCAGTCACTGGCTGCTGAGGCTGAGAAACCCCAAGGTTGAAAAGTCAAAAGGCACTGTCCCGATGTTACCAATCCACATGGCAGGCCATTAACTTAAGTCCATTGTAAGTCCCAAGGTCAGCAGAGCATAGCAGGCTGCTGAGTAACGATAGGGCTACATGCAGTGTCCAAGCATGCCATAGGCTAGAGACCATTCCCAAAGCTTCACCTTATATACAGGAAGCCGATCACATCCCAAAGGCAGCTACTCAGCTGCTTGTGATAGATCCCACCATGGAGTTGATTAGCAGTCTCATCATTGGGAATAACTACAACCAGCTGCCCAGCCACTCAACCAGGCCCAGCCAAGTTGACACACAAACATAACCACCACACCATCCCATTGCCTTCTCACTTGCATGCTTTCTGCTGAGAAATCAGAGCTTATTCTTACTAGTTGTTGTTTGTAAGTAACCTTTTGTTTTTCCTATGCAGCTTTCTGGATTCTGTCTTTGTCTTTGATTTTGATGAGTTTGAGGATGATATGTCTTGGTGACTTTCTTTTGGGATCTATCTTGTTTGGTGTTCATTGGACTTCCTGAATGGATATATTCTTATCTTTCATCATATCAGGGAACGTCTCTTACAACAAATCTTGGACAATTTTCTCAGTGGTTTTATTTTTCTCTCCCTGTACTGGACTTCCAATGACACGTAAGTTATTCCTTTTGATGGTATCCCACATCAACCTTGGGTTATCTTCATTTTGTTTTGATCATTTTCTGATTGATTCCTTTCCAAAGAAGTATTCAAGGATTTGTCTTCAATCTCATTAATTCTATCTTCCATTGCATCAATTCTACTCCTTTGCCCTTTCAATGTGTTATCTAATTCTGACAATTTAGTATTAATCTTCTGGATTTCTATCTTTAGATTTAGAATCATTTCTAATTTTTCATTTATTTTGTCATTTTGTTCTTGAATTTTCTTCCAGAATTCTTCTAGGGTTTTTTTCTGAGTTTTCCTTGGTCTGTCTCTCAATCCTTTGAAGATTCTTAAATATCAATCTTTTGAATTCCTTATCAGAGAGTTCTAATGCTGCTTCTTCCTCAGGGATGTGTTCTGGGTCTGTATCCTGCCCCCTTTTTCTACCACTTTATCTTGCTTCTTTGTGTGGACTGTGATGGTCTGTTGTCTCCAAGACATTGTTGTGTTGTATTTAGATCTCTGTTAACTGTTTGTGAAGAGCAGCTAAGGATGACTCAGGCTCTTCTTGATGGTTATTTATCATAGGTGCATTGGTGGAGAAGGAGGTGGTGACTCTCACTCAGTAAGTGAAGCTGCAGGAGGTAGGGATGTAGTTTTATCATATAGGGACTGTTGCTGTCTCCCACTAGGTTAGACAAAAATAACAATTGAATAACCACCAAAAAAGTAAAAGCAAATGGACTAAAAACACACCATGTAATCACATAGGAACAGTAACCAAAAAAGAGAAAAGGGGTAAAAAACAAAAACAAATGAAAACAAAAACATCACAATATCTAGGGAGATAGCAATAAGAGAAAAAAAGATAGAGAAGGAGAATAATGAAGAAAAAATGGGAAAAGTGCAAAAAGAAAAACAAGGAACAGGGTTAATGACAAAAAAGAAAAAAAAAAAATGAACCAGGGTCAGGGAAAAGAAAAAAGTTAAAACTGGAACCTAGGAAGGGAAGAATAAAGAATACTAATGAAAAGGACAAAAGTAATCGTAGTAGTGGTAGTAGTAGTTTTAAAACAGACAAAAACAAACTAAAAGAGAAAAAAAAAAATCTGGACAGGGTGGGGCAGGGCACTCAACCTCTGTTGGAGCCTCTGTTGAAGCACACAGACTGAGATGGCATTCCTGCCAGCCTAGAAGGTGGGTGGAAGTGAGGGATGGCCATACCTCTGTTCCCCAAGAGAATGTGAGATGTAAGAGTGACAAGGGGAATGTGGCAACTTTCTGGTATTCTGGTATTTCTGGTATTCATCCAGAATGTAATTGCAGTTCCTGGCAAGTGGAGCCGGTTCTTAAGTACCAGGAATCTGGGAGAACACTTTCACTTTAAATATCCAAAATGGTCAAGCCACTTGTAAACATTCAAAATGGCTGCACCCTCCAGACTGGCAAAATCCACAGTGCAGCCTGCCTTCCTCTTCTATGCTTCCCTTTTTATTCCCCAGTCACCAGAGCAGTTCTCTGTGCAGTCCCTGGTTAGCAGGGCTGATTTTTAGGTTAATTCTTAGGTCCTACCACCACTTGGCAATATCCAAGCTGTCTGTGCCATCAGGATCACTGCCAGACCACAGCTCTGTATATCTCCTTTTTGAAAGTTTTCATGTAAATTCTTCTGCTAGTTGGAGGTTAGTCCACTTCTATATCCTTCCCTTTAAAGCTCAGGGGTCCAGGATTATCTTCTGTATCTATGTTAATTGATTCCTCTTTTCTTTGTTGAAGAGGGTTTGTGCAGTCTTTCTGCCAATTCCGCAATCTTACCAGAACTACCCCCCCATCTTCTTTTGATGTTTCCTGCATTGTTTAATATTTTGCCCATAGAATCTTTCTATGTTGCAACATTAGGCTTTAATTGTTACTTCAGTTATCTCCAGTTGCGTAATGCTAAGTATATTCTTCCCTTTTGATTTTCCAACTCCAGGTCTTTGCACATTTCACTATACTACTTTACCTTCTCAAGCCATACTTTGAAATCTTCATGTTAGGCCTCGTACTTCATGATTTCTTTCATTAGCTATTCTCCATTCAAGAACACATTTCAGAGTCTCTTTTGACATTCATCTGGGTCTTCTCTTCCTCTCCTGTCTTTTTAATGACCTTTTTTTTTTTTTTTTTATGTGTGATGTCCTTGATATCATCCCACAACTAGTCTAGTCTTTGGACATGGTGTTCAATGCATCAAATCTCTTCTTCATATGGTCTGTAATTCAGGTGGGATATACAAAGTCATATTCTGGCTCTTGTGGGGTTGTTTTAATTTTCTTCAGCTTCAACTGAAACTTGTATATTAGCTATTGATGTTCTGTTCCATGGTGAGCCCCTAGTCTTGTTCTCAGTGATGATACTGTGTTTCTCCATTGCCTTTTTCCACTGATGTAGTCAATTTGATTCCTGTGCATTCCATCTGGCAAGGTCCTCGTGTATAGGCATCCTGTAGGTTGTTGAAATTAGGTATTTGCAATGAATATATCATTGTTCTTGCAAAATTCTATCATGCAGTGTCTGGCACCATTTTTATCACCAAGGCCATATTTGCCAGTTACTGATTCTTCTTGCTTCCAAATTTCACATTCCAATCACCAGTAATTGTATTATGATTACATGTTTGGTCAAGTCTAGACTGTAGAAATTAGTAAAAATCTTCAATTTCTTCATTTTTGGCTTCAGTGGTTGGTGCATAAATTTGAATTATAATCATATTACCTGGTCTTTCCTGTGGTCTTATGATTATCCATCCCATCACTTACAGCATTACATTTCAGGTTATATCTTGACATGTTCTTTTTGACAATAAATGTGATGATATTCCTCTTTAATGTCACTCCCAGCCTAGTAGACTGCAGGATTATCTGATACAAAATGGCCAATGCAGTCCATTTCAGCTCAATAATGCCTAGGATATTGACATTTATGCATTCCATTTCACTTTTTGAACAGCTTCAAGATTTTCTAGATTCCTACTGTGTACATTCCATATTACAATTATTAATGGATGTTGTACCTGTTCCTTCTATTTTGAGTTATGCCACAAAAGCAAATGAAGGATCAGAAAGCTTTACTCCATTCACATTATTAAGGTCACCTGTACTTGGAAGAAGGAGCTCTGATGGTACAGTGTCTAAGGCACTTGACTTCTAGTCAGAAGGTTGATGATTCAAACCCACCAGTTTCTCCTTGGAAGGAAGATGTGGCCATCTACTTCCATAAAGATTTATCACCTTGGGAATCCGATGGGGGTCACTATGAGTCAGAATCTACTCGATGAGATCAGGCTTGGTTTGGGATTTGGTCTATTTTGAGGAGATAGCTCTTCTCCAGTTGTGTTTTAAATGTGTTCTGACCTGAGGGATTCGTCTTCTGGCACTATATTAGACGATGTTTCCCTGCTATCATTGGGTTTTAGTGGCTTTTTTTTAATTTCAGAACTGGACCTGGGCACATCCTTCTTCCTAACCTGTCATAGTCTTGAAGCTCTGCTCTAATCTATCTACCATTGGTCACCCTGCTCATATTTGAAATATGGGTAACATAGCTTCCAGCATCACAATAACACTTAAGCCACTACAGTATGACCAACTGTCAGATGAGTGGTAGATTGACAGATGAGTAGTGGTACTTTAAATAGGAGGAAAAAATATAACAAATTGACACATCATCCCAGATATACACTGCCCAATATGACAAAATAGAAATGTTTCTGAACTTGAGGTAGGAACTTTTAGTAGAAATGTAGAGCTGAATGTGCTTAAATACTGTAAGTTACTTGCTGAAATGCATTAACCTTCCTCTGTTACTTACTTTGGAAGCTCTGTGTGTTTGCTGCTGGGAGCAGTACAAAGTGGTTGATAGCTATAGTCTGAGATATAGACTGACACTTTCTGCGGCAGCAGTCATGAGTGAGTTATTTCAATCTGTGCTAGTGTGGCTGGAAAATTTACCTTCGCAAGGCTGGAATTCCATTTCAGTCTGTCATGATACACTACACTGCACCTGCTTCTTCATGAGCCAGAGCATCGTGCAATGTGGTTGCTGAGGTTTCTAACCTCTCAAAGATAGTCACTTAAGATAAATATCAAAAGGAAGAGAGAAACTTGAAAAAAAATTAGTATCTTTTTATGGGGATGGAAATACCAAAATAAAATTGAGGTCTTCAAAAGTAACTGCATAAATATTGTAAGTATAATTTTTCTTTTGTTTACTTTTTAAAATAACTTTGTTTCTAAACTCTGTTAAAAGCTTGAAGACGTTAAAGAGTATTCAAGATTTTCCCATTCCTTATGTTTCACAACTTTTTAAAATATGTGTTAAAACAGCAACAATTTAATCTGTACCTGTGTAGAATAAAGTAAAAACTAATATACTTATTTGGTTAATTATTTAATTTAAAGTTATTGTTGAGTCTTTCACAACAGAGACTTTCCTTCATTTAAAATTGATGTCATTAAGTTGTTTCAATATTAATTTCCCTTCTTAATTTCATAAAGAATTATTAATGTGGTCCTATAGTAGCATAGTGGCTAAGACACTTGCCTGCTAACCAGACGGCTGGCGGTTCATACCCACCAGCCACTCCTCGGAAGGAAGGTTGGGCAATCCTACTTCCGTAGTGATACTGCCTCAGAAACCCAAGGAGGGGTCGCTATGAGTCGGGTTTGACTCGACGGCACATAACAACAACAACAACATAGCCCTAGAGGTTCAAACTCACCAGCCACTCCTTGGAAGGAAAGCTGCGTAATCTACTTCCATAGTGATACTGCCTTGGCAACCCAAGGAGGGGTTGCTATGAGTTGGGACCGACTCAATGGCACATAACAACAACAACAACATAGCCCTAGAGTAAGGAGTCCTGGTGACTCAGTGGTTAAGCACTCAACTGCTAACCCAAAAGCTGATGGTTCAAAACTATCAGCCTCTCTGTGGGAGAAAGACGTGGCAGTCTGCTTCCATAAACATTACAGCCTTGGTAACTCCATAGAGTAGTTTAACTCTGCCCTGTAAGGTCACTACGAGTCAGAATTTACTACATGGCAATGGGTTAGAATAGCCCTAGATTATGTGAATTGGCTTAATTGCATAGATGATATGCAAAAATACATAGATGTGGATATGTTGGCATTTATATGAAGACAATCCCTAGCAGTCATCAGTTTCTCAAGGAAGAATATGACCTCTGGAAGTCAGGGACCAGTATGGGAGGAATAAATGGCCACACACACACAAAATCTATCACTATAAGTCTATATTACCCATCAACTTGACATGGTATCATCTTTCCTTTTACTTGTGCAACCAATGGCTGATTCCACTGATTTTGACTAAGAAGTCTAATCGGTGACTTAGGAGAATGCTATTGGGAAAACCAAAGTAAAATTGTATAAACATTATCAACAGGAGAAGAATAATAGTGATTTTATTAGGGCACTATCATAGATAAGCTTCCCAGCTAAGGTAATTAGCATTTATGACACCAAAATGATGTAAAAAAAAAAAAAAAAAAAGGAAAGAGGATATTTATAGCCTAAAACCAGAAATCAAACTCACTGTCATGGAGTCGATTCTGATTCCTAGCGACCTTCATTGGCTTTGCAAGGCTGTACATCTTTACAGAAGCATATTGCCTTCCTGATCTTTCTTCTGTGGAGTAGCTGGGGAGTTCAAACCATTGACCTTTTGGTTAGCAGCCAAATAAATGCCTTAGCCACTACACCACCAAAAA
>NW_006921706.1:5072240-5073993 GCF_000298275.1 Orycteropus afer afer
AAAAAAAAAAAAAAAAAACAAGCCCACTGCCATTGAGTCGATTCCTACTCATAGCGACCCCACTGGGTTTCAGAGGCAATAAATCTTTACAGAAGTAGATTGCCCCATCTTTCTTCTATGGAGTGCCTGGTGGGTTTGAACCACCAACCTTCTGGTTAGCAGTCAAATGCCTTAAGCACTAAGTCACCAGAGCTCCTTAACAACGTAAAAAAGAGATGTAGGAAGTATGAATGTCTGTGAGATGAGAAATAGGTCAAAAGTCCTCAAGCATGAGTCAGGCACATATTAAAGGAAAGCAGTTCATGGAAAAAAATATTTTGAAAAATTATCAATATTGGTTTATAAAAAGTTTACTTAAAATTTATATTGATGATTCAGATTTTAATTCTAATTCTCCAACATCTATCAATTGATGTGACAGAACCTACCTTCCTCCTTCCTCTTTTGTTTCTTTCCTCCCTCCCTTCTTTCCTTCTTCCTTCCATTCTGTTTTCATTTTTGACGTTGATACAAAAGTCAACAGTATTGTGCTGTGAGGAGTCTAGCTCCAGACCAACATCCCACGTCTGATTTTTCAGGCCTGACTATAAGCAACTACAAGGCTTAGTCTAACAAACCCCTTGGGGAAAATCTGCCCTTTTCACACTACAGTGCAGTGAATTGCTTAATATGGCCCTTCTAACTATCTTCCCAGGAGCTCTGGTAGCCTAGTGCCTAAGGCATTTGACTGCTAATCAAAAGGCTGGTGGTTCAAACCCATCAACCACTCCTCGGAAGAAAGATTGGACAATCTACTTCTGTAGAAATACTACCTCAAAACCCAAGGAGGGGTCACTATGAGTCAGATCCGACTCAACAGAGTGAGTTTGCTTTGATTTTTGGAACCATCGTCCTCTGTTTTGTAATGGACTGTAAATCGTAGTCTTTATGCCTGTTTAGGGTGGTATGTATCTTGAGTCCTGACTTGGCAGATGTGACTCAAGTCACCACCCCTAGTTTCCTTGAGGGTATGTGTATGAATGTTCTGGAAAAGCTCTCTCTATTGCTCTAGCCCTGTATTTGGTTAGTCATCATCTCACCCTTGGACTTGAGAGAGCAGCAGGTCATTTGACACGTTGATTTGAATTCTGCAGATCCTGTAACCACACGAGTGGGGAGAATCCTCCAGACCTACCCACGAACTTGGGACTTGCCAGCCTCCCAGCCTCCGCTAACACCAATTGAGCTGTTTCCTTGGCAGTGAGTGGATTCTTGTGAGACATTACAAGAAATACGGAGCCCCAAGGCAGGAAGGAGAGTACTGAAGGACAGAGGAGGAGTTGTTGTTAGAGATGATGGAATAGCATAGCAGTTTGGAAATGTTAGATATCTGGGACTTCTTTCACTTCTGCCTCATAGGGACCAGCCTGTGCTGATCTTTCTAAAAGAAATTATTCAAGCACACACTAAACTTGGGGCACAGCCAATGCATTGCAGCTTTGTGGATAGAGCTGTAGTCAAAAACTCAGTACACCATCCCATCTGCTTTTTGAAATGCAGACCTGAATTCCTATTGACCACTAAGTATTTTTCTCTTAGACAATACTGTTACATTAGGCTGGTTTTTATTACAATAAATTAATTCTATTATTGGATGATATAAGTTTTACCTAGTGATGTTGTTGTTGTTGTTGTTGTTATGTGCCGTCGAGTCGGACCCGACTCATAGCGACCCCTCCTTGGGTTTCCGAGGCAGTATCACTACGGAAGTAGG
>NW_006921706.1:5074093-5098694 GCF_000298275.1 Orycteropus afer afer
GGGTTTGAACCGCCAGCCTTCTGGATAGCAGTCAAGTGCTTTTAGTCACTATGCTAGCAAAGTCAGCTTTTCTTTTGGTTTAGTACAATCTAAGGACTTGAGGAGTAAGACAGTAAATGTGCCATTTGTATCTACCACCTTAAGACTCCTATTATTTATTTAATAAACGAAGCTCATCACAGATAAGAGACTAACAAAATTCAATGATTTTGTTTATTTTTAAGAGATCCATTGATCACTCAAGGCTTGAGCAGAGAAGCAACTTCTTTGTTTTTATTCCTTTAACCAAAAGCAAAGAAAGAAACAAACCCAGTGTCATCATGTGGATTCTGACTCAGAGACTCCCATTGGGTTTCCAAGGCTGTAAACCTTTAAGGAAGTAGTTTACTTCTTCTTCCTCCTGGGGAGCAGCTGGTGGGTTTGAAATGACCTGGTTAACAGCCAGGGCATTATTAATGGATAATAATAATAGTAATAATAATAATAAAGTTCATGAAAATATTCAAATAATAATTCATTTCTGCTAGTTGGTTCCAAATTGAGCAAGACTCTAAGTACATTCCTAAACAGATAAAACATTGTCCTGTTAAAATGTATGGAATAACAATATGAGATTAAACCACGGTTTCTCAACTTTGTCACTGTTGACATTTTGGACTAGGAGATTCTTTGTTGGAGGAGAGTGGGACTCTCCTAAGTATTTTAGAATGTTGAGCGGCATATCTGATCTCTATCCACAAGATGTCAGTAACACTTTCTGCCCCGGTTGTAACAATAAAAAACGTCTCCAGATATTGTCAAATATTCTTTTGGGGACAAAATCACCTCTAATTGAGAGCCACTGGATTCAACCAATAGAATTCAAGTCTGATATATGCACTGGTTAAATTAAATTGATTGCAATCACTAAGGCAGGATTTATGTACACAGAATAATTATTTAAGTACTCTCTATGAACTGAGAAACAAACCAAACACACTGCCATCAAGTCTGACCTGACTCATAGTGACTCCTCCTTGGGTTTCTGAAGCAGTATCACTATGGAAGTAGATTGCCCAACCTTCCTCCCGAGGAGTGGCTGGTGGGTTTGAACCGCCAGCCTTCTGGTTAGCAGTCAAATGCCTTAGGCACTATGCTACCAGAGCGCTTTTATATAAACTATTTAAAAGGATAATTGTATCTATCCTACTGAGAACATTTATTATAACTTTCTTAAACATGGTTTATGTTGTACTTTTTGTTAGCTGCAATCAAGGTTAGCCTCTTAATATATACTGTGCCATTGATTTACAGTGACTCACACACAATGAGGTCAGACCACTATGATCCATAGGATTTTCATTGGCTGCTTTTTGGAAGTAGATCACCAGGCTTTTCTTTCTAGTCTACTTTAGTCTGGAAGCTCCACTGAAACTTTTCAGTGTTATAATAACACACAAGTCTCCACTGACAGAAAGCTGGTGGTTGTGTATACCAACACTGCCCCCAAAGAGGTGGTGCTGCTAGTATCAAAACATGATTTATATACAGACTATACATTCAGAGGTGTTCTAATCTCAAAACAAGTAGACTGGGATGGAGAAATTGTATTCATCAAAATTTCTCTAAAAAGGTTTTTATCTCCATGTGGAAGAATATTGATAAACTCTGTGGATTAGGGGTGAAAAATCCTTATAGCATTGCCAAGTAAAGGTTAGATTTGTTGACATTGACATAAGTGGAGGAAAATAGCTGGAGGAAGATGAATTGGTCTGTATAATAGGGGAACTAAAAGAATTGACTTCTGAATGAAGGAAGAAAAAGAAAGGGAAGTCTAAGGAAATAATAACCTCCTGTGTTACCATAGCTGAAAAGGTTACCAGAAAGAAAAGATGAAAAGTTGAGGTTAGACCATTATGTGAAAGGATTGTGGTGTTAAATGAAGGTTTAAGTAATTTTTTTTTTTCCTTTTGGTTAGAAAATCAACTGTCATCTCAGAGGCTTTTCTTTTCAAAATATGTTCAATTGTTTCTACAGAGGAGGCATTGTGTTAGTGTATTCATGTGGATTATTTAATTTAACTCCCAAAACAGCCCATGAGATGGGTGTGATCATCACCTTCACTGTTTTACATGTGAGGAAGCTGAGACTTGGAGGGTGATAATTGCTTGTCCAAAGTTGCATATGTAGCAAGAAAGGGGTTGGATGGTATGAAAGAACATGACCTAAGAAATGGTAATACAAGTCCTTGAGTTCTTAACCATCAACTTTCTTTAAAGTTTAAACCTGGGTTTCCAAAGTGGTGCTCATAGGAAGACTTTCTTGGATTTCTTGAGGGCATTAACATCCCTCCAAAAACCAAACCTATTGCCAAGTTGATTCCAACTTGTAATGACCCTCTGGTGGCATAGTGCCTAAGGCATTTGAATGCTAACCAGAAGACTGGTGGTTCAAACCCACCAGCCACTCCTTGAAAGGAAGACTGGACAATCAACTTCCATAGAGATACAGCCTCAGAAACCAAAGAAGTCAAAACTGACTCAAAGGCAGTGAGTTTGGTTTGGTTTTCACAGTGACCCTATAGGACAGAGTAGAACTGCCCCCATGAGTTTTTCAAGGCTGTAAATCTTTATGGAAGCAGACTGCCTCATCTTTGTCTAGCACAGCAGATGGTAGGTTGAACCACTGACCTATTGGTTAGCATCTGAACACTTAACCACTGTACCACCAGAGTTCCTCAAACATTCTTCCACTTTCATCAGTGCTTAACAGGTATCACTAACTTTGTTATTAGTCCTGGATTTCAGCAAGCAGTGGGATTGACAAAGGTTAAATATTCTTTCTTCTAAAAAGATGTAGTTGCCACTTATGTTTTTGAATGAATGTAAGAAAGACAATATTTTAGCAAAGAGAAAGTTCAGAGTTGCTCAGGCAGGTGTATTAGATTGGTTCAATGGAGGGGGGGGGTTACTGATGTCCTTTCCACAAATGGAGAAAATGGCAGAACATGATATGGAATAGAACTGTGTAAATTCACAGTGCAGATTTCTTATTTAATTTGAAAGGTATGGATTCTGCATAATCCAACAAACACAGAAAACAATGTATTGCAAGTGCAAAATAAATAGACATCCAACATACTTAAGCTCTTGCTCCTGTCCATTCTTGTCTGTGTCCATAGTTATGTTTTACATTAAAATTCATAACCAATGGATATCAATTTTGAAAATCATATTAAAAAACAAAAACCAACCAAATTTACTGCCATGAGTCATAGTGACCCCTCCTTGTGTTTCCCAAGTGGTATGTCAAAGGAAGTAGAATTGCCCAGTCTTCCTTCTGAGGAGTGGCTGGTAGGTTTGAACTGCCAGCCTTCTGGTTAGCAGTCAAATACCTTAGGCACTATGCCACCAGAGCTCTGGGAAAATTATACTACAAAGGAATAAAAATAGGCAGAGCTAATTTATGGCTTATGATATCCACAATAAACTGTTACGTGAAGTTATACTTTGGCTTTTATCTGTTATTGCTTTTTGAATTGCCTGTCTTTGTGATTCCTGTTACCTTTTCCTGTATATGTCAACAAAGAGAGTTTTCATCCTTACAACACTGTAGATTACTCTACAATTATTTATCATTCAATCAAAACAGAGCTTGAGCTTTGCTTTTATGGATTCAGTTGCAAGAAGAAGAGAACTGGAGGGTAGGAATTCAGGAGTGTGTGGTTTGGCCTCATATGCTCTACTTACTACCTCAAAACCACTCCAAATAAACCAAGAACCTAAGAAATGTCATGTACTTGATATGTAGTTTCACAATAGTCCTTTCTAGTTTGGAAGCTTGCTACTTATATCTGTTCCTTTGTTCCTTGAGCATTTTTGGTACTTTGGAGCTTCTTAAAAAGGAGCTCTGGTGGCACAATGTCTAAGGGATTTGACTGTTAACCTGAAGGTTGGCAGTTCAAACTCACTGCCACTACACCAAAGGAAGCTGGGGCAATCTACCTCCTTAAAGATTTACCATCTTGGAAACCCAGTGGGAGTAGCTAAGAGTCAGAATCCACTCGATGGCTGTGGAATTTTTTTGGTTTTGAAACTTCATAGAAATGCAGAATCCCACACGTAACCATGGATATGAAAATCAAACATTGCATTGTAAAGAAATTTCTGATCCACCATTTACCACCTTCACCAGAAGGCTGCTTTTAACTTTCTTTCCCTACATAGTGATTCTGGCTTTACTACCTTATGAATTTTGAGATATTATGGCTTAAAATATTAATTGCTGTCCTGAAATGTCTTTATTCTAGTAGAGTAGACATCTTGTATGGTCCCTAATAACTTTCACTTTCATATATTTCGATTTTTGTGTGTGAACAATGAGATAAATAGCCAGAGTCTTTAAGCAAAGGAGACAACAAAAAACAACAATAGAAACTTGTTCAGGAGTAGCTACAGCAATATATAGGTCTTTACAAAAGTAGACATTACACTGTGCAGGCAGTGATAAATGTGAAACTATAAATTCTGGAAATAGTGGTAGTAAATAGATAGAAACCAGAGTGGTTCACAGATAAGGATATGAAGCATACTCTTTTTATTTTGCCAAAAATTGAAGATCATATATTTTGTAAACTAGAGAGCTTGTTTAAAGGAAGCAAATTCATAGCCAAATGCCTTCAAGAATTGTCTATATTAATATATTATCAATAAAATATTTTAATAAAAACAGACATCACTATTAGCTTATAAGTTCCTCTTCCACATTATTTATAAAATATCTGAGATAAGAAAGAAAATAATGATTTACCTTTCCTTTTAAAGTCCAATGTAATATATAATACTCTTTCTAATCTTCAATGACCCTCATTCATTTTCAGACACCCAGATGATCATGACTACATGACTGCCATGTTTTTCAAATTAAATTTCTTATTTGCTAAATCATACTCTTTCTAGGATAAAATAAATGTAAAGGAAGATAAATGCTTAGTATATTTGCTTATTTCTCATTTATAACATCTTAATTGATAAATGCCTAAATATATATTTAAAGTAACTAAAGAGAATCAAGAAAATAATTTCATTTGTTTCATCCTGAGAAATTTTGATGTCTTAAGATTACAATTACTCTAGTCATTTGGCCCTTAGATTCACCAAACATGTGAAAATCTCAATGCAAATAAATCACTATATTTTTAAGACTTTGGGTGCAAATGGTTCATAAGCTTGACTGCTAACCAAAAGGCTGGATGTTCAGATCCATCCAGAGGTAATTTGGAAGAAAGATCTGGCTATCTGCTTCTGAATAATCAGACATTGAAAACCTCATGGGGTTGCCATGAGTCAGAATCAACTTGACAGCAACTGGCTCCCTAGCTTAGATTCCAGCTTTGTTTAAAAAAAGTAAAATTCAATAAATTTCTTAATTAAAATTATTTTCACTTTTAACCAAATATATTCTAGTAATAATATATAGGCTTTAAATTTATCTATATTACTCTGATAGGAGTTCTGGTGGCATAGTGCCTTAAGGCATTTGACTGCTAACCAGAAGGCTGGAGGTTCAAAACCACCAGGCACTCCTCAGAAGGAAGACTGAGCAATCTACTTCTGTAGAGATACCACCTCTGAAACCCAAGGTGGGGGTGGTGGTGTCACTATGAGCTGAATCACTCAATGGCAGTGGGTTATTTTGTTGGTTTGTTTTTAAATTAATAGGTGTAGTCAATTTCTTTCTGCTTTGTTTTTTGACATTATATGCAGTAAAATTGATTAATTCATTTAAATATGTTCCCCTTCATTAATAATAATAATAATCATTTAATAATTATTGCAATTATTTTAGATTTCAGTTTTATAAAACATTTAAAAAATAAGATGTAGAGGAAATTAGAGAAAAGGTTTTGAGGTCAGCTTACTGAAGAGAACTTTCAAGGATATGTATTCTTTTGGTGGGAGAATGTGTCAGAGGTTGTTGTTGTTAGGTGCCATTGAATCACCTCTGACTCCTAGCTACGCTCTGCACAGCAGAATGAAACACCACCCGGTCCTGCACTAGTTCTATGATCCTTTCTATACTTGAGCATAACGCCACAGCCACTCTGCCAATCCATCTCACTGAAGGCCTTTCCCTCTTTCCATGACCCTCCATCTCACCAAGCATGACATCCTTCTCCAGGGAATGGCCCCTTCTGACAACAGGACCAAAGTAGGGGAGACAAAGTCTGGCCATTCTCACTTCCAAGGAGCATTCCGGCTGGATTTGCTCCAGGACAGATTTGTTAGTTCTTTCAGCAATTCATGTTAATTTCAGCATTCTTCACCAACACCAAAACTCGAAAGCATCAACTCTTTTTCAGTCTTCGTTATTCATTGTCCAGCTCCAATATGCATATGAGGTGATTGAAAGTACCATGGCTTGAGTCAGGAACATCTTAGTCCTCAAGAAGACTTCCTTGTTCTTCAGCACTTGAAAGAGGTCCTTTGCAGCCGATTTGCCAGTGTTATACGTTGTCTGATGTCCTGACTGCTGCTTCCATTGGAATCAATTGTAGAACCAAGCCATGTGAAGTCTTTGACAACTTCAATCTTATCTCCATTTATCATGATGCTGCTTATTGGTCCAGTTGTGAGGATATTTGTTTTATTTGTATTGAGATGTATTCCATACAGCAGACTGTATTCTTCAATCTTCATCAGTAAGTGCTTCAAGTCAACTTCACTTTTGGCAAGTGAAGTTGTGTCATGAACATATCAGAGGTTGCTAATGATTCTTCCTCCAATCCTGAGGCCACATTCTTCTTCATATAGGCCAGCTTCTTGGATTATTTGCTCAGCATACAGAATGAATAAATATGGTGAAAAAATACAACCCTGACACACTCCCTTCTTGATTTTAAACAATGCAGTGTCCTCTTGTTCTGTTCAAATGACAGCCTCCTGGTCCATGTATAGGTTCACCATAAGTACAATCAAGTGCTCTGAAATTCCCATTCGTCTCAATGTTATCCACAATTTGTTATGATCCACACAATTAAATGCTTTTGCATAGTCAAAAAAACACAAGTAAACTTTTTTTCTGGTATTCTTTTCTTTGAGCCAAGATGCATCTGACATTAACAATGATATCCCTCGTTCCATGTCCTCTTCTGAATCCAGCTTTCATTCCTGGGAGTTCCCTATATATTGTGCTGTTCTCAATATATAGGTTGTCAATATATTGCTGCAACTGTTTTAGAATTATCTTCAGTAAAATTTTACTTGCATGCAATATTAATATATTGTTTGATAATTTCCAAATTCTGTGGGATCACCTTTCTTTGGAATGGGTACAAATATGGATCTCTTCTAGTCAGTTGGCCAGGTAGCTTTCTTCCAAATCTTTTGGCATAGTAGAGTGAGTACCTCCAGTGAAGCATCAGTTTGTTGAAACATCTGGATGGGTATTCCATCAATTCCTGGATCCTTGTTTTTTTTTTTTTTTTTTTCACCAACTCCTTCATTACAGCTTCAACTTCTTCCTTTAATACCATTGGTTCTTGAACATATGCCACCTCCTGAAATGGATGAAGATCAACCAGATTTTTTTTTGTACAGTGACTCTGTGTATTCCTTCCATCTTCTTTTCATGTTTCCTGCATCATTCAATATTTTGCCCACAGAATCTTTCCATATTGCAGCTTGACGCTTATTTTTTTCCATCAGTTCTTTCAACTTGAGAAATGCCAATTGTGTCCTTCCTTTTTGGTTTTCTAACTCCAGGTCTTTGCACAATTTCATTACAGTAATTGGCTTTGTCTGCTCCAGCTGCTCTTTGAATCTTCTGTTTAGCTTTTTTATCTTGTCATTTCTTCCATTTTCTTCAGCCACTCTCCACTCAAGGGCAAGTTTCAGAGTTTCTTCTGTCATCCATTTTGGTCTTTTCTCATCTTTTTAGTGACCTCTTGCTTTCTTCATGGATAATGTTCTTGATGTCATTCCACAATTCTTCTGGTTTTTGGTCATTGGTGTTCAATGTATCAAATCTTTTCTTTAGATGGTCTCTAAATTCAGGAGGGATATACCCAAGATCATATTTTGGCCCCCATGGACTTGTTTTAATTGTCTTCAACTTCAAGTTGAACTTACATATGAGCAGTTGATGGTCTCTTCCATTATCAGCTCCTGGGTTGGTTTTGGCTGAAGATATTGAGCTTTTCCACCACCTCTTGCCACAAATGTAGTCAATCTGATTCCTGTGTACTCCATCTGGTGAAGTCCATGTGGATAGTGACCATTTGTGTTGTTGAAAAAGATATTTGCAATGAATAAGTTATTGACCTTGCAAAATTCTATCATGCAGTCTCCAACGTTATTTCTATCACCAAGGCCAAATTTTCCAACTGCCGGTGATTCTTCTTTGTTTCCAAGTTTTGCACTCCAGTCACCAGTGATAATTAAAACATCTTGATTGCACGTGCAGTCAATTTCAGGCACAGAAGTTGATAAAAATCTTCAATTTCCTCATCTTTGGCTTTGGTGGTTTGTACATAAATTTGAGTAACAGTAGTATTAACTGGTCTTCCTTATAGGAGTATGGATATTATCCTGTCATCGACAACACCATACTTCAGGACAGATCTTGAAACATCCTTTGAGATGATGAATGTCATGCCATTCGTCTTCAAATTGTCAATCCTGGCATAGCAGATCATATGGTTGTCTGATCCAAAATGGCCAAAACCAGTCCATTTCAGTTCACTAATGCCTAGGATATCAATCTTTATGCATTCCATTTAATTTTTGACAACTTCTAATTTTCCTAGATTCATACTTCATAAATTCCATGTTCTGATTATTAACGGATGTTTCCAGCTATTTCTCCTCAATTTGAGTCGTGCCATGTCAACAAATGGAGCTCCTGAAAGCTTTACTTTTTCCATACCATTATGGTTGGTTCTGCTCTGATGAAGCAGCTCTTTCCCAGTTCTGGGAGTCTTCCAACCTAAAGGGCTCATCTTTCTGCACTGTATTGGATGATGTTTCCAGGCTATTCATAAAATTGCCCATTAATGTATCAGACTGTGTTTCTCTGCTATTCATAAGATTTTCCCTGGCCAATTTTTTGAGAAGTTGATGGCCCCTTCCTTCTTCCCAGTTTGTCACAGTCTTTCAGCTGCATTGAAACCTGTGCACCATGAGCAACCCTCCTGGCATTTGAAATACCTGTGGCACAGTCTCAAGCCTCATAGCAACATGCAAGCCAGCACAGTATGACAAACTGCCAGAGAAGTTTGTCTCCCCTAGCTGTTGGAAACCTCTCCACCTTCCCCTTACCTGATTCCTGCCTGGCTTCTGCACTTTGCCATCCCCAGCATTCCCTCCCTTTCCTGCCTCTAGGGGTGGGTCCTGTCTGCCACCCCTGTGTCAGAGGAGTCACTAAATATTTTAGAAAAATAATCAGGCCTGAATAATGTTTATTATTCTCACTAATCTGAAAAATACACCTACTCTTCGCTTACTAGATTTTTATCAGACATTTCACATTTATAACAATAGTAAAAAACATCTATTATCTAAATTATTTTGTGCTTTAACTTGGTTTCCTCTTTGCCCTCAACTCCCTGCAGAGCCAGCCATGTCTGTCAGCCTTATGGCTGAAGCAGGAAGCTCTCCAGAAGGCTGCTCGTGGGTCTGATTCCCACTGCAGGAGCCACTGGCATAGCTCTTTGTAAAAAAGAGGCAACTGAGGCAGATTTTGAGGAATCCATTCCAAGAAGGGCCTGAGAGTGACTGGGGGGGCCAGGAGGAGGCAGGAAGGGGAACCGTTGTTGCTGCTGATCCCCTCTGCCCAGTTGTCCTGGAGGAAGCAGGTCCTCTAGTGGGAAGGGTACTGGAAGTAATTTGAATGCTGGAGGCTGCAGCAGAACCCAGTCACCACCTGCCCTCCTCTGGTGCTCAGGCTGCTGAGCTCTTCTTCTTAGCATATTAGGCTCTAGGCTCTTGACCTTGTTTTCCAAACCTTCCAAAAACATCAGGGGGTTGCTTATTTCCATAGGGCCCTCTCTAGCCTGTGGGGCAGCAGCAGGAGACTCAGGCTGCAGAAATGTCACCTGCTGGGGGCACAGGCACCATTACTGATCACTGACCACTGACTGTCTAGAACCTTGGCCTGATAGTTACCAAAGTCCCAGAGCTGCCAGCTGTGCCACCAGGTTCAGCCCCAGTTCTGCTCAAACACCACTTTGGCCAGAAAGATCTTGGGGTTCAGAGCACAAGTGTGCCAAGAACAAAGCAATACTGAGGGTCAGAGCTCTGGACTGCCTCAGCATCTTCTTCCTCTTCACATAACACAGAACTCTGATTTTGCATAACAACTGGGTCTTTGGAATCAAATAATGATGTGAAGTCAGGAATGGGTGTATTCAAATACAGAGAGTTGACAAAGGAAAGGATAAATGAGAAGAAAGAAGGACCAAGAAGAGAGACAGGCCAGAGGAGAGGAGAGAACAATGTGGGTTATGAATCTGGAATCTCCAACACTTACAAACTCAAACAAGTTTCCTATGCTCTGTTCAAAAAAAACCTCTGTAAGCTCCTCTGTAAGCCTTGCCTAAATGTAAACCAACTACTTTTATCCCACAACAGACAGAGGGAATATTTGGAAGTGGCATACAGCAAGAGAAAAACAGCAACTAAAATTGACCTGCACTCAGCACTAGAGAAACTACACTTCTAGTCAATCAATACAGCTAATAGAAATCCTGATGGATGCATTTCTATCAAATCCTCCCAGAAAAATCTTATAGCAGCACAGCTTTCTCTTACAGCTTTATTCTTCACAGAGTCTGTCCCATTCCATGCAATGTCTTCCATATCATCATTTCCACTTCAGGGGATAAAATCTTCATTTCAGAATGCAAGTACTTTTACACCAATAAAACAGCTGATTTTAGCTTTGGCTCTGTACAAATGTCATTTCGATTTTTTATTTAAAATGTCTTTCTAAAGGAAATTTTTTTCAGCCATCTTATCCTCTTAAATTGTTATTAAATACGATGCATTATTACTTATACACTATGGGATAATTAATTATTCATCTCCCCATCTATCTACATATGGGAAGAACTGGACAATCTACTTCTGTAGTGATATGGCCTCAGAAACTCAAGGAGGAGGTTCTATGAGTCGGATCCAACTCTACAGCAGTGAGTTTTTTTTTTTGGTTTATCTATCTACATAAGTCATCTCTATAGTGTAGATCCAGAGAGACAAAGATTCAATTTTGGCACCACCTCACTGTATTTATTAAAATAGAGAAAGTGAACAATATTTTAGAGCTATTCTGAAGATTAAAAGAAAGCATATACAAGATGTCTAGGGTAGTATCTGATATATAGTTGATGGTCAATCAAGCATTTTTCCTTTCTTCCTTCTTAAGGAATGGTAGAACAGAAGTTATGAAAAGAAAATGCAGCATTGCATTGTGGGTTCAGTGTACTTTTCAAGCAACTTTTCTCTCTACAAGGAATAATTCTTTACATACCAAAGTCAGTCTCTTGCTTCACATGTTCTTTTATAAAGGTACACATTTCAGATTTGGAGTGGGCACAAGGAGAAATTTTGTAGGAAATCTTGGGCTTGGTAATAAGAAAATGCACACTTCCAGTGAGGGAAATAAGAATGCATTAAATAGCACAACTGTCCTTTAAATTTTATAGGTTATAAAGCTGAGATTAGCAAACATTTAAATTATATTTCTCCCACCAGGAATCCATTTATACACACACACACACACACACACACACACACACACATATATATATATATATAGCTTCTCTCATGTGCCTTAAAAACAAAAAATTTCTAATTCTAGAGTACCCATCACCTTTTACATTAAATTCACTGGTCAGGCAATTTTTATAGATGCATTAGTTTTAATGATCATAAATATATAAAGCTTTTCAAATATCCACAGGTTCATTTAATATGTTATTTCTCAAAGCAAAACATACTAATCATTTAAAGAAAATTGTTATAAATAGTAAGTCACAAGCTAATGAAAAGATGTTAAGTTACACAAATAAGCTTTTCATATAAATTTAGCCAAATAGTAACAAAACATCACTTTCATTACCTAGAATTCTGTTGGGAACATTGTTAAAATGTTCCTATTTGCTCAATAAAAGTCTTATTAAATACATATGTCATTTCTGTAGCGGCTTCATGTAAGTCACATACTCTTCTAAGATTAGTACCATATTATCTCTTATGCTAGTCATTACAAGGAAAATAGTGAATTCAGACCAAATGTAACCTATCAAAAATAATTGGTAAGGCATTAAAAAAATTTAAAATTGAAATAATCCTTTAAGTGTTCTCTCAATGATGAGAAAATAATTTTCTAATATTTAAAGTTTCATCCTTATATAATAAAAGAGAATGTGATTTAGATCAGTGATTGTCATTGTCTCCTCTGATAACAGGTGACAGAAAAAGAGTTTATACTATAAATATGTGTTTCAGACTTCCATTGTTTTACTTACATAGTATGTATGTGTGGGGTCCCTAGGTTGTGTAAATGGTAAGTGCTTGGCTACTAACAAAATGGTGGGTGCTTTGAATATATCTAGAGACACCTCTAATAAAAAGCCTGGTGATCGACTTCCAAAAAGTTACAGCCGTTGAAAATCCTATGAGAGCAATTCTACACTGAAACATGGGTCACCATGAATAGAAATAGACTGAATGACAAGTGGTGATTTTTCACTCTAATGTATAGCCTGAGCATATTTTCATCACTTTAATGGTCATTTAGATTTCTTTTCTCTTCATATATTTATTCATTTTTTTATTGATATATAGGCAATATTTTGTAGTACTCATTTCTAGGGCAATGAGAATAGAACTTAGTCAATGATATGCAAATATTGAGTTATAAGAAAGCCATCCCTACAAGGAGTTTGTCCATGATTCCTTCTAAAAATATTATTTCCTTTTCACATTGATAGATTGAAGTCATTTGGTATTTATCTTGATCTTAGTGAGAGATTTGGCTCTAAGATTTCCTTTTTTTCCATCTTTCCACCTATTGTTCTACTCTCATTTGCTAAAAAACCAACAATGATTTCATTGACTTGAGATGTTGCCTTTATCCTGCATGACATTGTCATATCATACAAAATGCTTATGCTGGAGCTGCTCCCCAAATATATAATAGTAAATACATAAATGAACTTTAGTCCCTGGACATGTAAAGGGAGTTGAAAGGAGAAGAGAAATTGTTGAAGTGCAGTTAACAATGGTAGGAGAACTATATTCACCATAATAATGGCCTTGGAGTAATGATTCATAGCAATACCTTCTTGAGTTTCTGAGGTGGTATCTCTACAGAAGTAGATTGCCCAACCTTTGTCTTGAGGAGTGGCTGGTGGATTTGAACCTCCAGCCTTCTGGTTAGCAGTCAAATGCCTTAGGCATTAAGCTACCAGAGCTCCAAATGTTGGGGTAGGTAATAAAATTAAAATTTTGGTACAAAGGGAACTTGAAAGGTTTTTCTGTTTTGTTTTTGTTGCTTGACTTTTTCTTATTTGCTTTCATAAATTAATACCCGAGATAAATATAATAATGACTACTACAATGCTTCTTCTTCTTCTTCTTTTTTTTTTTTTTTAAACTTTTTATCTTGATTTTGTGTTTATGGGGCAAATGTGTTCCCCATTCAACAATTCATACACATTTTGTTTTGTGACATTGATTGCAACCACAATGTAATAGCACTCTTCCCACTTCTTCCCTGAGTTACCACTTCCCTCTATCCTTCTTTCCTAACCATTCCTGACTTCTGAGCTTTATCCTTGGGCAAATGACATCATTTTGATCTCTTTTGGTTGATTGTTCTAAGGAGTATGTACATCCTTGGTGCATGTTGTTTGGCTGGAAGTTGAGCTACAGGGGGATTAGTTCAGTTCCAGGCTTGAAGGGTGACTAAGGGCCATAGTTTCGGGGATTCCATCAGTCTCTACCAGACGAGTAAGCCTGGTCTTCTTTTATTACTTTGAATTTATTGCACAGATTTTTTTCCTACTCTTCCCAGGATCCCCTATTATGATTCCTTTCAGAGTGGTTGGCAGTGGTCCTAGGCACAATCTAGTTGTTCTGGTATCAAGGTCATTCAAGTTGAGTTTATCATGGGCCACCAGTCCTTTGGACTAATTGTTCCCATGCATCTTTGATTTCCTTCACTCATCTTTGTTCTGGACCAGTATTTATACCTTAGATGGAATAACCAGCCTTTAAAACTCTAGTCACTACTCATTAAAGTAGGATGTAGAATATTGTCTTGGATGACAGTGTTATGCCAATTGAACTTGATGTCCCCTGTGACTATTATCCTGAACCTGCATGTCCAGCCACTTGTATCTTCAAGGTATTTGGTTATGGCTAAGAAGTTTTCATAACTTTGTCACTTGTTAGGTCTATAACATACATGGGCATTTTGTGGCACACACAAATGCGTACATAGAAATATCATCTGCCAAACCAAGCATAGTTGTGGATGTAGTCCCATTCACCCATGCTTACACAATCATCTTGCCTGTCTACCTATGTATCCACCTGTAGATTAATGTTTGTTATTACTGATAATGCAGGAATGTGTACGAAATAGTTTTTACCTTTGTAACTTGCTTTCTCTCTTTTTAAAACTTGCTATTATTGCTAGGTGAGAGGTTATCTCATTGCTTTGATTAACATCTCTCTAAGGGCTAATGACTTTGAACATTTCTTCATGTGTTTGTTGGATGTCTGGATATCTTCTTTGGTGAACAGTTGTTCATATTCTCTGCCTCTTTTAAATTGGATTGTCTTTTTGTTGTTGTAGTGTAGAAATTTTCCATAAATTTCAGAGGTAAGTCACTTGTTGAATATTTCATTGCCAAATATTTTTTCACAGTCTGTAGGTTCTCTTTTTACTCTTTTGGAGGTCTCTGATGTGCATAAGAACTTAATTTTTAGAAGGTCCCAGTTTTCTAATTTATCTTCTGTTTGTGCATTTTTGGTTATGTTTGATAGTTGATTTTTGCAATAAATTAGGGTCCGTGCCTAAGGCACTTGACTGCTCACCAGAAGGCTGGCGGTTCAAACCCACCAGCCACTCCTCGGAAGGAAGCTTGGGCAATCCTACTTCCGTAGTGATACTGCCTTGGAAACCAAAGGAGGGGTTGCTATAAGTCGGGGCCGGCTTGACGGCAAAACAACAACAACAACAACAACAACAATTGTTTGCCCCTAAATTTTCCTTAATGATCTTTATAGTTTTAGATTTTAAATTTAAGTTTTTGATACATCTTGATTTAGTTTTTCTATGTGGTGTGAGATATGGATTTTGTTTCAGTTTTCAACAGATGGATGTCAAATTTTGCCAGCACCATTTGTAAATGAGACTTTTTTCCAGCCCTATATCAAAAATATACTGTCCATAGATAGATGGATCTACTTATGGATTCTAAATTCTGTTCCATTGGTCTATGTATCTATTGTTGTACCAATACCAAGCAGTTCTGACTAGAGTGGCTGTTCAGTAGACTGGGAAATGTGAGACTTTCTACTTTGTTTTTCTTCTTCAGTATGGCTTTGCTTTTTGGTGTGTGGCCTGTCACCCTCCCCTTACCTGTTATTTAATCTATATGCTGAGCAAATAATCTGAGAAGTTGGGCTACATGAAGAAGAACTTGGCATCAGGCTTGGAGGAAGAATCATTAACAACTTGCCATACCCTGATGATACAACTTTGCTTGCTGAAAGTGAGGATGACTTGAAGCACTTACTGATGAAGATTAAAGAATACAATCTGCAGTGTGGATTACATCTCAATATAAAGAAAACAAAAATTCTCACAACTGGACCAATAAACAGCATCATGATAAGTGAAGAGAGGATTGAAGTTGTCAAAGACTTCACATTACTTAGTAATGGTGTATTATTATTATTATTATTATTATTATTGATGTAATGTTGTATTTAATTGGCTAGGATTTTGTTGAATATTTTTGCATTTATATTCATGAGGTATATTGGTCTGTAGTTTTCCTTTTTAGTGGTGTCTTTACCTGGTTTTGATATCAGTGTTATGCTTGCTTCCTAAAATGAATTCTGGAGTATGCCATCCTTTTCTATGTTCTGAAATAGCTTGGGTAGGATAGATCTCAGCTTTTACCTGAATGGTTGATAAACTTCTCCTGTGAAGCTGTCTGGGCCAGGACTTTTTTTTTGTGGGAAGTGTTTTTAATAACTTGCTCAATTTCTTCTTTTGTGATGGGTCTGTTCAAATTTTCCTCCTCAGTCTGTATTAGTTTAGGTAGGCCTTGTGTTTCCAGAAATTTGTTCATTTCTTCTAGGTTTTTGAATTTGTTGGAGTATGGTTCTTCATAATATTCTGTTATTATCCTTCTTATTTTGGTTGTCTCTGTTGTGACATCATCCATTTCGTTGCTTTTTCTTTCATGTTATTTATGTCTCTGCTTTCTTTTCCTTAGTTAAATTTACAAGTAGTTTGTCAATTTTGGTAATCTTTTCAAAGAGACAACTTCTAATATTATTGATTCTATCAGTTTGTCTGTGTTCTATTTCATCTCTAATCTTTATTATTTCCTTTCATCTGAAGACTATAGACTTTTTTGTTGCGCTTTTTTTAATTGTTGGAATTATGTTTGGTTAAGGTATTGATTTTGATTCTTCTTTTTAATGCACACATTTATTGCTATAAATTGACCTCTGAACACTGCTTTTGCCATGATGCAAAAGTCTTGGTATTTTGTGTTTCATTCTCGTTGCTTCTAAGATTTTTTTTTTAACTTCACATTTTATTTCTTTTGTCAACCAGTATCTTTTGAGCAGTTTTTAATGCAGTCTCCATGGATTTAATTTTTTCCTTGATTTTCCTGTTACTGATTTCTAATTTTATAGCACTGACATATCAGGGGATGCTTTGTAGTATTTTGATTTTTTTAAATTTATTGAGGTTTCCTTTTTGGCCTAATATATGGTCTATTATGGAGAGTGATCCATGTGCACTGAATAAGAATGTGTGTTTCGTTTTTGTTTTAAGTACAGTGTTCCATATATGTCTATGAGATCAAGTTGGTTGATTGTATTGTTGATATCTTCCTTATCTTTGTTAAGGTTCTTTCTAGTTCTGTCCTTCATGAAAAGTGGTGTGTCAAAGTCTCCTGTTACTATTATGCAGTTGTCTATTTCTCTTTTTAATTCTGTTAATGTATGATTCATTTATTTTGCAGCTCTTTTATTAAATGCATTGATACTCATTATGGTTTTGTCCTCTCACTAGGTTGATATTTTTATCATTAAAAATCCTTTCCTTGCCCTTTGTGGTGGTTTTTTAATTGTAGTATATTTTATTAGAAATTAATATTGTTTCTCCTGTTCTTTTTGCTTCCCATTAGTTTGATTTTTTTTTTCCCACACTTTGATTTTTAATTTACTTTTGTGACTAAGTTGAGTCACTTGTTGGCAGTATATTGAGAAGTCCTGTTTTCTTATGTATTCTGACATTCTCTCTTGACTGATGCATTTAATATATTCACATTCAGAGTAACTAATGATAAGTATGAATTCAACGCTGTCATTCTTTTGTGTATTTTATTGTGGTAGTGATGATTGTTTCTTTGTTTTGAATATTTTTTCTGTATTGAGTTCTTTTTGTTATATTTTCATTTTCTTCATTGTTGTCAATTTTATGTGTGACTTAGGACTTTCTTCTTTCTCATTTTCAGTAGAAGGCTTACTAATTTTCTTTCTGGTTAACCTGTACTTAATTTTTATCTTCCTACATTTGAAACAATCTGTTCTATATTGATATTGTCCTGATTTTCTCTTCCTTTGGAAGTTACATAATTATACCTTTTTCTTCCCCCTCTTTTTGCATTGCCATTGTTGTGGTTTACTGATTAATACCTCTAGTATTCTTTTTTCAGTCTTGTAAGCTTATTTAAATTTTGCAAATTCTTTGTCTAGGTTGGTGATTTTTTTTCATGTGTCTTCATTTTAGGTTGTTGTCTTTCTTTGTTGGTTTTTTGTGTGAAGGATTCTCTTTAGTATGTCTTATAAGGTTGGTTTGATTTTTACAAATTCTCTTAATTTCTGTTTATCTGGAAATGTCCTAATTTCACTATCATATTTGAGGAACAGTGTTACTGGATGTATAATTCTTGGTTGGCATATTTTTTTCTTTCCAAGTTTTTTTTTTTTTTTAATGTCATCCATTGTTTTCTTAACTGCATGCTTTCAGCTGCAAAATCAGAGCTTAATTTTATTTCTTGCCCTTTGCAGGTAAGATTTTGTATTTTCTTAGCTGTTCTCAAAACTCTTTTCTTGTGTTTGTTTTTGGAAAGTTTGATTATGATGTGTCTTGGTGACTTTCTTTTGAGGTCTATCCTATATGAATTTGTTGGGCTTCTTGGATAGATATCTTTTCATTTTTCATTATATTGAGGGTATTTTCTGCTAGAAAGTTTCTGATAATTTTCTCTATAGCTCTTTTTTGTTGTTGTTGTTGTTTTTGCCTTAGGTCCTGGAATATCAATCACACATAGGTTATTCCTCTTGTTATTGTCCCACATGATTCTTACCCTTTCATCTTTCTTTTTTTCTTATTTTTCTTCAAACAAACTAGTGTCAAGGGATTTATCCTTTAACAAGCTGATCTGTTCTTCAGTTGATTAGATTCTGCTCTTTTAACCTTACATATGTTATCTATTTAATTATTTTTACTGCTAATCCTCTGAATTTCTAATTGCTGTTTTTGTATGATTTCGAATTGTCTATTTATTTTGTCATTTTGTTCTTGTATTGTTTTCCTGAATTCTTCTAGGGTATCATCTGTCTTTTCCGTGATTTTGTTTTTGGTTTCCTTGAGCTCTTGCATGGCTTTTGTGTCTCAAAATGGCAATGTTTAACAGGGCCTTGGCTTTATCTCTCTTCCCAGTCACTAGCCTTTCTCTGTCTCCCTTTCCAATCAGTATTCAGTCTAATTGTTTGTCCTGTCATTTGATGTTCAGAATTTCAGTTTTATCAACTCTATCTGTTTCTGGGTCTCAGTTGTAGACAAATATGGTAGAGTGTGTCACCAGCATGCTCTCTTATAATTCTTATTTCTGTGATGACTACCCAAGTGTTTGTTTTACTAATCTTCAAACTTCAATAATTTTTTATATACTTTCTCAAAATGACAATAAAAATTAAATAGGAAGGTAGATGAGTAGTACTGGTCAATACTCCTCAGGAAAGCCAAGGAGGGGTGGAATTGAGAGAAGGGTCCCTGCCAGGGAATTTATGTTTAGAAGGTAGAGTCCTATAAGAGATTGGGACTTTAACCCCCTAGAGGCTTTTAAGAAATATTTAGATCATTTGGTTTTTCCACAGTACTGGCAGTGAGAAGGATAACAAACTAAAAGTAATATAACTAAATGTTATGAATTGAATTATGTCCTTCAAAAAATTATGTTGAAGTCCATAAGCGATGGACTGTACCAATGAATACAACCCTGTTGAGAAAGAGTTGTTTTCTTTTGTTATGTTAATGAGGTTATATTAGGATGGGTCATGAGCCTAATCACTTTCAAGTGGTATCTTTTAAAAAAAGAAGAATAGACATGGACACTTACAGGAAGACAGTGACCATGTCAGAAGGGATGCATCCATCAGCCTAGGAATGTCAAAGCTTGCTGGCAATAACTAGAAACTAAACAAGGCAAAGAAGGACCTTCACCTAGAACCAGGGCTTTTAATTCAAACTTTTAGCCTCCAGAATGGTGAGAAAATAAGTTTATGTTTTTTAATACCACCTACCTATGGTACTTATTTGTTATGACACCACAAGAAAACTAAGACACTCAGCAGGGTTTTATACTTTTATCTTGTCTCTTTTTATTATGTGAATTTGACCCAAAACATTAATTTCTAGTTTTTGGTTATATTATCTGTCCTACAGGTTTAAAAATATTATCTGTTTCAAATAAATTATAAAAATAAATAATAAAAAATGCTTTCAATAAAGCATGGTTCAATAATTGGTACATAGTAAAGATTTCCTCAATAGACATTAATATTAATATTTATCAAATTAGTCCTCAAAATTTTTCCCTTCTAAACCTAACATCAATGTATTTAAAATGGGAAATCAAGTTCATTTTTGTGCTTGGTATATAGTAGTCTTGATGCTGTGCAATTATATGGTTTTCTTTCCT
Source organism: Orycteropus afer afer (assembly GCF_000298275.1). Classification (NCBI taxonomy): domain Eukaryota; kingdom Metazoa; phylum Chordata; class Mammalia; order Tubulidentata; family Orycteropodidae; genus Orycteropus; species Orycteropus afer. The sequence goes on from NW_006921706.1 coordinate 5,094,318, forward strand.
TTCATGTCCTCCATCCTGCATATTCATATTTTGATAAATACAGAAAAAATGTAATTTTGAAAATTACTTATTTTTATATACAACAGGAAATTGCTATTGCTTCCTTTTTAGGATGACTTTAGAGAATTTGTAGTGGAAGGGAAGTAGCATCTAATTATTCTGAAATATCTTGGTGTTATTTATTTTTAGTAGAAATATTCATCACGTTTTTTGTTTCTCTCCAAAGTCATATATACTAATTAAAATGGGACCTATGAAAATTTATAACATTTTCTTTAGATTGGCATTTCTGTATTTTTTTTTAAATTGTACAGCCAATGCATTAACAATCCTCAGTCTTTCTATTCAAAAAAGAAGAGGAAAGCGGTGACTTGATCATGAGTGGCTCAGGTTTTGTAGGAAATAGCTATAGCTTCACTCATTAGCTTCAGAATACAGTTTATGGAGACGTCATCTGTAACTTCCAGAAGATTTTTAGATGGAAAAAAAAAATTCTACTTTTTGACTCTTAAACATATTTCCTCCTATTAGAAAGAGACATATAAATGATTCTTTTACTAACTTTAAATATTAAAAAACATATTCAGCATTTAAAAATACTCTAAGGCTGAATTTTATTACATTCTCCAAATTTGATTTTGATGTGCATGATTAAGTGATTCATTAACAGAATGTCTGGGAATAAAAAAATGTTGAACAACAAAAAAAGAAAACATTAATTCATAATAATCCTAGATGAGTATGATTTATAGTAAAGATCTTAACAACCCACACCCAATAACACAAAATCATCAGACATGAAATGTACATTATTATCAAATTTAGCATCACTGTCACTTTGTATTTCATACCCTGAGGAGATTTCCAAATGAAATAAAGGTCAACACTAAATATAAATGTGCTTTAGCATTGGATGTCATTTAGAAACTTCCTAAACAGATAAAACCAAAACAAGAATAATCATTATAACATTAAGCGATTATCACTTCCCTTTCCATATTTTACAATAAAAACTCATGTAAGTAGCAGTAAATCCTATGTGTTTGACTACACTAATTCCAAATAATTATGCCTTGATATTTTGTTATAATAACAAGTTCTCTATTATGTATTTCAGATATGATGCATATCAGTCACAAATCCATTGTCTTTGAGTTGGTTCCAACTCACAGAGATACTATGAAACCCAAAAACCAAACCTACTGCCATGAAGTTGATTCTGAAATATCTTGGTGTTATTTATTTTTAGTACTATAAATATATACTGATAGAGGCCCCATTGGGTTTCCAAGGCAGTAAATCTTTACAGAAGTACATTGTCCCATCTTCCTTCCAGGGAATAGTTGGTGGGTTTGAATACCAATGTTCTGGTTAGCAGCCAAATGCCTTAGGAAATGCACCAACAGAGTTCCTTCCCTTCAGGGAGTATAAGTTCAATTTAGCTAAGAGTTCCTAAAGAATTGTATCTGTGTTTGATTTGTACGAGACTATACAAATGATTAATACACTCTTCCCCAGAAATGCCAAACATATGTAGGTCTTTTAGCTATTGAAAAGAGCTCTGGTGGTATAGTGGGTAAGATATGTGGCTGCTAATCAGAAGATGGGCACTTCAAACCCGTCAGCTGCTCTGCTTGAGAAAGATGAGGCAATCTACTTCACTAAAGATTTACAGCCTTGGAAAACCCAATGGGGTTGTTATGAGTTGGAATCAACTCTATGACAGTGAGTCAGAGACAGAGTTGAAGACAGAGTAAAACTGCCCACAGAGTTTCAAGACCGCAGTCTCTATGAAAGCAGATTACCACATCTTTCTCTCATGAAGTGGCTGGTGGATTTGAATTACAGACCTTTTGGTGAGAAGCCAAGCATTTTACATAATGTGCTATCAGGATGCATAAATTATTAAAATATACTCTTACCATAACTTGCCTTTAGATTGGCTTTGGGATAGTGGCTATGGGAATGCATAATTGGTATATGTAGGATAAAACATCTTCTACATTGAATTAAGTTAATGAAGTTCAGTCAAGAAATTAGTATTGAACATGATCTAGACAATTTTGCTCTAAAAGACAAATACAGAAGAATAAGTTAAACAAATAGGAAGTAAATGGGCATCTGGGACAAGAAAATAATGATAAATCATATTTGGACTATGAACTATGTTGGTCCAGTAAAATACACATTTGAATACTGGAAATTGTAAATTCATATTAACTGAAATAAACTAGAGTTGAAGGTAGATATTACCACAAATTTGGTAACTTAAACCTCTTGATTTGCAATATTCACCAGGAAGTAAATGATAACAGGCTAAGAAATTACGGTACAAATTTAGAGATTCTTTTGTAGAGATATCTTAACTTTGGATTTTGGAGTTCATGACCTTTAAAATGTTTAGTGTTTTATAATTGTATCATTTAAAAATTTACCAGTATTAATAAAAACATATTCACTACTCTGTGTAATAAATTTAGTTTCCTTTTGTAGGTCTACATTAATCTATTTTTATACAGATAAATAAATATATAAATAAGTGATCTATTGTGCCGTTGAGTCAGTACCATATTATAGTGAGCCCTGGTAGCGTAGTGCCTAAGGCACTTGACTGCTAACTGGAAGGCTGGTGGTTTAAACTCACCAGCCGCTCCTCTGGATGAAGGTTAAGCAATCTATTTCCGTAATGATACCGCCTTGGAAACCCAAGGAGGGGTCGCTATGCATCAGGTCCAACTAGACAGCACATAACAACAACAACAATAATGTAAAACACAAAGAAACATTGCTTGGTACTGTGCCATCCTTACAATTATTGGTATATTTGAGCTGTTAATGGCACCACTGTGTCATTCATCTTGTTGAGGGTCTTCATCTTTTTCAGTGATCTTTCACTTTACCAAGCATGATATCCTCCTCCATATACTGACCTTTCCCGATATCATGTCCAAAGTACAAGAGACAGTCTCACCATCTTTCTTCTAAGGAGAGTGCTAGCTGTACTTTTTCCTAGACAGATTTGTTTATTCCTATGCCACTCCAAGGTATATTCAATATTCTTCACAAACACCATAATTCAAAAGCATCAATACTTCTTCAGTCTTCCTTATCTATTGTCCAGCTTTTTCATGTATATGAGGCAATTGAATATACTTTAGTCCTCCAGGTGATATTTTGGCTGTTTAACACTTTAAAGAGGTCTTTGGCAGCAGATTTGTCTAATGCAATATATTGTTTGAGTTCCTGCCTGCAGTTTCCATGGGCATTGAATGTGGATCCATGTAAAACGAAATCCTTCACAACATCAATGTGTTCTCTGTTTATCATGATTTTTGCTTACTCATCTAGTTGTGAGAGTTTTTGTTTTCTTTTGAAGTGTAATCCATACTGAAGGCTGTAGTCTTTCATCTTTATGAGTAAATGCTTCAAGTCCTCTTCATTTTAGCAAGCAAGATTTTGCATTTGTATTTCTCAGATTATTAATGAGTCTTCCTCCATTCCTGATGCCATGTTGTTCCTCATGTACTCCAGCTTCTTGGATTATTTGCTCAGGATATAGATTAAATAAGTATGGTGAAAAGATATAACCTTGACACACATTTTTCTTAATTTTAAATCATGCATTATTTTGTTCAAATGACTACTTCTTGATCTATGTACAGGTTCCCTCAAGAACACGGTTAAGTGTTCAGGAATTCCCATTCTTCACAATGTTATCCATAATTTGTTATGATCCACAATCAAAAACCTTTGTATAGTCAATAAAGCACAGGTAAACATCTTTCTGGTACTCCATGCTTTTAGCCAAGATTCATCTCACATCAGCTATAATATTTATTGTTCCACATGCTCCTCTGATTCTGTTTTGAATTTTGAGGAGGTCCCTGTTGAAATACTGCTCCAAAATTTTTTAAGTTATCTTTAGCAAAATAGTACTGCATGTGATATTAATAATATTGTTCAATACTTTCAGTATTCTGTTGAACTACTTTTCTATGGAATGGACACAAATATGGATCTCTTCCAGTCAGTTGACCAGGTATTTGTCTTCTAAATTTCTTGGCATAAAGGAATAAGTACTTGCAGCATTGCATTACTTTGTTGAAATAGGCTGTTTTTTTGGTAGGCTTTCAGTTCCTGGAGACTTGTTTTTCATCACTGTCTTCAGTGTAGCTAGGATTTTTCCTTCAATACCATTGATTCTTGATCATATTCTACCTCCTGAAAGGGTTGAACATTGGCCAATTCTTTTTTATACAATGACTTTGGGTATTCCTTCTTCTTCTTCTTTTTCTTCTTCTTCTTCTTCTTCTTCTTCTTCTTCTTCTTCTTCTTCTTCTTCTTCTTCTTCTTCTTCTTCTTCTCCTTCTTCTCCTT
>NW_006921706.1:5098794-5131512 GCF_000298275.1 Orycteropus afer afer
CTTCTTCTCCTTCTTCTCCTTCTTCTCCTTCTTCTCCTTCTTCTTCTTCTTCTTCTTCTTCTTCTTCTTTAATGCTTCCTACATCATTCAATATTTTGCCCATAGAAATTTTTGGGGCTTGAATGCTTTTTCAGTTCTTTCAGCTTGAAAAATGCTGAGCATCTTCTTCTTTTTTGATTTTCCAACACAAGGTCATTGCACATTTCTTTATAATACTTTACATTTTCTTCTTGAGATGTACTTTGAAATATTCTGTTCAACTCTTTTACTTCACCATTTCTTGCATTTGCTTTGCCTACTCTAATTTTAAGAGAAAGTTTCAGAGGCTCTTCTCACAACCATTTTTTTTAACTGTCTTATCTTTTTAATGACTTTATGGTTTCTTCATATATGATGTCCTTGATGCCATCTCACGACTCAGCTTGTGTTCAGGTTATTAATGTTCAATGCATCAAACTCTTCTTGAGATGGTCACTAAATTCATGTGAGATATAGTCAATGTTTCAAAGAATGTTTCAAAATCTATCCTGAAGTACAGTGCTGTCAGTGATAAGATAATATCCATATACCTATAAGGAAGACCAGTTAATATTACTATTACTCAAATTTATGCATCAACCACCAAAGGCAAAGATGAGGAAATTGAAGGTTTTTACTAACTTTTGCAGTCTGAAATTGATCAAACATGAAATCAAGATGTGTTGATTATCACTGGTGATTGGAATGCAAAAGTTGGAAACAAAGAAGTAAGACCAGCATTTGGAAAATATGACCTTGGTGATAGAAATAATTCTGGAAATTGCATGACAGGATTTTGCAAGACCAATGACTTACTCATTGCAAATATCTTTTTTTAACAACACAAAAGATGGCTATACACATGGACTTCACCAGATGGAGTACATAGGAATCAGATGGACTACATGGAAAGAGACAATAGAGAAGCTCTATATCTTCAGGCAAAATAAGGCCAGGAGCTGACTGTGGAACAGACCATCAGTTGCTCATATGCAAGTTCAAGTGGAAACTGAAGACAATTAAAATAAGTCCATGAGAGCTAAATTATGACCTTGATTATATCCCTCCTGAATTTAGAGATCATCTAAAGAATAGATTTGATGCATTGAACACCAATGACTGAAATCTAGAAGAATTATGGGATTTCATCAAGAACATCATCCAGAAAAAAGCAAAAGATCATTAAAAACACAGTGTTCTGGTTACCTAGTGCCACTCTGACAGGAAGCATACCACAAATGGGATGGCTTTAACAAACAGGAGTTTATCTTACAATTTGGAGGCTTTAAGTCCAAGTTCAAAGTGCCAGGCTGTAGGGGCTGGGTGAAAGCTCCTTAACCTTGGGGTCCAGCTCTGCCTCCTGTTCCCAGCCCACTAGAGCTAGAGGCATTTTTCAATTAGACAGCTGTTGGCTGCCGAGGCTGAGAAGCCCCAAGTTTGACAAGTAAAAAAGGCACAGTCCCGATGTTACCAATCCACATGGCAGGCCATTAACTTAAGTCCACTGTAAGTCCCAAGGTCAGCAGAGCATAGTCCCAAGGTCAGCAGAGCATAGCAGGCTGCTGAGCAATGGCATGGCTATATGCAGGGTCCAAGCATGCCATAGGCTACAGACCATTTCCAAGGCCTCTCCTTAAATACAGGAAGCAGACCACATTCCCAAAGGCAGCTACTCAGGTGCTTGTGGTAGATCCCATCATGGACCAGATTGCCAGTCTCATCATTGGGAATAACTACCACCAGCTTCCCAGCCACTCAACCAGGCCCAGCCAAGTTGGCACACAAATATAACTACCACAGACAGGAAAGGAAGAAAAGATTAAAACGGACATCAGAAGAGACTCTGAAACTTGCCCTTCATAGAAATCAGCTAAAGCAAATGGAAGACTCAATAGGATAAAAGAGCTGAACAGAAGATTTCAAAGAGCTGCTCAAGAAGAGAAAGTCAATTATTATAATGAGATGTGCAAAGACCTGGAGTTAGAAAACCAAAAAAGAAGAACATGCTCAGCATTTCTCAAACTGCAAGAACTGAAGAAAAAAAATCAAGCATCAAGTTGCAATATTGAAATATTCTATGGACAGTGTATTGAATGATGCAGGAAACATGAAAAGAAGATGGATAGAATACACAGAGTCACTGTACCAAAAAGAATTGGTTGATGTTCACCCATTTCAGGAGGTGGCATATGATCAATAACCGATAGTGTTAAAGGACAAAGTTAAAGCTGTACTGAAGGAATAGGTAAAAACAAGGCTCCAGGAATTGATGGAATGCCCATTTAGATGTTTCATCAAAAGGATGATGCACTGGAGGCACTCACTTGGTTATGCCAAGAGATTTGGAAGCTACCTGACCAACTGACTGGAAGAGATACATACTTTTTCCTATTCTAAAGAAAGGTGACCCCAAAGAATGTGGAAATTATTGAATAATATCATATACAAATAAAATCTTCCTGAAGATAATTCAAAAATGGTTGCAGCAGTATATTGACAGAGAGCTTCCAGAAATGCAAGTTGTATTCAGAAGAGGACATGTAACAAGGAATACCATTGCTGATGTCAGATGGAGCCTGGCTGAAAGTAAAGAATACCAGAAAGATGTTTACTTGTGTTTTATTGACTATGCGAAAGCATTTGATTGTGTGGATCATAACAAATTATGGATAACGTTGAGAAGAATAGGAATTCCAGAACACTTACTTGTACTCATGAGGGACCTGTACATGGACCAGGGACAGAAAAAGAGGATAATGAATGGTTTAAATCAGGAAGGGAGTGTGTCAAGGTCATATCTTTCACCATACTTGTTCAATCTGTAAACTGAGCAAATAATCCAAGTAGATGGATTTTATGAAGAAAGTGGCATCAGGATTTGAAGGAGACTCATTAACAACCTACAATATGCAGCCGACACAACTTTGCTTACTGAAAGTGAGTATGATTTGAAGCACTTACTGATGAGGATTGAAGACTACAGTCTGCAGTATGGATTACACCAATGAAAAGAAACAAAAATTCAGACAACTGGACCAATAAGCAGCATCACGATAGATGGAGAAAAGATTGAAGTTGTCAACGATTTCATATTACTTGGTTCTACAATCAACACCAATGGAAGCAGCAGTCAAGACATCACACAACATATTTCATTGGGCATATCTGCTGCAAAAGATCTCTTTCAAGTGCTGAAGCGCAAAGATGTCTCCTTGAAGACTAAGGTGTGCCTCACCCAAGCCGTGGTATTTTTAAATGGCCTCATATGCATATGAGAGTTAGACAATGCATAAAGAAGACTTAAGAAGAGTTGATGCTCTTGAGTTGTGATTGGACAAAGAATACTGAGAGTACTATGGACTGCTAAAAGAACTAACAAATCTGTCCTGGAATAAGTGCAGCTGGAAAGCTCCTTGAAAGCAAGAATGGAGCAACTTTGTCTCACCTATTTGGTCATGCTGTCAGAAGAGACAATTCCCTGGAGAAGGATATCATACTTGGTAAAGTGGAGGGTCAACAAAAAAGAAGAAGGGCTTCAAAAAGATAAATTGACACAGTGGCTGCAACAAAGGACTTAGGTACAGCAAGGATAGTGAGGCTGGCACAGGACTGGGCACTGCTTCGTTCTGTTGTACATAGGGTCTCCATGAGTTGGAGGCGACTCAATGACACCTAAGAGTAACAACAGTCAGTGTTGTACTTTGGCTGCCATTGACTTCTTTTAATTTTCTTCAGCTGTAATTTTAACTTACATAGGAGCAATTGACAGTCTGTCACACTTGGTCCCTAGTCTTGTTTAGACTGGTGATATTGCATTTCTCCATTATCTCTTTCCACAGATATAGAAGATTTGATTCCTGTATATTCCATCCCATGAGATTTTAATGAACAGTTTGTGTGTGTGTGTGTGTGTGTGTGTGAACAAAAAAAAGGTATTCCAATGAATAAGTAGCTGTTCTTGCAAAATTCTGTCAGGTGATCTCCAATGTCATTTCTATCACCAAGGCCATATTTTCCAACTATGAATCCTTCTTCTTGTTTCCAATATTCACACTCCTATCACCAGTAATTATTAATGCATCTTGATTTCATGTCAGTAAAATCTTCAATTTTTTCACCTTTGATATTATTGCTTACATAAATTTGAATAATAGTCATATTAACTGGCCTATGTTGTAGGCTTATGAATGTTATCATATTACTGACAATATTATTTGGGATAGATCTTGAAATATTCTTTTTGATGGTGAATGCAATGTCATTTGTCTTCAATTTGTCATTTCTTGCATATGATGTGTGATTCAAAATGATGAATATGAGTCCATTTCAGTTCACTAATGAGTAGGATATTAATCTTCAAGTGTTCCATTTAATTCATGACAAATTTTCCTCACTTTTTACATCCCGTATTTCAATTTTTGCAACTGTTTCTTCTCAGTTTGAGTCATGCCACAACAGCAATAGGTCCCAAAAGCTTTATTCCATCCAGGTCATTAAGACAACTCTACTTTGTGGAGTTAGCTCTTCTCCAGATGTATTTTGAGTGTCTTCCAAACTGAGGGACTCACCTCCTGACTTTACATCCGGCAATGCTCTGCTATATTCATAATATTTTCACTCACAAATTTTTTCAGTAGTAGATGCCAGATTCTTCTTCTCAATCTGTCATGGTCTGGAAGACACCCTGAAACTTGTTCACCATTGGAGACCCCACTGTTATTTGAAATACTGGTGGCATAGTTTCCACTATCAGAGCAACACTCAAGCCACCACAGTATGACAAACTGACACACAAGTAGTGGAAGTAATCCATTATGGGGCTGAATTTTTCACTAGATGAATGACATTTATATGGTCATCATCATTCAGAAAACTTTAAATATCTTATTAATATAAGAATTCTTTTCTGAATGATATTGGTAAGAAGTTTTAAAAATAATTTAATTATTAATATAAAATATTAGATAAAGAATTATTGCTTAAGTAATTCCAATTCAATATATGTTATAGTAACAAATCTTTTAATTTTAGGTTATATGAAGACTGAGGAAAACAATTTCAATAAGAGAAAATCCCAATCAACAAAGTTTGAATGGAACATCAGCTAACAAACCACTTACAAGTTCAGAGGAAATATATATATATATATATTTGTCTTTGTTTATATCCCCCAAAATATTAAATATGTAAGTCAAAATATTCACTTGAAATAGCTAAATATTTAAACTTTTATTTATTCTTCAAATATCACATGAAGGGGAGAGTTTGCATAATTTTGAGAAATATTTTTACTAAAAAAAAAAAAATTAGCTCTATGAGAAGACATTCAGTGATCTCATTATCTCAATGAGATATTTGTATAAAACGTTTTCCCTGAATAAATCTGTTTTAACTGAGCTTATTCCCACTCTTGGTGATCCCATACATCACAGAGTAAAACTTCTCCATTGGGTTTTCTTGACTATAATCTTTTTAGAAGCAGATCACAAGACCTTTCTTCCATGGCACCCCTGGAAGCTTTAATTGACAAACTTTGGGCTAATAATCAAGCATAAACTTTTTTGCCACTCAAGGACTTTTTCATTGAACATACTCTGTGTTTTTCACAATGCCTAAGCTATACTGGTTTTGACATTGTATCTGTGTACTTTTTCAATATTTCTTGTTGAAAAAGTACACAACATACTTTATATGAGTATTTCTTCAGGTTCAGACTCGACTCAGCAATACTTTCACTGGTCTGAAATTTTCATTAATAATTATATTTTCAAGTTTCAATATGTAGAAGCTGTGATCCAACAACAATCCAAAGTATGGAGGAGGGTAATAAGGAGATATAGCAAATTATTAAAGTATTTTTTGAAATAAATCAAAATACTACTTAAATAATATATTTCCAAGAACTGAACATGCTAAGAATTGGACATTTACAGGTTATCACTTTCAAAACTATAAATAAAAATGAAAGATTTACATTTCAATGTATAAATAATTTTTTTCAAGGTATTAGATAATGCTTATTTTCTAAGACATTATCTTGATGATGAGAAAATACTGGAAAAGTGTCATTCTTTCTTATCAAAGACAACTTTTACTCAGTTGAATCGTATACACTTTGAAAAAACCGGCATTTTAAATACCAAATCACTTGTGTACAATTACAAATGTACTCTGAGTAGCGTACACCACCTGTGGTAAAATTTTATTACAGAGAAGTTTATAAAAGCTACCATTTCAAAGATTATACATTTTATCAAACACAGTCAGCCATTTAAAAAAAAAAAAAAAAATCTCACTGCTGTCGAGTTGGATTTGACTCATAGCAATCCCTCCTTAGGTTTCCGAGGTGGTATCGCTAGGGAAGTAGATTACCCAATCTTCCTTCCCAGGAGTGGCTGATGGGTTTGAACTGCCAGCCTTTTGGTTAGCAGTCAAATGTCTTAGGAACTATGCTACCAGAGTTCATAGTGATATTTGAACATTATCCTTGAAATTGACTTATAAAGTATGTTGTTGTTGTTGCTAGGTGCCCTGGAGTCATTTCCGACTCATAGAAACCCCATGCACAGCAGAAGGAAACACTGCCCGATCTAATTATAAGTGGTGCCAAATATATGACACCATTTAATTCAAGGATTTCAGTGTGGCATGTTTTGAGAAATAATGTCCTAAGGAACTGAGTTTATTAAAGCATTCCTTTTCTTTAATGAATGTGAAATACATTATTTATCTTTTAGATCTGATAAGAGCACCTCAAATTAACTAAGGTCTCCCAACATGAGATGGTGGCTATGCTAAGGTCTGAGACAAAAACTCCGTTTTGAATCAAAAATAATTTCTGTTTGAAGAAATGAAACCTTTAATTTCGATGACTCTCAAAAATACCCTGAGAAAATTACTTGGTAACCCATGTGATTTTAGTTGCTTAAAAGTTTTACTTGCTTAAGAATACACCTTGTTCAGAAAAGCAGGTGCAAAACAATTATCAGATTCTCAGAATAGATTCTTGCCCTAGATAACCTTAGAATTACAAATAGCCTCATGATTGTTTCAAGGCCAGACACACCCAATTTTATAAGCATTACCTAAATTTTTATTGAAGTTCTTTGTATTCTCCTACCATTTAGAGGTATCATCACCCAATTTTGTAACCAGCACCTAAACATCTCAAGTTGAAAGAACTGAAGTAAAAATTGAAGCCTCGCATTGTAACATTGAAGGATTCTATGGGCAAAATATTGAATGATGCAGGACATATCAAAAGAAGATGGAAGGAATACACACAGTCACTGTACCAAAAATAATTTGTCGATGTTCAACTATTTCAGGGGATAACACATGATCAGGAACCAAGGGTATTGAAAGAAGACATCCAAACTGTACTGAAGGAATTGGCAAAACAAACAAACAAACAAACAAAAAACAAGGCTCCAGGAATTAATGGAATACCCTTTGAAATGTTCCAACAAATACATACTGCACTGGAGGTGCTTACTTGTTTATGCCAAGGAATTTGGAAGGCAACTACTTGCCAACTGACTGGAAGAGATTGATATTTCTTCCCATTCCAAAGAAAGGTGATCCAACAGGCTGTGGAAATTATCAAACAATGTCATTAATATCACATGGAAGTAAAATTTTGCAAGAGAGAATTCAAAAATTGTGTTAGCTGTGTATTGATAGGAAATTCCAGAAAATCAAGCTGAATTCAGAAGAGGGCATGGGATGAGGGATATCATTGTTGATGTCTGATGGATCTTAGCTAAAAGCAAAGAATACCAGAAAGATGTTTACTTCTGTTTTACTGACTATGCAAAGACATTTGACTGTGTAGGTCATGACAAATTATAGATAATATTGCAAAGAAGGAAAATTTCAGAACATTTATTTGTGCTTATGAGGAACTTGTACATGGACTAAGAGGTTGTTATTTGAACAGAACAAAGACATACTGCATGGTTTAAAATCAGGAAGGGTGTGCATCAGGGTTGCATCCTTTCACCATCCATATTAAATCTTTATGGTGAGCAAATAATCTAAGAAGCTGGACTATGAAGAGCAATGCAGAGTCAGATTGGAGGAAGACTCATTAACAAGCTGTGATATGCAGATGACACAACCTTGCTTGCTGAATGTGAATATGACTTAAAGCACTCATTGGTGAACATTAAAGACTTCAGTGTTCAGTATGCATTACACCTCAACACTAAAGAAAATGAAAATCCTCACAACTGGACCAATAAGCAACATCATGATAAATTTAGAAAAGATTGAAATTGTCAGGGATGTCATTAATTGGATCCACAATCAATACCATTGAAGCAGCAGTGAAGAAATCAGATGTTGTATTGAAGTGAGTAAATCTGCTGCAAAAGACCTCTTCAAAATGTAAAGAAGCAAAAAATATCACTTTGAAGACAAAGGTGCATCTAACCAAGCCATGATATTTTTAATCACCATATATGTATGTTAAAACAAGGCTCTGGGAATTGATGGAATATCCATTGAGATATTTCAACAAATGGATGTCCCATTGAAGGCACTCACTCGGTTATGCCAAGAGATTTGGAAGACAAGTACCCGGCCAACTGACTGGAAGAGATCCATATTTGTACCCATTCCAAAAAAAGGTAATCCCACAGATTGTGGAAATTATAGAACAATATCATTAATATCGCATGCAAGTAAGATCTTACTGAAGATAATTCAAAAACGGTTGCAGCAGTATATTGACAGAGAACTTCCAGAGGTGCAAGCTAGATTCAGAAGAGGATGTGGAACAAGGGATATCATAGCTGTTGTCAGATGGATCTTGGCTCAAGGAAAAGAATACCAGAAAGATGTTTACTTGTGTTTTATTGGTGCAAAGGCATTTGATTGTGTGGATCATGACAAATTATGGATAACATTGAGAAGAATGAGAATTCCCAAACACTTGATTGTACTCATGAAGAACCTGTACCTTGACCAGGAGGCTGTTGTTTGAATGGAATAAGGGGACACTACATGGTTTAAAAACAGGAAGTGAGTGTGTCAGGGTTGTATCCTTTTCCCATACTTATTCAATCTATATGCTGAGCAAATAATCCGAGAAGCTGGACTATATGAAGAAAAACGTGGCATCAGGATTGGAGGAAGAATCATTAACAACCTGAGATATGCAGACAATACAATTTTGCTTGCTGAAAGTGAGGATGACTTGAGGCACTTACTGATGAAGCTTGAAGAATACAGTATGCAGTATGGATTACGTCTCAATATAAAGAAAAGAAAAATCCTCACAACTGGACAAATGAGCAGCATCACAATAAATGGAGAGAAGATTGAGGTTGTCAAAGAATTGATGTTGCTTGGTTCTACAATCGATGTCAACAGAAGCAGCAGTCAGGACATTAGACGACGGGTAGCATTGGGAAAGTCAACCACAAAGGAACTGTTTCAAGAGCTGAGGAGCAAGGATGTCTCCTTGAAGACTAAGGTGTGCCTGACACAAGCCATGATATTTCCAATCATCTCGTATGCATGTGAGAGCTGGACAATGAATAAGGAAGACAGAAGAAGAGTTGATGCTTTTGAGATGTGGTGCTGGCAAAGAATGCTGAAAGTACCATGGACTGCTAAAAGAACTAACAGATCTTTCCTGGAGGAAGTGCACCCAAATGCTCCTTGGAAGCGAGACTGGCCAGACTTTGTCTCACCTATTTTGGTCATATTGTCAGAAGGGACCATTCCTTGGAGAAGGATCTCATGCTTGGTAAGGTGGAGGGTCGACGAAAGAGGGGGAGGCCTTCAACAAGATGGATTGACACGCTGTGATGATAGGCTCAAGTATAGCAGGGATCGTGGAACTGGCGTGGGATCGGGCAGTATTTCATTCTGCTGTGCATGGGGTTGCTATGAGTGGGAAATGACTCGACAGCACTTAACAGCAACAACATGTGTGTTAAAGCTGGAAAATGAATAACGATGTCCCAAAAAAGAGTTGATTCCTTTGAATTGTGGTTTTGCTGGAGAATACTGAAAATAACATGGACCGGCAGGAGAATGAACAAATTGGTCCTGGGAAATATCTATTTGGAACGCTCTTTGGAAGGGTCAATGGCCAGACTTCATCTCACCTACTTTGGTCATATTGTCAGAAGGGACCATCTCTTGGAAATGGATTCCATGCTTGGTAAAGTAGAGAGTCAGCAAAGGAGGGGAAGATGAGATGGATTGGCACAGTGGCTGCAACGATGGGTTTAGACATAGCAGAGATTGTCAGGATGACACAGGATCAGGAAGTGTTTTGTTCTGTTGTACGCAGGGTTACTATGAGTTGGAGCTTACTTGATGGCACCTAGCAACAACAAATAACAACAGACTTGGAATAATTTCCAAAATTTTTAACTAACTTACTGACATAAATTGAGTTAATATTCAAATTGATACTCTTTTGCCTTTTATGTCACAGAATTCTGTTGATGAATGTGTTCTTTATCACCACTAAAGAGTTGTGCTAAAAGACTTGTACAAAGGACAAGTTTGATAAATTTATAAAAAATGGAATTTATTTGATATAGTCAAAATTTTTAAGTATCTGCCTAAAAGTTTGATAAGTTAATTTATAAAAATCTTAAAAGCTTTTTATTATATAATAAAATATTGAGCTCCTCACCATTAAGTAAAAAATTTTTATTTGAATACCAGGTTAAAGAGTTAGTTTTTTCTCCATATAATCTGTCTTGAATGAAATTATTTGACTTCTCAAAATTATTATATGTTATATCTAAATCTCTTTGGAATCAAGGTTAATGATTATTACAGATGTTTTTGCCTAAAGTTCTTTTTTGGTTTTACATTTTATTTCATTTTACATCACTTAAAAACATAAATCCCAACAAGTTTTTCACTTTTAAGGAGTATTTTAGGTTACTCATGACCATTTTCACTTTGTCCCCAGCAGATAAGTTTTATTTTACTGATTTACTAGAAATCGTTGACCAAAATATTTCAGTAGAAATAGACTAATAAAGCAGATTATAATATTTTAAACATGTATATCATTGAACTAAATCAAGATTTTTACAACTTTTATGTAGAAGCTGATAGAATTTTCAGACTACTACTAGTATAGAATTGCACAGGACCAAAATTAAATAATAGGACTGAGTAAACAAAATCTTTATTGCAATGTTTATAGAAGGATATTTCTGATGTTTAGTATTCTACTGTCTAGACATGGGTAACTATTTTTTTCTTTCCCTTTTTAGTTAAGATGTGATCTTTCTATGGTGTAATCTTTTAACTTCTATATTTTTTATCTCAAAAAAGATTAGAAGATTTTATGTTGTTGTTGTTATCTGCCTTCGAGTCGGACCAGACTCATAGCGACCCCTCATTGGGTTTCCGAGGCGGTGTCACTACGGATGTAGATTGACCAACCTTCCTTCTGAGGAGTGGCTTATGGGTTTGAACAGCCAGTCTTCTGGTTAGCAGTCAAGTGCCTTAGGCACTATGCTACCAGAGCTCCCAGAAGATTTTATAGCACATGTCAAAATTCTGAGTAAATATATTCAAAGTGTATTAAATGATTCCACCTATGGACTCCAATAAAGGAATTCTAAAATAATTATAAGTGAAGTAGTTCTTCAAAACCATTTTATGCTGCCTTTTATGCTATTTATTTTATGCTACTTATACCAACAATCTTTAATCTAATATTTTGAAAGATATTCTTCACAGGTTAAAGAATATTTTGATAAGCAGAAATTTGAGTCCAAAAATCTACTTAATATCTCCCTAGCGGAATATGTATACATTAGAAGAGATAACAATGAAAAGACACATTAAAGCTTCAGTGGAAGAAACCCACTTAGTCCTTCTCAGTAACCCTTATGCCGCAAAATTACAAACTTAAAAAGACAAATAAAATGAAACCGACTGCCATTAAGTCAATTCCAACTGATAGCAACCCCCATTGGGTTTCTGAGGTGGTAAATCTTTACAGAAGTAGATTGCCCAGTCTTGCTTCTGTGGAGTGGCTGGTGGATTTGAACCACCAATCTCCTGGTTAGCAGTCAGTACCTTAATCACTGTGCTACCAGAGCACCTTAAATTACAAACTTAGATCCATCTATTTCAGTTACAATTGTTATGTGAAGTCCCTGCTTGGATTGTTCAAACTTCAAAAAAACTTAAGCTGAGATGTAAATGTCCTTGTGGCCAGAAATGACGTGGAAATTAAACAGCTCCCCCAGGATCATGGAACACAATTTCATGCAACCTGCTGAAATGTTTGGACTTTGTCTCCTGATGATTGGTATTCTTATGGTAATTGCTTTATTAAACACTTGTGGTATTATTCTTTTTTTCCATATCCTTTTCTTCCATGCAAATAACTGAAGTTTTGCTTTATCATAGCTATTATTTTTTATGAAATTTGCTATATTGTGTTAATTTCTATGTAGTCACTTTGTAGTTAATATTCTTATACTATGAAGGCTTTCTTAAGTATTTCCTTATGGGGAAAAAATAATGTACTTAGAAAAAACTAATTACTCACATGTCTTTGACTCTCACCATTGGCTTGGCCTCCTCATCATGTCAGAGGAAGTCTCTTATTCCTGTGCATCTGCTCACTTTCTCAACCCATTATTTAAAATCTGATGGTGCCTGGCTATCTAATTGCAGTGTCTGAGGTTTTAAATGTCTGTATAGCCAGAATACCATCCAATAAGAAAAGACTCTACCAAAGAGGAATTCATTTTTGTTTGATCAAACAACCTGAAAAGCAACTCACCCTGAAGATGAGACCCCTAGTCTATCAAAGCAGAAAATTTAAGATGTGATCAATAATCTTTTTCTAATGAAACTCTGATCAAAAGGAGGATTGAGTAACAGCACCACAAATTAACTTAGGGGTCCCTATATGAGACGGTAACTAGCCTAAATTCAGAGATTATAAACTCCATTTTGAATGAAAACTTCTAAATCAAGAAAGGTAGCCTGCCATTTTTGTGCCTCTTGACTGTACCCTGAGAAAATTATTGGGTAAACTATGTGATTTTGCTTCCTTAAGAGTTTTACTTGCTCAAGAATACACCCTGTTCAGAAAAGCAGGTTCAAAACTCAGAAAGTTCAAAATTCTCAGAATTGATGCTTACTCAAGCTAACCCTTAGAATTATGCATGTCCTTTTTTGGGGTCACTCAAGGAGGCTTATGACTGTTTCAAGTTCAGATGATATCCAACTTTTTATTCATTACCTAAAATTCAGCCAATCACAGAATTTTTATTGAAATTTCTTTTATTCTCCTCCCAGTCAGATAAACCCTCACTCAGTTTTGTAACCATTACCTGAATATTAACCAATCACTGGATTTTTATTGAAGTTTCTTATATTGTCTTGGAAGCGCTGGTGGCATAGTGCCTAAAGCATTTGGCTGCTAACCAGAAGGCTGGTGGTTTAAACCCACCAGCCACTCCTTGGAAGGAAAGTTGGGCAATCTACTTCTATAGTGATACCACCTCAGAAACTCAAGGAGGGCTTGCTATGAGTCAGATCCAACTCTAGTGCATTGCATTTTTGTTTTTAGTATTTTCTTATAAAAACCCCCTGAACTATTTTCTTCTTGGACCACTTAGTTTAGAATCCTCTACACCTTGTGATTCTCAGTTTTCAAATTGCCTAGCCTCTCAATAAAACACCATATTTTTAATTTCAATCACACTCTGCCATTGCTATACTACAGTTCATAGGTAATTGTGATTGTGTTATCTAACACTTTCAAGACCAAATTTTTTCTACCTTAAGTGATTTTTTTGTGAAATCATGTGTTTTCTGTAATGAAAGGCATTTTGAATGAAATGTAAAAATAATGTTTGGGGTAGTATGGATTTTGATGTAATTAGTGGAACATATATGTCATAGGGCATCTCTGTTGTTTTCACTAGTACGATGAGGCCCATTTTGTCACATTCACACAATTATACGGGCTCCCAGCAGATGGCAGCATGTGCTAAATGTGGAATAGCAGCTTTTCACTAAACTCCAGAGGTGAAAATATAGGTGGGCAATATCTCCCATAGGTCATGAAAGGGTAAATGTAGTCAGGCTATATAGTCTATCATTGTATATGACAAATATGTTCATCAAATTTTTTTCCTAAATTTTCATTTAATTTTGATTTTTTAGAATATGAATTGTAATTAATTGTTTTGAAAGCCACAAGAAATGGGGAAAAAATATTAATCTTGTTAGAAAATTGACTTTTAAATTTAAATTTTTGAATTAAATTGTCTTTTAAGTATATTATTTTTGCCACTGAAAGATACATTGCTATGTTTGATAGCTTATAATTTTCTATGAATAGTTCAATAAACAAAGACTTGCTCTATCTTAGATAATACTAGGGTTCATAGTATATAAATCTATTTACTTCAAACTCTTCTGTAAGCATTTCCCTTTTTTAGCCCTTCAAGGACAGTTGTAGGTGTGACAAAATTCTGTGAGACACAGCACATACTTGATGAATTTCACAGGTTCATCCTCAGCAAAACAAATGTAACTCAGACTCAATATCTTGACATGGAGCATCACTACAACATGCTTTGAGTAATTTTTAGGTGTTATGTCAATTAGAGAGTTTAGGGTCACTGCTTATATAGATAGATGTTACTAATTACAAAACCTTCCAATGGTAATTAAAAATCTATTATAATTAATGACAAAATGTTAAAAGGAGCCAGTTATCTCAGCAATTACAGCATTTTACATAACTTAACATGCTACACTTTCCATTACTAGTCTCAAAGGACTAAAAATCATTCTGTAGAAAGGTGCTATGGTTGTATATTTACAAATGAAAAATGGAATGGAGAATTGATGCAATTATTTAAATAAAATTTAGTGCCTTTGCACTTAACCCCTGCTTGAAATATTTAGATATTTAAACATTATTTTTAAATTACATATAAATTTATAAAACTTACAAAGTTCATTTTCTGAATATAAATACAAACTTTTGCTTGTTTATTTAAGTCATTTGAATCAATATATCTTTTTAATTGTGAAGCATTTTCTGCTTAGCCACCTTTTTCTCTCAGCTAGCCTCCACAACAACAAAGCTTTTTTTAATGGACATAAAGTCTTTTAAAAACTTCACTTGACTGCTAACCAGAAGGCTGCAGGTTCAAACCCATCAGCCACTCCTCGGAAGGAAGGTTGGGCAATCTACTTCTGTAGTGATACTGCCTCGGAAACCCAAGGAAGGGTCACTATGACTCGGGTCTGACTCGATGCCACTTAACAACAACAATAATTTAAACATTAAGTATTAGTTAGCAGTAACAAAACAGAACTAATGCTTGAATAAGCTTATATCCTATGAGACTAGCAGAAAGACAACACTGACTAGGAATATTTCATAACTTTCTCTAACTTAAACTCATACTCAGGTGTCTTTCTAACCAAAAGACACAGTTAATTTCTTCCCATGCGGGTGTCAACCAGGTACCTTATGAATTTTAAATAGAAACTCTAACTTTTTAGCAATCATATAAGTATGGGACATTTCCTGAAGAAGAGAGTCATTAACCTAATAATTTAATTGCTGTTTCGAAATGAATGATTAAGCAAAGATTAAGCAGAAAATACATGCACCAAGCTAGAGAGTATGTACCCTTCTTTTTCCAGCTTTTCAAGAAAAATACTAACATCTTCTGAAATGATAATATAAAATAGAAAATGAATTTACTTTCACAATGGTTTGAGAAGCATTCTATCAATCAAGGTATATGGAATGAAGGAAATTATCTAATTTCATAGTTTGCAAAATTTCGGTGGAAAACCTGTACAGGAATACTTCTGTTATGAATTAAGTGGTTTTTTTTTTTTTTTTTTTTTTTTCTAATATGTTCACTGTTTTTATAACTTCTCAGTTTAACAAATCACGTTTCTGTCATATCAGTAATATGTAATGCTAGAATTCTTTACTGAGTAACTTTGTTATTTTTGGATACCAGCATGAAGGATATATTCAAAATAAACATAAGCATAGAGGAAGTAATTTCTGCCAGGTAGATAGTTGTAAAGATAGTCTACCTGAAAGTCACAAAACAGATCAATTTTCTTTTCTCTTTAATCAGAGCTTTTCTCATTCTTTTCTCACAGCTTTTTCCATTGACATAAAATGTGCTACTTACATACAGCATCAGGAAATTATTTCTGAAATGGAACAACATGATCTTCAGTCAAGCCCAACAACAAAATATGATTGATATACTGTAAGTGCCTCTTGTAAAGGAAGGTCAGATTGAGAAATTCATAGAAAATGAGAAACTTTAGCAAAAGAAAAAAAAGTTAGCAATATTTCATTAGGCATTTCATCTAAAAATAAGGAGTTTGCCAGAACAAATTGATACATAGAAGATTTGTAACTATGTTCAAATTTAATTTTGTTACCAAAGTTATCCTTAAAAATTATGTTGGAGCTAGAGTATTTTTAGATTTATATGAGGAAAATTTTTCAATGTTTTGAAAATTGAAAATCAAAAAGAAAGTCAAATATTGTATATTATTGCTCACAAGGGAACAGAATAATTTTGGCCATCATAATACAGAAGATGTATTATTTTAAAGAACTTACACTAAATATTTAAAAATTGTCATTTTAGCCACTTTCTGTAGTTACAAATGAGAGGTAGCAGCTATGTTTACTGATTCTGCCATGACTAATTATTGCCCTGCATCATAAAGGGGGGGGGGGTGAATAGCAAGCCTTATAAGCAATATTTTAGATGGTCTCTTTTAAAGGAAGATTTACCCAGATATAAAACACTTCGGAGCTGAGCAGCACCAGGTTGGAGTTCTTTAACAGTGAGTGAACTGGATCCCATCTGTTTCATTGTATCATGTAACTAAAGGAGTTATAACCATTTTTCAAAGTGACTATAGTTTTCAGTGCAGTACAAAAATTTTACCTAATGTATCTAAGGTAGACTGAAGTTTTAGTAACTTTCCTTTCTCATGCATCCTTATGGAAGGTACTAACAAGAGGTGTGTAAAAATATTTCCTCAAAGTGTAATCAGGCAAATCCAGAAACAGAAGATTCAGTTGAAACAATTAATTTAAACAATGTTAGACTCAACAGAGGAACTTACATAAATTCCAATCTCAGATTGAACCTAATATCAATTAAATCAGAATGTCTGTGGGTGGTGTGGTATTTTCTTAAAAGTCACCAAAACCAAATCAAAGTGAAACCTGTTGCTGTCAAGTCTATTGCAACTCACTGCTATTTCATGTGTTACAGAGCAGAACTGCTCATAGAGTTTTCTCGGCTATAATTTTTACAGAAACAGTTTGCCAGGTCTTCTGCAGTGTGCTGGGTGGTCTCAAACCAACCATTAAATTAGAAGTTAAGTCCAAACCATTTGTGCCATGCATGAACCCTTTAAAATTTCCCCAGTGAATCAAACATGGATTAAAAGAGGCAATCACTGAGTTAAAGGGCACCTAGCCTAGCATTAGAAAATCTAATCTAACTTCTAAACCTATAGTGATGAAGTAACTTACATTTGGATTTATTGACCCACCCTTTTTTTGAGGTATTAATGTATAAGCTGAAATGATTAATGAGCAAAAATGCTACTAAGGGCAATAAATGTGATGGACTGGAATTCACTCCAATTTTGAGTTCTTGATAATCCATTGTATTTTGCTACTTTTAGGTGTGTAAACGGTGTCTAAATGGAGTTAAAAAAGGGAAAAAACAATCTCACTGCCATCGAGTAGATTCCTACTCATAGCGACTCCCACTGGGTTTCCAAAGCTATAAATCTTTATGGAAATAGACTGCCTCATCATCCTCCCTCAGAACAGCTGGTGGGTTGGAACATCCAACCTTCTGGTTAGCAGCCAAATGCCTTACCACTAGCCACCACAGCTCAGGCAATATTGAATATGTAAAACTCCATTCATGTCCTTCTCCAATAACCTTCCTTTTGGTAGGTAAAATCAGTAAGTTAACAGCCTGTAAAACTAGCTCATTATGTTTTGATTTTGTCTGGTTGTTATACATAATCTCTCCTTAAGAATGTAACCAAAAAAAGCCAAACTCATGACCATGGAGTTGGATCTGACTCATAATAACCCTCGTTGGGTTTCTGAGGTGGTATCACTATGGCAGTAGATTGCCCAATCTTCCTTCGGAGGGGTAGCTGATGGGTTTGAACCATCAGCCTTTTGGTTAGCAGTCAAATACCTTAGATACTTCCTTTTTAAGAAAAAAAAAAAAAAAAAAAAAACTGGAAGGAAACTTAGTTTTTAAAACCTTGTATTTCAAATGTGGTATCTGTGATGGTTAAGTTTGTGTGTCAACTTGATTGGGCCTGGTTGAGTGGCTGGGCAGCTAGATGTAGTTATTCCCCTTGGTAAGACTGGTAATTATCTCCGTGGTGGAATGTATTAGAACAGCTGAGTAGCTGCTTTAGGGATGTGGTCTGCTTCCTGTATACAGCTTTGGAAACAGTCTGTAGCTAATGGCATGCTTGAACCCTGCATGTAGCTGAGTCGTTCAACAGCCTGTTATGCTCTGCCAATCCTGGGACTTTCAATGGACTTGAATAAATGGCCTGCCATGTTGTTTGGTAACTGTGTCATTTTATTTGTTAGCCTCAGCAGCCTATAGGTGTCTGAGAGAAGTTACGTCTCCAGCTTCAGTGGGCCAGGAGCAAGAGGCAGAGCTGAAACCCAAGGTAGAGGGGCTTTCACACAGCCCCTAGAGCCTGGCAATTTGAACTTGGATTAAAAGCCTCCAAATTATAAGAGAATAAATTCCTGTTTGTTAAAGCCATCCCATTTGTGGTATATTCCTGTCAGAGTGTCACTAGGTAACCAAAACATTACCCATAAAAAGAGAATAAAAATGATTTAATCATTAGATTATAGGAACTGTACTAGTAAAAAGCATAGTAAAAACTCAAGATTAACACTTAAATGTCTGTGTACTTTCTCTGGGAAATAAGAAGCTGATACATCCTAAATCTCTAAATTTATGATTCATCTCTCAGTGTATTGAAATTTATTTTTGAAATTTATATGAATAACATTGTACATTGTTGCAGAATTTTTTTAAATTTATTGCATTATTGTTTTCATAACTATTAGCTAATTCTAAAATTTTGGGGACCTGGCAGTTGTGGGATGGTAGGGCTGAGACGTGCTGTGCTCAACAAATTTTCATTCAGACCCATTTCTTTCTGTCAATGGCTTCTCCATGTATTAGGGGCTTGCTGTCTGCCACTTGCAGCTGTCAAAAAAAGAGGAGAGTATATAGGGAATTACATGAGAAGTCTTACATGCCATTGATGGAAGTGTCATACACTCTTCTGCCTGTTTTCTATTGGTCAGAAATTATTCACATGATCTCACATAACAAAGGGACTGGAAAACTAGTCTAGCTGTTTAAAAGAAGAAAAGGAGAAACATGGTTTTCTATCCTCAGGTAATCCAATGTCCTTTTGCTCCATTTATTCCCATACATGATACGTTCCCTGTCTTTGCCCAAAGGGGATAACACAAAGTCACATCTAGTTAATGCATCAAAGTCCAATATCTCCAGATAATAAAGAATGAAGGATATTGTCCATTTTCTTCTGGCTCTTGGCTTTTTGCTAAGATGTTCTTCCTTGTGTCTTTAACTCCTTGTCCATATCTTTAGTGCAGATGTGTAGCCTGTATAATGTTTTCATCTTGCTCCCTGTAGAAGCAAACTTGGACACACATCCATCTAATGAGCATTAGGGGTGGTAGGGGAGGTGAAGAGTATGAACCCTCAATTTCATGTAGTCAACTAGGCACCCAGATGTCTTCTATATTGTATCTATCATCAAAGAAACCTCAGAGTCCTCCTCAGGATGTTTTGCCTCCAGCTGACAAATTGGAGAACAGAGAGGCCTGGAAGAATTGAACATTCATTTGTCTAGAACTCAGTCAAATGGCTTGGCTAACATCAAGGGGGTTGAAAATGATGTTTGGTTGCCATAGAAGAAACAAAGGAACAAATATTGCTAGTTTCTAGCATTGTCTCTCTCAATAATCATCTATTTCAAATAATTGTTTCACCTAAGGACATAATAAAAAGCAAATAAGCCTATTTTCTTTAATTTACTCAGGAAAGCAATCATGAATAAAATATATCTTTATGTGAATTAGATTGAACTAGATTTGCCAGATAAAATACAGAATAGGCTACTCAGTTAAATTTAACTTTAAGTAAACACTAAAATATTTTTTAGTATAAGTATGTCTCCAAAGGAAACAGATTGAGTACATCAGTGGCAAGAGGTGATGGGAAAGCTCAATATCTCCCACCAAAACAAGGCCAGGAGGTGACTGCGGAACAGACCATCAATTGCTCATATGTGAGTTCAAGTTGAAGCTGAAGACAATTAAAACAAGTCCACAGGAACCAAATTATGACCTTTATTATATCCCTCCTGAACTTACAGATCATCTAAAGAATAGGTTTGATGCATTGAACATCAATATCCAAAAACCAGAGAAATTGTGGAAAGAACATCATACATGAAGAAAGCAAAAGGTCATTTAAAAGTCACGAAAGAAGAAAAGACAAAAATGGATGCCAGAGGAGACTCTGAAACTCGCCCTTGAAAAGAGAGTAGCTAAAGCAAATGGAAGAAATGACAAGTAAAAGAGATGAACAGAAGATTTCAAATAGCAGCTTAAGAAGACAAAGTCAATTGAGAAATCAAACAAAAAAAATAAATAAATAAAAAACAACTCAGTGCTGTTGAGTAGGATCCGACTCATAATGACCCCTCCTTGGGTTTCTGAGGTGATATCACTATGGAAGTAGATTGTCCACTCTACAAGGAAATGTGCACAGACCTGGAGTTAGAAAACCAAAAGGGAAGAACACACTCAGCATTTCTCAAGCAGAAAGAATTGAAGAAAAAGTTTAAGCCTCAAGTTGCAATATTGAAAGATTCTATGGGCAAAACATTGAATGACACAGGAAACATCAAAACAATATGAAAGGAATACACAGAGTCACTGTACCAAAAAGAATTGGTCACCATTCATTTCAGGAGGTGGCATATGATCAAGAACCAATAGTATTGAAAAAAGAAGTCGAGGCTGCACTGAAGAAATTGGTGAAAAACAAGGCTCCAGGAATTGATGGAATACCCATTGAGAAGTTTCAACAAACAGATACCCCACTGGAGGCACTCACTCGACTATGCCAAGAGAGTTGGAAGACAGTTACCTGGCAACTGACTGGAAGAGATCCATATTTGTATACGTTCCAAAGAAAGGTGATCCCGCTGAATGTGGAAATTATCAAACAATTTAATTAATATCATATGCAAGTAAAATCTTACTGAAGATAATTCAAAAATGGCTGTAGCAGTATATTGACAGAACTTCTAGAAATGCAAGCTGGAGTCAGAGGACATGGAATGAGAGATATCATTGCTGACATCAGAGGGATCTTGGCTGAAAGCAAAGAATAACAGAAAGATGTGTTCTATTGACTATGCAAAAGTATTTGATTTTGTGGATCATAGGAAATTATGGATAACGTTGAGAAGAATGGGAATTCCAGAACACTTAATTGTATTCATGAGGAACCTGTACATAGAACAGGAAGCTGTCATTTGAATATAATAAGAGCATACTGCATGGTTTAAAATCAGGAAGGGAGTGTGTCAGGGTTGTATCCTTTCACCATACTTATTCAATTTCTTTACTTAGCAAATAATCCAAGAAGCTTGATCATATGGAGAAGAATATGGTGTCAGGATGGGAGCAAGGCTCATTAACAACCTGAGATACATAGATGACACAACTTTGCTTGCTGAAAATGAGGATAACTTGAAGTACTTACTGATGAATATTGAAGACTATACTCTGCAGTGTGGATTATACCACAATATAAAGAAAACAAAAATCCTCACAACTGGAACAACAAACAACATCATGATAAACTGAGAAATCATTGAAATTGTCAAAGACTTCACATTACTTGGTTCTACAATCAACACCAATGGAAGCAGCAGTCAAGGCATCAGCCAGTGTATTGCATTGGGTAAAGAGGTCAAAAGACCTCTTTCAAGTGATGAAGAGCAGAGATGTCTCCTTGAAGGCTAAGGTGAGCCTAACCCAAGCCATGGTATTTTTAACCATCTCTTATGCATATGAGAGCTGGATAATGAATAATGGAGACAGAAGAAGAGTTGATGCTTTTGAATTGTGGTGTTGGAGAAGAATGCTGACAGTACCATGGACTGCTAAAAAAACTAACAAATCTATCTTGGATGAATTGCACTTGGAATGCTCCTTGAAATTGAGAATGGCCAGACTTGGTCTTACCTACTTCGCTCATGTCAGAAGGAACCATTTCTTGCAGAAGGATTTCATGCTTGGTAAACTGGAAGGTCAATGAAAAAGGGGACAGATGGATTGCAACAATAGGTGCAGTGATTGGCTGAGATATATTAAGGATTGTGAGGCTGGCACAGGACGGGGCAGGTTTTCATTCTGCTGTACATAAAGAGTCAGAGATGACTTGATGAAACCTAACAACAACAACAACATGTCTCCCAAATTGAATGGCTGATATGTACATGAAAAAAAAAAAAAAAAAAAAATCATTGTTTATCTGAAATTTAGGAGCTCTGGTAGCATAGTGCCTAAGGCACTTGACTGCTGACCAGAAGGTTGGCAGTTCAAACCCACCAGCCACTCCTCTGAAGGAAGGATGGGCAATCTAGTTCCGTAGTGATACTGCCTCAGAACCCAAGGAGGGGTCGCTATGAGTTGGGGCCAACTTGACAGTACATAACAACAACAACAACATTTGAAATTTAGATTTTACTAGGCACCTAATGTTTTTATTTGTTAAACCTAGCAACCTTAGCTTGAACTCTTTAGGTTTTATTATTATTATAAGATGTGCCGAGTCATACTAATATGAATTATAGAGAGTGGAAACTTCATATCCTTTCTCTCAATTACCTTGAAACAAACAGTGCTTCAAGCCAAAATGTAAAGTCTCAACTACTCTCTCCTATCTAAATCTAATGTATCTGTGCCTAGAAGCTTTACTTATAACCAGTCTTTATTGTTATATGAGATTTGATGTTTTAATTAAATTTCAGTAGAAACACCTTAAAATAATATTGTGCTGCTTTGATTTCAATATACATATTCTGCTTTTGTAGGAAGAAAAGTTGCAAAGATCTACAAATGATCAGGCTCAACCTAAATTAAGAAGCACTGGCACTTTCACTTATCTTCAAACTAAGAGCTGTCCATAACATGGTGCTGCTGAGATAGGATTGCTCTGGCATGCACCCTCAGTGATTTTTATATTTTAATAAGACCATTTATTATATTTAGTTTCTTGTGGTGGAGCCAAAAGATATTTATGTGAAATGCCATATCATTATCTCACTTGCATTCTGAACCATTTAGGATGCTTTTAAGTTAGGGCGATTTTTTTTCCCTGTCTTAATTTTGCACATGCTAGTGCCCATGTGCCTGTTCAGCTTATTTCTGTCTTCAGGTTCTTTTATCCCATTTTTCAACTTGATTATGTTAAAGTGGCTGATGAACAGTATAGCTGAGTGCCTGATAGAAGTAGCCTCAAAAACAGTTAATTAAAAATTTACTGTCTTGATAAGCACATTGGCATTGATACACCAGACCATTTATTTGTTTTTAACTTTTTCCTTAAATTCAAAAATTCCATCAGGGAACATTCACTCATTTTATTATATTTCTTCAAATTCAACATTAGGGACTTAGTCATGGAAATCATGGTTTAGACAGTCCATGACCTTAAGAGCCTAGGCTATTAGGAGGAATGTTTATAGCATGCTGAGCCAAAAACAAGTGCAACGTGAGTTCTAACAGTATTAGTGATCAAATCAAAGGTGGACCTACTACAATAAAACAATTTTCAATATTGTAATTTGAACTTATTTAAGGCTCTAGATCATGTAGATTCTTAATTTATTGTTTCCGTAAGGGTAAAATATGTTTGGGATTTTAACAAAGCTATATTGTTGGTCTTGTGACTGGTGCCCTTGGGATGGGCAGGGTGGAAATACAACAAGCAACAAAAAGAAAATTTCTGTTTCTCTCTTATCTGTTATTTGTTATCCACAAAGACTTATTATCTGAATATCTTAGTACTTTTTGTACTCTGACCCATCTAGTCTGGTCAGGAAAAAACAAAAACAAAAATTAGTTCTTGTTGGGTGAATTCCTATTCCTGGCAAACCCCACATGTGCCAGAGTAGAACTTTGTTCCACAGCGTTCTCAGTGACTTTTTTTTTTTTTTTTTTTTGAATTAGATTGCAAAGTCTTTCTTTTAAGGCATCTCTCAGTGGACAAGAACTTCCAGCTTTTTGGTTAGCAACTGAACATGTTAATTGTTTGCACCAATAGGATACTCCAGTCTGGTCAGCACACCCATGGAAGTTTATCAATATGTCAGACTCCATTCATGTTAACTTTTACCATATACCTTCTTTAGGTTTATTGTAAATCATTGCCTAGAATCATTTATTCATTATATAAACATTTAGTAAGCGTGTACTACCTCCAAGTATTGAGTTATTTAGAGTTAAATTATAAAATATAGAGTCCATCTTTGACCCAAGAAGACCATTAACAAATGTTTATAGATATGCACATACAATCATTTATTTTTTTTACTACTTGATAGTGACAATAATTTTAGGATATTAATTTCACAGATCAGTAAAATTCCTGTCCTTTTTAAATTGAGATATTGATATAAGGTTACTAAGATTTATTTTCTCCAAGTACACAATCAAAAAATGAAAAATTAGTTTTTGAGATGAACATTATCTTATAGCATTTTATAGTAAAAGGCATTTTGAAACCAAAAATAAAGGAAATAGCTATGAATAGAACCTCCTAAAAGAAATTAATTTAAGTTTCTCTTTCTTTTTTAAAGTTAACTCTGTTGCTGTCATTTGTCTTATCTCATTGTGGACAGTGAAAATTTTGTCCTCACAGGCTCTTTTGGAAGCTACTAAAAAATGTGAGAGTCTGATCTTTTATCTCTGAAAGTGTGTTTGGAGTTAAGTTATAAGTACCAATTAAAATTGCAATAAATATTTCAAAGAGAAACAAAGCTAGGGGATAAATGGCCTAAATATGGAATCCAAAGACTGGAATCTAGGGGAAGAAAACAAGATAACAAGAGATGCCAAAGGGATGGGATATGGGATAGGGGAGAATGTTATCATCTAATAGATGAGAGAGGAAACAGAATAGAACCCTCTCTTGTTGGAGAAGAACATTCATGAGTAGATAGGAACAACAACAACAAAAAATAACATGTATAACATTTTATTTTCTACTCCCTAACCTTGCTTTATTTTTCTTCATTTTATTCAATGAATACTTATTGGGGCCTCCCTAAATGTTTGGCACTGCTCTAGGCCTTGAGGCTACAATGGGAGAAACAAAAATGCCTGTCCTCATGAAACTTCCTTTCCAGTGTGTTTTTAATTGCCACTTCATTATAATGGAAGCTCTAAGGGAGCAAAACCTTTGGTTCTTTTGTCAGTCTGTTGTGTACACCCATAAATGTAGAAGAACTCATTCATAATAGGCACTCAATAATTTTTGTGGAATGAATAAATGAATCAAAGTAGTGCAACCTGCTGCAAGCTGTAGTAGGCCAGAGCTATGGGATATGCTTTCTTGAGAAATATTCTTTCCATGGTATGAGTAGAAGGTATAGAAGAATAATGCCAGTGACCTCTTATAGTAGGAAAGGTGAGAGATGGGGAAATTTTTTATTGTATTAATATTTGGGCTCATTATCTGTGTCTTTTGCATATGAGAAATGTAGGTAAGAGCCATCAGAAGAAAGGCTGTAATATATGCATCAGGGCAGTGCTACTGGATGCTCAACTACTTTGAGAGTAGTGGTTTTCTGCCTTGGGTGGTACAAACTGTTAACACATGTGGCTATGAAACAAAAGGTTGGAGGTCCAAGACCACCTACAGGAACCTTGGAAGAAAGACCTGGAGATCTCATGGTCAGTCTTGTTAGGTGCGGTGGAGTCAGCTCTGACTCATAGCAACATGTACAACAGAACAAAATATTGACCAGTCTTGCAGCATCCTCACAATTGTTGCTATGTTTGAGCCCATGGTTATAGCCATTGTGTCAGTCCATCTTATTAAGGATCTCCCTCTTTCTTGCTAAACCTCTGTTTTATGAAGCATGATGTTTTTATCTAGCAATTGGTCCCTCCAGATGGCATATCCAAAGCCAATAAGACATCTTCAGCTTTAAGGAGCATGCTGGCTGTACTTCCTGGCTACGTACTTCTGAAAAAGCAGCCACTGAAAGTCCTGTGCAGCCTAGTTCTGCGCTGACACACACTGGATCACCATGAGTTGGAATGTACTTCAGAGCAACTCGTTTTTACCTCAGTGGACTGGGAGGTCATGAGTCTATACAAAATAATGATAGTCCATGGGATATGTCAGCAATTTCAGCCATCTGGTCTCACTCTCCTTTATGCCCAAAGAAAGAATGCTTGCATGGGGCTATAAGTTCTAGTAAAATAGCTGGTTACAAAGAACTGTTGTGTCATGACTGTACACATAGACTGATGTTACTAAGATAATATCTGTCAAAAAATAGACAAGAGTTCTCTCATGTGTAGAACTATGGGACTAAATTTACATCCAAAAGCATACATTCTATTTCAAATAGCTTTCTTCAGGAAAATATGAGCTTAAGTTTTCTTGCAAACTGAATCAGCTCTTTTGGAGAAAAAAAAAACATGCTTCTTTACCTTGGCAAGGATGACAGTGATAAAGAGAACAGGAATGATAAATCTATAAACCCTAGTCTTTATGTGTAGGGAAAAAAAAAGTGTTATAGAGAAAAGAATCACTATCATAAAATGGACAGAGCTGAAAGGTGGCAAAATGATTTAAGTGAAAATTAATGGCAATGGCTTTGAAAACAATTTAAAAATTCAGTTAACACAACTGTTCAAAGTTTGAGAGGTGAGAGGGGACAGGAGACTAAAGTATACTGATGACTGACAATATGCCTGACAAGACAGTAGACACTTCATATGCATGAACCTGTTTCATCATCTTTGCAGTGAATATAATTGTCCCTACAATGTTGTAATTAACAGGCGGGTGGGGGAAGGTGTAGAGCTTTGAAATAACTTGCTTTAGGCTATCTGGCTAATAAGTAGTACAGGCAGGATTTAAATCCTGGACAATCAAATGACTTCTAAACTAACATCCTTCACATCACATTTTGTTATTAATATAAAATATGGTCACACATCTCTGGGTCACAATAATTCACTAACACCACATATAAGGTTTTCAGAGCATTAAACTTCTTTTAAAGTAAATCTTATACATGTGACCCTCAGTGTAGTCTCTGTTATTCTAATTTAACCCACTGCCATCAAGTTGATTCTGACTCATAATGATTCACTGGGTTTCCAAGGCTGCAAATCTTTATGGAAGTAGGTTGTCTCATCTTCCTTTTCCAGAGTGGATGGCGGGTTTAAACCCCAACAATTTGGTTAGCAGCCAAATGCCTTACACACTGCACCACTATGGCTCCTCTTTATCCTAATTTAGTAAGTCTCAAATTGCTTGAAAGCCATTTGTGCAAAATGTGGGCAAGCCACCACTCTAATATTCACTAAGGCCTTTTTCCAATCATTTTCTATAATGATTAAATCATTTTGTGTTTTATAAGTTAGAAGAAATTAAATTAAGAAGGAATTCTGAAGGTCCCAATTTATTAAAAAATTCTGAAAGATGACCACAAGAGAGGTGAAATACAGCGGAAGTGATGAAGATGAACACTCAGAGGAAATGCTCCAGTAGGCGTGTTTTAAAACGTTGAAACAGAGTTCCAGGATGGAGAGAGGCCTCTCATTCTGGAGGTCTTTTAGCATACATCAACCTGTGAGGGATGATCTTTGACACTGTGCCTCACTGAATTATCTTTAACTTTACCTTGTACTTATATATCTATATTTAATTTACTGTCAGAGACTTTTTATTTCATGTTCTTAATGTTCCTCTCTATGCTCACTGCCATCACACTAAATCTCATAACTTGATTAGCTGGCTAATTTTCCTTCTTGTCTCTCTGACTCTAGTCTCTCCATCTCCAGCTTTCCTTCCATTGTTGCCTTGTAGTATAATCATAAAATGATTTCTCTGAACTCATTGATTTTTATCATGTCACTCGACTACTCTAAAACCAATGGATTATCACTGCCTATAGCTACATTTGTGCAAGGCATAAAAGACAAAAAAAGAAAAAAAAAGTTGAAATTCAGTAGTCAGAACACTGGGTTAAATGAAAGTGAAATTTTTACTCTTTGATCTCTCAAAGCCAGGAAGAGGACAATAAATATGGAGTGATCCCATTTCATTTGGCCAAGGCAAACTTTATTCAGACTATATCTATTATATTTCTAAGATGCTTCATAAGGAACCTTGGAAATTGCTAGTTTACAAGATTTCCTATCATTTAAGTCATGCTCCATTTGACTCTTTTTATCTAGTCAATTTGTTTAAAGACTTGTCATCTGAATACACTTGGCTCTGTCCCACCTCCTTATCTTACACACACAATTTCATCTGGCTGGAATGTCATCAGTTCTAACCAGTTGCCCAGTTGATTCTGACTCATGGTGACCCCATGTGTGACAGAGTAGAACTGTGTTCTAAAGAATTTTCAATATTTAAAGAAAACAACCATGCCTTTCTTTTGAGGAGCCTCAGGTTATTTGGGACCTCTAATCTGCCTGTTAGCAGCTGATCTCATTAACTTTTACATTTTCTAGTGATTTCCTTATCAGACTTACCTCTGTTTACATGTTAATATTTGATGCAGATTTTCTGTAATCTTTCCGAACTAAGTCATGTAATTTTAATTCCTGGACACTTAGTAATTGTATCATTTGACACACCAAGAACTTTGCAGTTATTTTCTTTAGGTGTATACATCTAAGGTTAATTGCTTTGAATTTAACAGAAATTTATAATATTCTGTGCATTCCCTATAATTTAGCATGAATAATAGACCTTCAGTAACTGAAGGAAGTCCAATGTAGTATGTGAATTTCTATCTAGACCAAATCTTCCATAATTATGCCTATCCAATTAATGTTAAAACAAGAAGTATCAGTTTTGATATTCAGAGTTCCAGTAAGATGGTGGAATAGCCAGAAAGACTGCACAGACCCTCTTAAAGAAAGAAAAGAGGAACCAATTAACACAGATACAGAAGATAATCCTGGAGCCCTGAGCCTTGAAGGGAAGGATGTAGAAGTGGACTGAACTCCAGCTAGCAGAAGAATTTCCATGAAAACACCAAAAAAGGAGACATAGGGCACTGCGATCTGGCAGTGATCCTGACAACACTGACAGCTTGGATATTGCTGAGTGGTGGTGGGACCTAAGAATTAACCTAAAAATTGGTCCTACTAGCCAGGGACGACACGGAGGACTGCCCTGGTGGCTGGTGAATTAAAAGGGAAGCAGAAAAGAGGAAGGAGGGCTGACCTGTGGCCTTTTCTCTGTCCAGAAGGCACAGCCATTTTGAATGTTTACAAGTGGCTTGACCATTTTGGATATTTAAAGCGACAGCATTCTCCCAGATTCCAGGGATGTAAGGACAGGATCCACTTGCCAGAAACTACAAGGACATTCCAGACCTGGACAACTGGAAAGATGCGAATTCCCCTTGTTACTCTTATACCCCACACCCTCTTGGTGAACAGAGGTGTGGCCATCCTTCATTCCAACCCACTATCTGGACTGGCAGGAATTCCATACCAGTCTGTGTCCTCAGACAGAGCCTGGGTACCCTGTCCTGCCATGCCCCGATTTTTTTTTTCTTTTTTTCTGATGTTTAGTTTATTCATTTTTGTCTGTTTTAAAACTACTACTATTATGAATACTTTTGTCCTTTTTACTATTATTCTTTATTCTTCCCCTCCAAGGTTGTAAATTTCAGCATTTTTTCTTTTCCCTGTTCCTGTTTGTATTTTTTTTTTTCTTTCTTGTGGATAACCATGTACCTTGTTTTTCTTTTCGCATTTTTCCCATTTTTTTCTTCATCATTTCTCTTCTCCACCATTTTTCTCTTATTTCCCTCTCCAATTATATTGTTGGCTTTTTTTTTTTTTTCCCCTTTTTTTTTGGTTACTGATCCTGTGTGATTACATGGTTTATTTTTTGTCCATTTTTTTTTGATGGTTATTCAATTGTTATTTTTGTCTAACTGAGTGGAAGATAGCACAGTGCCCATAAGACACAACTACACCCACACTTCCTACAAATTCACTTACTGAGTGAGAGCCACCACTTCCTTCTCCAACAATGGGCCAATAATATACAACCACCAAGAAGACCCTGACTCACCTTTGACTGCTCTTCACAAACACTTAACGGAGATCTAAATACAGCGACACTACAATGTCTTAGAGACAACAGACCATCCCAATCCACACAAAGAAGCAAGATAAAGTGGTAGAAACAAGGGAGCAGGATACAGACCCAGAACACATCCCTGAGAAAGAAGCATCATTGGAACTCTCTGATAAGGAATTCATATTAATTGTGTTTAGGTATCTTCAAAGCATTGAGGGACAGACCAAGGAAAACATAGACAAAACACTAGAAGAATTTTGGAAGAAAATACAAGAACAAAATGACAAAATAAATGAAAAATTAGAAATGATTCTAAATCTACAGATCGAAATCCAGGAGATTAATATGAAATTGTCAGAATTAGATAACACATTGAAGGGGCAAAGGAATAGAATGGATGCAAGGGGAGACAGAATTAATGAGATTGAAGACAAATACCTGAGTACTTCTTTGGAAAGGGATCAGCCAGAAAAAAAGACCAAAACAAAATGAAGAAAGCCTAAGGGTCATGTGGCATACCATCAAAAGGAATAACCTACATGTCATTGGAATTCCAGAACAGAAAGAGAAAAATAAACCACTGAGAAAATTGTCCAAAATTTGTTGGAGGAGAACTTCCCTGTTATGATGAAAGATGAGAATATATTCATTCAGAAAGTCCAACAAACCCAAACAGCATAGATTCCAAAAGATAATCACCAAGACATATCATCATCAAACTCCTCAAAACCAAAAACAAAGAAAGAATCCTGAAAACAGCACAGGACAAACAAAAAGTTACTTACAAAGGACAACCAGTAAGAATAAACTCTGATTTCTCAGCAGAAACCATGCAAATGAGAAGGCAATAGGATGGTATGTATAAAATTCTGAAAGAGAAGAATTTTCAACAAAGAATTGTATATCCAGCAAAATTTTACCTCAAATATGATGGTGAAATTAGGAGATTTCCAGCTAAGCAGAAACTAAGGGAATTTGTTAAAACCAGACCAACATTACAAGAGATACTAAAGGGAATCCTTTGAACCAAAAATAGCAAATAACAACCAACCATTAGTACAAAAGGTGACATAATCCAGAAACCACAGCTATGGACATATCCCAAGTGAAATAAGCTTAAAAGATTCTAAACAGGGAACCAGAGACAATTGGCAAGTGAGGACACCTACAAACCAAAAAGAAGGAAAATACTGTGCCATTACAGAACTTCTGAATCGTTAGGAGGTCAAGAGAGTTGCAAGATAGAATGGACTGTTCTAATCTTGGGGAGAAAATTATAAATCACAGGGTAATCTCAAAGAAAAATGATAAACCTTCATATCACAGCAAAGAAGAGGACAAGCACAAATATTCAGTAAATACTAAAACAATAGCAACAAAGGAAATGATAACATGAATCATAAACATAATGAGCTCAGCACAGAAAATTATATGAAACACAGAAACCAGGGACACCATGAAAACACACATAACAAAATGAGAGCAACCAATTCATACTTGTCAATAATTACACTGAATGTAAATGGATTACATGCACCACTCAAGAGACAGAGAGTTGCAGATTGGATAAGAAAATAAAACTCATCAATATTCTGTCTACAAAAGACACAGCTTAGAGACAAAGATGAAAACAGACTGAAAATCAAAGGTTGGGAAAAGATATATCAAGCAAATGGCAACTGTAAAAGACCAGGAGTGGCAATATTACTTTCTGATCAAATTGACTTTAAGACAAAAGCCACCATATGAAACCAGGAAGGACATTATATAATGATGAAAAGATCAATTGAACATGAAGATAAAGCCATAATAAATATCGATGGATCCAATGAAAGAGCCCCAAAATACATAAAACAGACTTTAAAAGACTTGAAAAGGCAAATACATGACTGCACAGTCATAGTGGGAGTCTGTAATAAACCAATTTCTGTGAAAGATAGAACAACTGGAAAGAAACTCAACAAAGATGCAGAAGAGCTAAATAATACAATCCACCAACTTAACTTTATAGACAACTACAGAGCACTTTACCCAACAACATCATAATATTCAATCTTTTCCAGTGCACATGGAACATTTTCCATGATAGACCATATGTTAGGCCATAAAGCAAGTCTTCATAAATTTAAAAACATTGAAATATTGCAAAGCATCTTCTCAGATCATAATGCCATCAAATTAGAAATGAACAATAGGAAGACCAACAGAA